>NC_134117.1:34625555-34956111 GCF_040939455.1 Microcebus murinus | reverse complement strand
TGCCTGCCACTCCCTTGAGTGCAAACACCTTTATTAAAGCTCAGCTGATGGGAAAGGCCTCAATGGACCAAAGATTTGGGGAAGCTGACCTAGAGAAGAAGGAAGCATACTCAATTGAACACTGTTCATGTCCTTTAGCTTACCTCTAAATTTGTACTTTCTCTTCTGTTTGGATAAAGGGATATTTCATAGCCAAAGGCACAGAGCAGTACTAAGAGGTATTTTCTGGAAAATGAGACATGAAAAGGCTTATTTCTTGGAAGACTGCCTCTAAGACTTTTAGTGGTCTAAGTATTCACAAGTCCATGAAGCAAATCTCCCAAGATGAACTTTAAAACAGTACCTGACTTTTTGCCTGTGGTTTGGCAGCATATTGCCAAATCCATCCAAGCAATTTCTTTCACAGCAATTTTTTTGGAAGGTGGCAGGCAGGTAGGGGCATGTGGAAAGCAAATACTCAAAGAGTAGTACAAATGCAAGCTTATTTATCACCACTATGTTGAGAAAATCATGCCACATGGTGAGAGATGATGTGATCAGATTCCTTCAGGTCATTTACTGAGAGTTCTAAAAGCATGGAAAGCACTTCCCAGAATGATTGAAATGAGGAATGCTCAGGTGCGGGTGTGGTTGTCAGCAAAATCTTCTTGCCTTTCAATACAACACATTAGCCTCTCCAGGGCCTCCTCCTACAGGTCTGCAAGTTGCCCATCTCAAACCTCTAGCGGGGGCCATTCACATTGATGCCTATGAAAATGCCCCTCCCTGGGCTTGTTCGGTGTACAGCCTGCATGGATATACATGGCAGGCCTGGAGAGGGAAAGAAAAGACGGGAGGTAGGTGGGGAAACAATGGCTTTACTTAAAGTTTGAATTTGTATCTTGGTTTTTCCATACACACTCTGGGTGGTTATGGGTAAGTCACATAACCTCTATGAACTTCTATTTCCTCCCCTGTAAAAGGGCAATTGTGAAAAAGATCTTAAATGTCTGCCAGATTAAATGAGAGCCAAGTAGATAAAAGTGCCTAATATGTGGAGGGGACTCATTAAATGATATTTTTAGTATTAACTCACAGTTTGCCAAGTAGATACTAGAGAGTCAGGCATCCTTTATCAATAAAGAGAAGAATAATAATGCCTCAAATTTCAGTGGTGCTTTATGTATTTCCATCAAACTAACCTTTTTATAGGTACTATTAGTAGATCCATTTTATAGATAAGGTAAGTCACTTCCCCATAGTTACAAAGTAAGTAAGTGAAAAAGTCAATACTCAAATCCCTTCTTGACTATGTCAGTATACGTTTATTTTCTCCTTTTTTTCTCTGATTTAAAACAAAACTACGTAAAACAATAATTATAAGTCTATGTTAATGGCACACAACATGTAAAGATATGATTTGTGATAATTACAACATAAAGAAGGGACAAAGCCATATAGAAAAAAGGTTTGTATTCTGTTGAAATAAAGTTGACATAAATCCAAACTAGTTCATTACAAATTAAAATTTTAAGTATAATGCCCAGAGCAACCTCTAAAAAATAACTCAAAATTATATGTAAAAATAAATGAAAGAGAATTAAAATGTTACACTAGAAAATATCTATTTGACACAAAAAAAATGTAATAATGGAGAAATTGAGGAACTAAAAATAAATATGTAAACATATGTAAAATAAACAGTAAATTACAGAAGTAATTTACTGATATGGAAGTAAATCCTTCCATATCAGTAATTACATTAAATGTAATATTTCCTGGGATAGGCGAAAAACAAATCTCAGTGAACTGCAAAAGATTAAAGTTGTACAAAGTAAATTCCATGTGCCCTTAAGAAGAATGTATATTAGTTTGCCATTGAATGGAGTGTTCTACAAATGACTCTTAAGTATTTTGGGGTTTTAGGTTTTTATTATGTCTTCTATTCCCTTGCTTATCTTCTGTCTGATTGTTCTGTCCACTACTCAAAGTGGGATATCAAAGCTTATGTTAAACTATTTCTCCCTTCAATTCTGTCAGTTTTTGCTTCATACATTTTGGGGCTTTGTAATAGGTGCATATATGTTTATGATTGCTATATCTTCTCAATGGGTTGAGTCTTTTGTCATAATATAATTGTCTTTTATAAAAATATTGATCTTAATACTATTTTGTCTGATATTAGTGTAGACACTCCAGCTCTCTTTTGGTTTGCTTGGAATATTTCTTTTCATCCTTTTACTTTCAACCTATTTGTGTCTTTGAAAATAAAGTGAATTTCTTATAAACAGCATATAATTGGATTAATTTCAAAATCCATTCTGCTGGCTTGACAAGGTGGCTCATGGCTCACACCTGTAATCCTAGCACTCTGGGAGGCCAAGGTGGGAGGATTGCTCAAGGTCAGGAGTTCGAAACCAGCCTGAGCAAGAGTGAGACCCTGTCTCTACTAAAAATAGAAAGAAATTAATTGGCCAACTTAAAATATATAGAAAAAATTAGCCAGGCATGGTGGTATATGCCTGTAGTCCTGCCTACTTGGGAGGCTGAGGCAGGAGGATCGCTTGAGCCCAGGAGTTTGAGGTTGCTGTGAGCTAAGCTGATGCCATGGCACTCTAGCCTGGGCAACAGAGTGAGACTCTGTCTCAAAAAAAAAAAAAAAAAAAAAAAACAACAACAACAACAAAAAAAAACATTCTGCCAATCTCTACCTTTTAATTGGAAAATTTAATTCATTCACATTTAATAAGTACAGAGAATATATCAGTAATCAAAAAGCTCCCAAACAGGAAAAACCCATGTCTAAAGAGCTTCACTGGTGTATTCTACCAAACATTTAAAGAAGTACCAATCCTTCTCAAACTATTTCAAAAAATGGATGAGGAGGCAACACTTTATAACTCAATCTAGAAAGGCAGCATTATTACCCTGATACCAAAGCCAGATGAAGAAAATACCGAAAACCACAAATCAACATTCCTTAAAAAATAGATATAAATACTAATCAACTAAATCCAGCAGCATTTTAAAAGGATTATATACTGTGACCAAGTGGGATTTATTTCAGTGTAGTTGAACATCAAGCAATGTAAAGCACCACATTAATAGAGTGAATGGAAAAATCTACATGATTATATTCACAGAAGCAGAGAAAACATTTGACAAAAATGAAATACCCTTTCATGATAAAAACACTCAACAAATTAGGAACAGAAGGACCTTCTTCACCATAATAAGGAGCATAAAAACCCAACAGATAATATCACACTTAATGGTGAAAGACTGAAAGCTTTTCCCTTAATATCAGGAACAAGACAAGGATGTTTGCTCTTATCACTGCTATTCAACATCATATTTGAAGTCTAGTCAGGGCAATTGGACAAGAAATAAAGACATCAAGATTAGAAAAGAAGAAGTAGAAATATCTCTATTCACAGATGACATAATCTTCTAAATAGAAAACCCTAAAGAATCCACAAAACAACCATTAGAGATAATAATTGAGTTCAACAAAGACCAATGAACTTCAACGGATTACAATTATACAAAGTATCAAGACCATGCAATGGAATGAGTGCGATGTGTACCGTATAGGAGATGGACACGCTTGAAGCTCTGACCTGAGTGGGGAGGGAGGGCAAGGGCAATATATGTAACCTTAACATTTGGTACCCCCATAATATGCTGAAATAAGAAAAGAAGAAAATGATTCTATACAGAAAAAAAAAAAAAAAGACCATCAGTGGGGAAAAATAGTCTTTCCTACAAACTGCTAGGACAAGATAGTCACATGAAAAAAAGATAAAGATGAACACGTATCTCACACCATACATAAAAATTAACTCAAAAATAAGCCATAGACCCAAAAGTAAGAACTAAAACCATAAAACTCTTAGTAGAAAATATAGAGATAAATTGTAATGAACTTGGATTAGGTAATGGCTTCTTAAATATGACACCAAGAAGCATAAGCAATAAAAACTAGATAGTAAGACTTCATCAAAATTAAAAGCTTTTGTGTATCCTCAAAGGATACTATCAGGAAAGTGAAAAGACAACCTACAGAATGGAAGAAAATATCTGCACATAATGGATCTAATATGGATCTAATATCAAAAATTATAAAGAACTCTTACAATTCATCAAAAAAGAATTTTAAAGGGCAAAGAACATGAATAGACATTTGTTCAAAGAAGATATACAAATGAGCAGTAAGCACTTAAACAGATACTCAACATCATTAGTCATCAGAAAATGCAAATCCAAACCACAATGAGATAATAATTCACACTCACCAGGATAGCTATAATGTATTGAAAATGAAAATAACAAGTGTGGGGAGGATGTGGAGAAATTAGAACCCTCGTGCATCCCTGGTAGGACTGTAAAATGGGGTATTCACTTTGGAAAAGAGTTTGACAGTTCCTCAAAAGTTAAACATCCATTTATCAGATGGCCCAGCAATTGCTTTCCTAGTTATACCTGAGGGAAATGAAAATATATGTTCCCACAAAATCTTGCACACAAATGTTTACAGTAGCATTATTCATAATAGCCAAAAAAGTGGAAACAGTAAAAATGCCCATCAACTAATGAATGGATAGACAAAACATAGTGTATCTATACAATGGAATATTATTTAGCAATGAACAGGAATGAGTATGGACACATGGGACCAGATGAATGAGTCTTGAGTCATTACACTAACTGAAAGAAGCTAGACAAAAACAGCCAAATATTATGTGATTCCATTTATATTAAATGGCAGAATAAGCAAATCCATAGAAATAGAAAGCAGATTAGTGTGTCCCAGGAGCTGGCAGGAGCAATGAATAACTGGCAATGAGTCTGGTTTTCCTTTGGGGTGATACAAATCCTCTAGAATTTGACCAAAATGAAATTAAATTAGAAACCAATAACAGAGAGATATCTAGAAAATCCTCAGATGTTTATAGCCATTAACATTATTCTCATCACCATGATCATGGTTATTTATTATTACGTTGTAAGTGCTGGTTGAATTGAAGTGCTGAGCATTAGGCCAGAGGTGACATAGACTAGTCCTGAGTGACCTGATGTGCTGGGCCGTGCTCTGATGACATGGGCAGAGAGAAGCCCCAGACCATAGCAGGCCACTAGGGAGTGTCAAACCAGAAAGAAACGCTGACCTTGAACAACCAGACCACAGTTCCCAGCTGGCAGCTCAGCTACCAGGACTCATTCTTGGGACCCCCCTCTGAAGTCCCTTTCCAGTCCCCTCTTCCTTGCCCTGCAGGAGGGCTCACCACCCCACCTCGCCAGAACTATGCATGTCATACCTGTGCTGTACACAGAACTCTCCTTTGCAAACTTCTTTCATTTTCTTCCTTTCATCAATGAACCCCAGCAGTGGTGGTCCTCAGTCTAGTCTCAAAACATCCCACTGAGCAGCCCCAGTGGTGGGCAAATGGGAAAAGCTGCTTATGGAAATGTCCCCTTGACATTTACGATAATGTAAATCCTGCTTGTAGGAACGTATCTTCTTTCTTCAGAAAGATGAACACGTTCTTAAAGGCGAAACTGTTCCAAGCGACATTTGACTCACTTTCTATGGGAGCACGGGAAGGAGATGTGACAAAGAAAAAGATGAGCTCCTGATGGATGGCAGAGCACGGTGGTGACAAGGGCGAGTCTGGAACCAGTCCACCTGGTATGCGTCACAGCTCTGCCACTTACTAGCTAAAAGATGTGGGATGTTTCCAAATCTCTCTGTGCCATTCATGGGGTTGCTGTGAAGAAGTAAATGAGCTGTAAAATGAGTCAGAGGAGTCTGGTACATAGTAAGTATTTGATAAATGTCAGGCAAAGAACAAAGCAAAGCAAAAACAAAGGAGAAACAGCAGCAAGAGAGACATAGCTGGAAACAGACGCACAGAGACAGGGAAAATGCCAAGAGTCGTCAATTAGGCAATGAGCCCAGCAGAGGAAGCCGCGCTATGTGTTAGGAGGCTGCTGGCATCAGCTGGGACCTCAAGCCCACAGAGCACCCGGAGTGCCCCTGTGGGACCCGTTACCCACAAGAGATCTGTTAGGAAATAAGGATACGCTGCCTAAGGGAAGGTTTCCTCCTTCAATCTAAAGGCAGAAGGATGCCACAGAACCTTTATCTTTTAACCAGTGTTCTTCTTGAATACAAGAACCGCAAAGGCATTTAACCAGCCAAGAAGGGGGATGTAATGCAAAGTCATGGGATCAAAGGCAGGAAGTCTAGCAGCTGTTGAGCCTAGATTCTGAACATGTAGAGCTTCCAGAAGCCAGGGAAGCTGGCTGCTCTCAGAACTCTCGTTTCCCCACTCTCTTTCCAGGAATGTGTGTGTCTCTCATTTCTGCTGCCTGAAAATCTGCTCACCCTCCTTTTGTTCTACAGATGAGCTTTCTTTTGCATTACCATTTACACGGTACTAATTGTAGCCCCCAATGGTCACCTTGACTCCCTCAAATACATATTCTAAAACCCCAGGAGATAGTTGTATTGTTCCTACATGGATCAGATTTCAAACCGTGCGACAGAAAGCTGTGGCCACGATAGAGGAATCCTATAGTACGATAAGGACTGCAGGGACCCAACCTGTGTCTTATGTTGTATGTCTGTGGTAGGGGTTGGGGAGGTTCTCAGAGAAAAGGGTCTAGATTTTGCAGACTCCCAGACATGTCTTCTTTCTCCTGAGGGGCTGTCTCTGATAGGTAGGAGTAAGGATGGGCAAAGGATGGATCTTAGATTGTGTGTGTGTGTGTGTGTGTGTGTGTGTGTGTGTGTGTGCGCATGAGAGAGGAGAGAGAGAGAGAGAGAGAGAGATGTTATCATTAAGCCCTCTGCCATATTTCTTTGTAGTAAATTGCCTTCAAAGCTAAAACTCAGAACTTAAAATCCTAGGATAATTTATCGTTATCACCACATCATCTAGTATAATGACATACTATAAGCTACACATATTTAAAGTGCACAATTAGATAAAGTGTGACATTTATATACACCTATGAAACCATCACCATAATAATCAAGATAGTGAACACATCCATCATCCCTAAATGTTTCCTTGTGCCACTTGGTAATCCATGTTCCTTGCCCCTCCCCCACCCTAAACAACTACTGACCTACTTGTTGTCACAATTTACTTGCATTTTCCAGAGTTTTATATATAATGGAACCATACAATACACATTTTTTGGTCTTCCTTCTTTTATCCAGCATAATTATTTTAAGATTCATCCTTGTTTCTACATGTATTAATAGTTCATTCTTGCTAAGTTGAATTCCATTGTGTGTGTGCTTTCTTAAACATTTTTTTTAAACAAGTTCAAAAGTTCACAGTGATAGAATAAAAGTTTATACCACTCGTCCACAACAGTACGTGGCAGGATAGAAGGGCTGTCCAGAAAGTATCCAGCCATTGTTAATATGTTAATTTAAAAAAAATACATTACATGGCTGGATACGGTCCAGACAGCCATTGTAGATCTTAGTGGAATTTGAAATGAACACTTTGCTCAAGTTGCTACAAGTTAGCAGAACTGCTTCTGTTGTGTTTGTGCAAATGATTAGCAAAGAATGTAGGTGGAAACAATTCCTAAGTGGTGTCCCATAACTGCCTTCTTAATACTCAGCAGGAGACACCCCCCAATTTGGACCCAGACAGTGGGAGAGAAGTAGCAGAGAGGAACAGCAAGAGCAAAGTTCTTTGAATTCTGCTGTAGCTGTGTGACCTGAGGCAAGTCACTTCCCATGTCTGAACCTGTTTGATTAAATGGGGAAACTGGACAGTGGTATCTCAGCCTTAGCATTCGTAGACCCTCCTCGCCTGAGGGTGGCCCCACGTGAGCTGTCTTCCCTTGGAGATGCTGGATCTGAGGCACGTGGGACCCACTGCCAAAGTGAGCAACCCTTCCCTCTCTCCACCTCACAGGGAACCCAAACTGTCTAGTAGGGGATGACATTTTTCCAGGTAGTGTCCAACCACAAGAGCCTTTTTCTTCAAAAAAAAAAAAAAAAAAAAAAAAAAAAAAAAAAAAGCCCTTTTCTGCCAATTTCTATCTAGCAGGCTGCTCTTGTCTTGGTGCCAGTCCTTGGAGCTAAAGAGAGAAGCGCCCTCTACTGGCGGGTCTCGGGCTGACACCGCCTCCGCCCGCTGCTCTGGCTGTTTCTGCCGCCCGTGCAGGCCCGGGGCCAGCTCCCTGTTACCCTGCTCCTCTGAGGTGTCCCCACGTCCTCCCCTGCTACATTGCTGGAAGTCCCGCCCCCAGATTCCCCTGAGATTTAGCAGAGAAGCAAGAACCAGGGCGTCGAAAGGGGAGAATGCCAGGAAGGCGGCTGGTGTGGAGCCAGAGAAACTGCGGCTGGCTGGAGCAAGTTTGAGCACTGTCCCCGCAAGGCTGGAGGGGGCTCTGAGCCCTGGCACCTTCGTCGGCTCACACATGCCTGGACGCCGCCTTGTCACACTCAGCATACAGAGCGTCGCTAGTCCACTCAGCATCCACGGCTCCATCCCATTTGATCTTTCTGGCAGCCTTAGGAAGTTGATTGGGTTCTTTGCAAGTGTAAGGCCCTTGAAGGAATCAGAGATTGTTAAGACATGGCCTCTTTCTTCTTTTATAAGCAGTTCTCTCCAATAGAGACAGCAACTGCCTCAGTAGAAAGCAGGGAGTGAACTTACTTTAAAAGGCACCAGTGATGTACTGTAGGCAGAAGAGGAGAGGGGGGGGGGAATTCCCGCTGCAGAGAGCATGCGAAACTCGGCTTTTCCTTTGGTGTGTGCCATTTCAGCTGCAGAGTGGCCACACCGCCGAGCAAGCCTTCGTGGACACGGTGGAAGAGAGGGAACCTAGGTTTCTCCTCTTGTTTTGCAAAGTGATCAGGAGGTACAGAAAAAGGAAATAAGCAAAAGTGTTTGGGGGAATGTCCTGGGGCTTTCATCTAAAGAACTTCTGTTCACACTAATTTGCTTTTTTTCTTGACTTTGAAAAACCATTGAATGCATGCCAGCTGAAAAGTAGGGGGCTGGGGCAGAGAAAGAGAGAAACTGACTGACTTTTTGGTTTGCTACTCATGAAAGAGTTAACTTTGATTATATCTGTAGTGGAAATAAGTTAATTGAATGTGAATGGAAGTTACTTTTTACTTTGCACTGTTCTCTAGTGTTTGAAATTTGTCCATGAGCATGTGATACTTTTATAATAAAAAAGAGCTTTTATAATAGAAGAGAAATCCCTTCCTTCCTCTCCATCCTATCTACACTTGTTCTGGTACATGCTCATTCTCTCTCACCTGTAATCATAACACCTTTGTAACAACTTCTAACAAGAGGGACGATTTACAGAGTGTTTGCTATAGGTGAGGCAGCTTGCCAAGTTCTCCAAATGTCATCTTTCTTATTCCTCACCACAATTCTAAGGGGAGGAACTACCACCCCTTTTATACAGATGAGGAAATTGAGCCTTAGAGAGATTAAGCAACTTGCTCAAGGTCACAAAATTAATAAGCGGTGGAGCCAGGGTTGGAATTCAGGCAAAACTTGCAATGGTCTAAAATGGGATCACTGCCACTATTTTCTGCTGCCAATAAATGTCTTAGACCTGATCTAATCATATCACACTTTTGCTTAAAATCTACAGAGCACCCTCCCCACTCCCACCATTGCCCAAGTCCAGTTTTCAACACATTCATCCATCTAAATCAACAAACAATAGCAAGCCCTAACATCTTCATCAAAGCAATTTTACATGTGATCGCTCAAAATTTCTGTGACATGGGCAAGAGAGAAAACAGTTCTAAGTAATTTCAACGTCTTGTAAAGGGGCAAGACAGCAAATGTTTATTGTTGGGCCCCAAAGCCGAGCCTTAGCTCAAGTGTCCATCTCTCTTTGAGCTCCCTTAACAAACGGTTAATAACCACCTTTACAGCACTGACTGCATTAGATTAGATGCATTGCTAGCCTGACTCTCTTTCCCAGTAGACTGTACCCCCCCTCTGGCACAGGGAGTATGAGCTGCAGCCATGGCCTTAACAGGAAGTTGGGATGGACTGGCAACGGAGGGTGGAGAAGAACAAGAAGCAATGGATGAAGAAAGACATGAGTGATGGCAAAGATGTGCTTCTAGTGTTTCCAGGATTTATGCAACACTGAACTAATATTTATCAAGAATTAGGCATAGTGCTGGAGGCAGAAATAAATGGTAAAGAGGACAAAAATGTGTGTGTGAGGGAGAGAGAGAGAAAAGGGTGTATGTGTGTGTATATTAATATATATATAGTGTGTGCATATTAGTGTCTATAGATATACAGCATGTTTTATGTTTACATATATAATTTATGTACATATATACATATATAGTGTGCTTTGTACATATATAGTGTACATATATGTTATATGTACATAGTGTATAAATACATGCATGTGTACATATAATAGCATATAGACATACATAGTTTGTGTGTATAGTGTGTGCACAGTGTGTATTATAGTGTATGTGTATATATACCATGTACATGTGCACATATACAATGTGTGTGTACATATATATGTGAGCACACATTGTGTGTGTGCATAGTAGAATGCAATGCAGTAGGAAATTTACACAGTACATTAGGAGATGGTAGGAAGGATATTCATTACACACAATATAGATATTTTTTAATAAAAAGAGAAGCTCCTTGAGGCTTACCTCCCTGTGGTGGCAAAAGAGGAGCCACTGAAGGGAGAAGAATCAGCTAGAGAAATTAGGAAGGAAAGGAGTTTAGAGAAATCTCACTACAGCCAAGTGAGAACCACATTCTAAGATGAGGCTGCTTAGTAAAAACAAATACCTCCAAACCCCCCCCCCCAAAAAAAAAAGAAAAAAAGAAAAAGAAAAAGCCAAGGAGATGAAAAACTACTGGGAAATAAAGCTCACTCTATTTGATAATTAGGATGTTAAATAGTGGGGAACCCAGAGGAAAAGGTTCAGGAAGGGGTGGGAGTGGGATGATTCAGAGGTAAGGAAGTAGAATCAAATAAACACAGACTTCTGTCTCTTTCCAAAACTTTTGCCTTGAAAGGATAATGGGCGAAGCAGCTTATGACTGAACCGAGATCAAACACTCACTTTATTTGGTTCCCTATAAGACAAGAGAGCTCAAGCATGTTTGTGGACAAAAAGTTACAGCCCCGAACTGCAGTCCAGCACTCACATCAGGAAGCATCTGTCACATCAAGCATGATATGGCCAGGACCTCCAACCCATCCAGCACTTTGCATCTAGTAACTCAAAAATCCCTTGCAACAGCTCTGTGAGGGAGGTTCTGTGATTATCCCCTCTTCACAGATGAGGAAGCTGAAGCACATAGAGGATAAGTAACTTGTCCAAAGTCACTCAGCTAGTAAATCCAGGACCCAGGTTCCCACTCAGGTAATCTGGCTGCAGCAGTAGTGCTCTTAGCACAGGTGCAATGAGAGATATAGAAAATGCAGTCCTTGGCCTGCCTCCTGCTTCCCCAGGTCCTGCGTAGATGGCCTAGGGCTACCTTCCTTGCCTTTCTCCCCTGCCCAGGGAGAGGTTTTGAATCCGGGGATATCCATGCCAAGTAGGCAATAGAAATGCTTTGTTTTAGGGACAGTGGCTCTCAGCCCCTAGCAACTAAAAGAGGCTGTTGGTGTCACAGGGTTTGCATCTCTTTGGCAGTTAAGAAGGTTATCATAAGCATTATCAGAAGAGCAGTAGAATATATGCTACAAGACCTAAGTTTGAGACAACTGGCTCCAATTCTTAGTATTTTGTAATCTGTGTGGGTACCAATCCTCCTTCCATAACATAGGATTAATGATGATGATGATGATGGTGATAATTATCCTATATCCCTTAGGCTGTTGTTGTAAGCAGCAAGTGAAACAATGTGTGATGGTGCATGCAGATATGAACTGTTTATTATTATTATTATTAACAAGCTCTCAAACTCTCTGCAAAATTGCTCATCCTTTCCACTCCCCTAGTTCAACTCCCAAGCCATTAAAAACTTAAAAGACATCAATTTGGGGTAAGTATTTCTAAATCCTAATACTTTCCATGTATGCAACTTGCCCCAAATCTAAAATTCCCTTCTATGGTGAGTCAACGTGACACATTTTTACAGTTTTATGCAGGTGAGCTGTGATAACCTGTCAATACCTAAGATTACAGTGCCTGCAGCTGCTCACAACTAATAGTTGTACCACACATTTCACACCTTGCCTGTTCAGCCTTCTTTCTGCAGGTACCATGTGTAGCATGATGATAATACACTCCCTCCAATGTGGCATTTCCCCCTCATCTCTCATTTCCCCTTTTCATGGCTTTCACTTTTATAAATCAATGTCATCTTTAAGCCCTGCTGTGGACAGAGCATGAGGTGACTTCAATCCAGAAACTGAGGGAACACACTCATTAAAGGGCACTTGAGTACGTTGGCCGAGTGGCCAGGCATTCCAGCTGCATTCTGCCAAACATCTGGAGGGCCTAAAGACATTTTCCAGGAGTCTCATTTGGCAGACTGTGGAGACCAGGTGTTTAGATGAATTTGTCACCTTTAAACAAGATAGTTTGGTTCATATATGATGAGCCAAGGATTGTATGCAAAGCTGCCATTCTTTATGGTTTTCGGTCTAAATTATTTTGATTTTTAACTTTGCATGATATAAACTACATTTCACAAACAAAGTTAAAACAATTAGGCAGCAGCCAGATGGGGTGCATGACGGGTGCCAGGTATGTGGTCAGTAATACGGACATTTATGGTCACAAGCAATCTGCAAGAACATCTGGGACACCACCTCCTTTTATGTATGGATGAGGAACCAGAAATTCAGGCCAAATTTCACTTTTTTTGCTGTTGTTTATTTTGAGGAGGAGTTATACATGTTGCATGTATGTCTTAATTAAGAAAACGGAATATACAAAAATTCCAGATTGCAGAGGTAAGGCTGTGATGATCATTTGTGCTAGCTGAGCATGGCTTCACGAAGAGGGGGGCTTACCCGGAACCCCTTTCTGTATTCAGCAGCAGCTCTAGTGGAAATATGTGACTTGCCAGTGTTTCAGAGCAAGGCACTCCTCCACTTCTGTCCATTCCCCAACACCTCCCCCCAGTAATCAAATGTTTGCCCTGTGTTAATCTCTCTGTAAAACTTTACAGAGGAATTCTATCATTTGCCTGTTATGCAGAAATCAGCTGAAAAGCATTCAGAACAAGAGTGTGTTTCCCTCTGTGAAATCTCTAGACCAAAATAGACAAACAGACCCCTCCTCCTGCCTCTTTCTCTCCTACAACTCCTCCCAAAACGCCCCACCACCAGATTCCACTCTTCCGAGGTAGGCCTGATGGATGCCATCCCAGCTCCCTCCACCCTCTTTAGTTTCTATCAGCCAAAATGCCAGCGAAACAGGAGCCAGTACTTATTTGGTTAATATTCTTATTTTTTCTTTCTTAAAGCACAAATAACATTTCTTTCAAAATAAATATACAGTTCTATGAAAAAAATAGAAAAAAAAAGTGCTATAATCTTGGTCACTGTCCAGCAGGAACATGTTTCATCGTTTTTAGAGTCAGAAGTCAAGATCTTCCATAAAAATATGTTCTTTTAGTCAGGCTCTAGGGCACTTTCAAGCCTAAGAATTCCTTATTCTACAAACAAATCCTTTTAGAGATGATTTAAATATGCTAGCGATGAAAATGCCTCATTTATAACCAGGAATCAAGGCTATTGAAGTGAGCTAGAATTTAACACCAACAATATGACTGTATTGATACACAACATTATATAAATTACTTTGTCAGTTGCAAAAATACATCACATTTTATCTATAACAGTTTTCTTCAGTTAATAAGTTAGTTGCTTTAAAAAAATATAGCTCAGGTGTGTTTCTCCTGATTCAAGTGTGAAAGGCAAAGAGGCACCCACCACAGCGGCATCACGACGCGGGCACTGGCGCGGGGCGCAGGGTTCCCAGTATTTTGTCCCAGTGAGTGAAGTAAGGGGCGAAGTTGCAGTTGAACTGCGTGTGGTGCAGGTCGTGGTGCGCCACGCCCCCGTACCAGCCGAAGGGCACCAGTCTGTGAGTGGACCAAGGGAAGTCGTAGCCGGAGTGGTCCTCCACCGACAGCCAGATGTTGAGCACGTGGAAGGTCAGGACGGTGAGCGGGTGGCACCCGAGCAGCGTGACGTTCACCATGTCGAAGAAGCCCAGGGAAAACAGCTCCCAGATGCTCATGTACTGCGTGGCCAGCGCGAATGAGGACGGGTTCTGGTGGTGCAGCTTGTGGAAGGTGCGGTACAGCCAGGGCACCCGGTGGTGCAGCAGGTGCCACAGGAAGAACTCGGTGTCGAAGAGCAGCAGGCACAAGACGACGTGGTGCACCAGCTGGGGCAGCTCCGGAGCTTCGCGGGGCAGGTGGGCCGGGCTGCGGGCCCAGTGCAGCAGCGTGGCGGGGAACACGAACACCACGTGCTGGTAGAGCGTCTGTCCTAGGCAGGGCAGCAGCTGCCGCGCGGACGGCGAGAAGTTGGGGTGGATCTTGTAGCGCCGCAGCTCGGGCACCCAGGGGCACAGGCCGTCCAGCACCACGAAGGGCAGGCAGAAGCCCACGTAGGTGGTGATGGAGAAGATGACCGGGAAGAAGGGCGACTGGATGAGGGCCTCCCAGGTCCTCAGGCGGTCCCAGAGGGGCTGCAGGAATAGCTGCTCAGAGCCGCGGAGGATCTGGGGCTCCGAGCAGCTGCAGCAGTTCATGGCGAGGCTGTGCCAGACAGCTGCCGTGGCTCGCGCCCCACAGACTTTTCTTAGGACTTGCGGCCCCGCCCCGAGTGATGTCAGCCCAGCCGCCTTTCTCCGGTTCCCAGCAGCGCGGAGCTTGAATAAACAACCCGGCAGAGTCGCGCGGCGGCGTAGCTGTAAATATTCTCATCTACAGACGCATCTAGCTGGCTTTCGCCTATGCACGCACGCAGTGACACTTAGTAACTTTTCATGTACATGCAGAATGATGTTCCGATTTTTCAACTGACATGCAATCGACACACAATGCAAAATACAGATCTACAGCTTGGAGTTTCTATGAGTTTCGACAACTCAGTTCAACCGTGTCATCAACCGCTCCCGACCTAGCGAGTGTTTCCTTTGCCACCAGAAAGTGCTCTTTAGCAATCAGCGCAGAATTGCTTGTATTTTTAGATGCGTACGAATGACTGCATCGATGTGTTTTCATAAAGACAGAAGTATAACTCCATGCTTTAAAAGCTTTTTAAAGCCACATGCCACGTACTTCGGATCTTTTATGTCCGCGCACCCGGCGGCGGTCAAGCCAGCAGCGAGCCGCAAAGGATCCCTTCGCAGAGGGAACCGCAGGTCCCCGGCCGCCGCCGCCCGCTGTGCCGATCAGCGCCGGAAATCACCCCCGACGGGTGGCGGGATGGGACCTCGGCCAGTTCCAGCACCTCCCGAGAGGAGCTTCGGTGCCGGCGCGCGGCTGCAGGGGCGACCGTCGGCGGCGCGTGCCGGGCGCCCAGGCCAGCGACCCCACCGGGAGGCACGGCGGCCAAGAGGGGGCTCCGCGACGGCAGGGCTTCGCTGGGCGTAGGGGAGGGGTGGGAGACGACATGCTGCATTTAACTCCCAGAGCCTGAGCCAGTCTGGCTACAAAGCCTTTGCATCTCAGTTTGGGGTGGAAGCAATTAGATCAGTAAACTACCTACTTTGTTCACCACGGGAATGATGCGTGCGTCCCTAAAGCCCCCCTGGGAGACTGTTGAAGGAGCAAGTGACGGCCCCCTACCCTTGCCGGCTTCCTGGCACCAACTTGCCCCCAGCCCTCCACCTCCCTCCCCTCAAGCCACTCCTGGCCCAGAGGGCTGGGCTGTGGGCCTATCTCCATCCGCTGCATTCTTCTTTCCTTCATTTCTCCGTGTTAACTCACTTGGCTGGTTTTTGCTTTGTCTTCTTTCCAAACTTTTCTCTGGAGACTCCACTAAAGGTGCAGATGTTGCACAGCTGTTCCTGCTGCAGTTGAATCACTCCGAAGACTTGCCTCTTGCTCTGGACATGGCTGCATACGCCCTTTGTAGCCTCGCAATCCTGGCTGCATTCACGTAGTTTTGTTTCATCATTGGAGCTTTTCGCCGCAAGAAATCCTGTGACATTTTGGCTCTGTTCTTTTCCAACTGGCTTTGACGCGGCTTATTTTGAGCAGACCACGAATATCTCTGCACTCTTGTGGGGCAAGGAGAAGACTTGCTAATATTCTGCCAACTTGGAACGCTTCATTTTTTAAAATTTGCCACAAGAGGGCACTCTTGGCCTTGCTGGCAAAAATCTTCCCAAGCTCCCTACTACTTTTCTTTTTATAAGGAGGCTTTCTCTAGAGCCTTCCTCTACAAAAGGTAGAGAACTTCGTTGCTTTATAAGCCAGCTGGACTCTGGAATGCATCCCTTGTTCATTCCTCGGTCTATTTTCTGGTGTGTGGGAGCCTGACTGACCATGAGCTCTCAAGGGCATCTCTGAGAGCCTCCACGACAACAGCCAGAAATAGAGAAACCAAGTCAAGTCACCTATGGCACCAAAGCCATTCTCTGGCAAGCTCTCTCCCTCTACTGCTAGAAAAAAACAAAAACACCCACTCACTGTCCCTTTCTTTTCATCCCTACCCTGCAGAGTATCTGTACCTGGTTGGCCAAACCACTTTGCCTTGGTTAAAGGTGAAATAAGGACTCTTGGGGGGGACCTATGTCCTCAAGAAGGGTGGAATTCTCCTAAGGATGCTCGCCTTTTGCATCTAGGACAATTTTATTCTTTATACGGATGCCATGAAAAATCACACTGATTCCAGCTTCAGTCCCTAGATCCTCCCAGATGTTACTTGTACATTCATTTAACTAAATAAAGAAGTCTGTCACTTTTCACACATTGTGTTCATCACATATTTTTATTGACTTACCATATTCCAGGCTGTGTTAGATTCTGGGTATACAGAGATGAGTAATATATGGCCTATGCCCTCAAGCTCACAGAGTAGTGGGAGAGATCACGTTTGGGGCTCATATAGATGTTCTGGGGGAGGCCTCTGGTGCGATCTGTCTCTGCTGGCTTTGGTTGCCATTTGGATGGACAGTCCTTGAACTCATGGTCCTGCCTGCAGCCAGCCACACAACACAGATGCAGGTAGTCACCTGCCTAGTCTCCACTCACAGCCTAATGTGGACCACATTCACAGATAACGTTCAAAGCCAGTGTTTGCAAACCATGCCATTCTCTCCTCCCCATGGAAGAGGAACATACATTCATGAGCAGTATCAGTGAGGTTTACAAGGAGGACAGAGGAAGGAGAGATGAGACAGGAGAGCATAAGACCTGCCAAGAGAGGAAGGAAGAAAGAGAAGGATAGAATGGCTATGAAATAAAGGACAAAACCCACACACAAAATCCTTCAAGCCTATGAGGCTCACTGGGTTTTATTGAAAAGTTTAAGACTCTTTAAATGTTACAAAGTATTATTCTGCCTCTACATGTTAGCCAATATCAAGTATTGTTAGTGCAACTAAAGTAACTATAACAAGATCAATTGTCATTCTGTCCATCAGACAGTATTGTAAAGAAACAATGTTGCAAGAGAAGCAAACAAATATAGGCTTCTCAACATGGGGATGCAAAGCAAATGTATGAAAAATATGGACACATATAAAACTAAAAAACAGAATTAATCCCTGAGCTGAGGCTTCATCTGAAAACAATCAGGTTCACATTTCATTTGAGTGAAAATGAAGTAGGACACTTCTCATGGGTGACCACAGGGCTTTGGCTTCACACATATGTCATCACTGAGCCATAGCAGCTGGTTTAAGTACATTAATCTCAGGAAAAGTAGTGGTATGGTCTCCCCACAGGGCTTTTCTTTTCAGACAAGTAGAATTATGGTCTGCCATGAAATTTAGAGTTCGTGAATATAGATGGTTAAGTGTATCAGTCTTCAAGCTATTTTAAACTAGTTTCTTTTTTTTTTTTTTAATCAGTGCAATTTGTTTTTGAAACTTCCAGCAAATTATTTGCCCTGAGCAATTTAAACATGTGCTAAATAACGGCTGTCACAGTTAGATTTGACAAAATTCATTATGGAATCTTGTAATACTTGCACAGCTGAGATATGACTGGATTTGACTATGCACCTGCTGCATGAAAACATGAAAAAGAAATGTCATTTAGATCCCTAGATACAAGACCATTAGACTGGAGAGCCCTTTTTAAGGCAAACACATGGGAACGGAGCACGTGTGTTAATTTGTTCTGCGTGTGGGTAAAAAGTCAATATGGTATATTTTAAGTATAAACAGAATGGTTATAATGACCTCTTCACCTATCAGTGATATTTTTAAAAAACTTAAAGAGACAACACTATGGCTGAGACACTATTTCCATATTCAGCCATAATTAAACAAAAAGTAGCTAGGGTGTTTCTAGGTCTAACTAGAGGGCATCTTTAATATCACCATTTTCTTGGATATAAAAATATAAAAGACCTGGGAAAGGAAAACAAGTATTTTACAGAAATTAAACACACACATTTTTGCTTGACTGAATCGCCGACTCGTTGGTACATTTCCCAATAGGCTTTCACGGATATTTCCTCATTAGATTAATAATTTCATTATACAGCCGCCAAGGGGCATCCAAGCCCCAGATAAAATCGAGATGCTCCCACTCAGGAATGCGCTTGTGGTACACCAAGTTGGTAATCTCAGTCAGCAAGACATTGATGTCATTGACGTCCGCAAGCCAGTCCTGACCGCCACTCCACACGGCAGTGGGCACAAGCATGTCTCTCACATTGTACAAGGGGGGGTAAGTCTACGATAAAAAGGAGCCACATCACATTAAGCACAATCTCTACTAAACACTGTCTAGTAAGTTTAATCTACATCTATGAGACTAAATTTTGAAAATCCTTATCAGCATACTTGTTGAGTTACCATCACCGGAACAAAAAAGAAATCTAACCGCAAATGAAAGAATACTGCGTAGAACACTGCTAGCTCCGGAGCTGCTACCGTATGCTGGGCACCATGACAAGCGCTTACTCCCCAGTGAGGAAGGTGTAGTTCTCTCTGAGTAGTGGATGCAAAGCAGTGGAACCAAGCGGTTGGAAGGAGTTTTGAAGTCATACCCTTCTACCTTCTCTCTTTGGGAATAAGACAAGCCACAGAAATTCTACAAGCCTCAGTTTCCTCATCTTTAAGTCAGAGATAATCACATCTATGTCACAGGGACATTCTAGAATAAGAAAAACATAGGCAGAGTATCTCAATACTTGAGTGCATTTAGCACTCAAAAAAAATGATAATTTTTATTTGTACAGGGAAAAAGAGGCTTAAAAGATATAATTTAGCCAAGACTCCCCACAGCTACCGGGTGACAGACCTAGTACCATCGGAGTCTGAAGTCTGTGTTCACTCTCACCCTGAATGACACACGACAGTGCTGGTTCTTACTTGGAGCTGGGGAAAGAAGAGAGGAGGCCCAGTCCACAACACCAACCACAAAGCTTGGGTTATTTTGGGATGGACTCAGGGGAAGAAAAGACTAGCTAGTCAACTCTCCCAAACACTTCCCACAGCACCTGAGCTAGACCAAAATCCTGATAGGCCAGCTTCCCTGATGAGGTTTTTGGGGCCCACGTTAATTAAAAGACTGAAAACTTTACCTGGTTGTAATGAAAATAATTCTTGGCACTGCTTCCCCAGTCAAAGGCTTGAAACTTTTGAAATTTAACAGTCTACAAATAATCGGGAAAAAAAATTTATTTGGCATAGAAGTTTAAGATAACATCACAGGTTGTTGGAGCTAGCCATATCCTCAGAAATCAGTTTTATACTAATATCCAGATTTACTCTTCATTTCCAAACCATTATTGAAAATAAAATTTCTCATTGCATGATTGGAAGGTAGCTACTACCCTGATACAAGATATGCTTTAAATTATACTTATCAATTGCATAAAATTCTTTTTGATATAATAAAAGTGTGATATTACATACTAATGGGGATTGCTGCATGATAAATGTTTAGCATCTGCTTTTGCCATTGCAAATGACAGATATTAAACACATGTGGTATATTCCACAGAACAAAATATAGATTTTCAGCACCTGTTGGTGCATCTGTTCTCCATCTCTCTGTCAGTGAAAATACATCCGTGCAAACTATTCTGCTACTGCATACAGACATCAGTTCCTCACTTTGTCATACCTTTCAGCATTCATATAAAGCACCAGGACTGAGTATAGAATAAAAAGGAAAAACTTGCCTATAGCTCAAAATGAACTTCAAAACTTAACTTTTGTGTTCAAAGTCACTTAGGACTTCAAGCTACCCATTTGAAAAGGCATCTCAAAAAGAGGGAAGTGTGAACATTATCTATAATAACAAAAACAAAAGCCTGGAAACAAGCTAAAATCCAATAATAGATATTTGGGTAAATAGAACATATGACACATCAATATAAACAAACAGTATACCACTGTCATAAGCGTAAATAAAATAAAAACAGGAAACCATTTACAAATAGTTTTCATAAATAATACTAAGTGGAAAAGTAAGAGAATAAAATTGAATATGCACTAAAGTTATACTTCTATGATAATCATATGTAGATAAAGATCCGGAGGAAAAGCTTATAGTATTAGGGTAGACAGTTTTAAGGTGAAACTTCAAAAAATATTTTTAGGTCTTGAATGGTAACTAAAATGTAAATAGGTTCAGCTTTTCTAAAGTACAATATGTATCAGAAGTCTTAAAGATAAGCCTACCCTCTTACCACTAAGTCTATTCCTATGAATGTATCATCCTAAAAAACTCTGCCTAATATATACAGACATATCTATAATACATGAATATTATTTCCAGAATGGTTTGCGATTGCAGAAAAAGTATCATCGCAAATATATATATATATAATTTTATTTATATTATATATATTATATAAATAAAATTTAAACAACAGAAAATTGTCCTTTATTATGAATATTAATATGCTAAACATTTAGTAACTGACCTAGAGAGGCATTTTTATTCTGGCAGAGTCTGTCCCCCAGTGCCCATTCTTGCCTTCTTCCTTTCTGTAATAGGATCCCTAAGCTTCTGCTAAGCCCATGGCCACAGAAACCACATAGAAACCACATCCTCATCCCCTTGTGAGCAGGTAGGCCATGGCTATACTGTTCGCTTTTGTGCTATCTCCTTCATGCAAAGTCACTAAGCCCTGGGCTTCCTCTCTCCCTCCTTCCTGTAGGCTGGAAGAGACACGGAGGTGACCTAGCTTCAACCAGGCAGAAGAGGACAGCACCCCAAGGACGGCAGAGCTACGGTGTGGAGGGAACTGGGTCCCTGCATGACCTCATGGGGCACAGCCACACCTCTATCCTCAACCACCAGCCCGGGCCACTGCTCTGTGGGCTGTATTATGAGAAAGAAAGAAACTATTTATTGAGCAGCTGTATTTTGGAATCTCTGTTACAGCAGCTTAGCCTGGGTCTAACAAACACAATGCTAGTTCATTAAATGAAAATTTATTAAAAAGTCCATGTAGTATGACCCTACTTTTTTAACAGAAATGATTATAACAAAAATGTATGAGATTATACCAAAATATTAATAGTGCTCATTGCTGGGTGCTAGACATCCAAGTGATTTTTTTCTTTTACTCACATATTTTCTACAATTTCCTAAGACATATTGCATGTATAATAAAAATTAGGCTGAATGTCCTTTTTACTGTGTTTTTAAATCCCCACAAAATGTACATTTTTGGATATTTTTTATTTTTTTTCTTAAGCAAGAGGTTTAAAATAATAGAGGACATCATAATCTGCTAAGGTACTTATTAAAATGCAGATGCTAGAGACACACCCTAGGAACTCAGATTTTTAACAGGTCTTGGATAGGCCCAAGAATCTGTATTTTCAACAGCATGTTAGGTAGTTCAGAGCAACACTGTAATGATACGTTCGGACCAGTCTTCTTCAAACAGGAGTGAGGACCTGGGCTCTGGGCAGGGCTAGTGAAAGGGTGAGACATAACAATAAGAGTCTTGGCTCTAGGGAACTCTGTAACTCATCAGGATTATAAAGAGAACAGAAAGATTAGTAAAATAAATTTGAAAGCCCAGTAAAGAACTAGGTTTGGAATTGTTAACAAACAAATGCTAACTATTTAAGCAAAAGGTAAACTTGTAAATGTACTGTGAATAAAATGGCCTTTAAGGGCACCCCTGAACTCATACCATGAAAGACTTCAAACACCATACCTCAACTGTGGCCTCAGCCTGCTGCCTTCCAGGCTGGCCACCTTCCACAGAAATCTCTCCCACAGGCACTAGGCTGCCTCTCAGAACCACAAGCAGCCAGTACCTGGAGGGGCAGCCCCTTGCCTACAGCCCAGAGGAGGGACAGCCAGGGGAAGATCCTATAAAACAGCTGCACAAAGCAACCATTTTATTGACAAAGAAACAAAGGGGAGTCACAGTGAGCAAAGGGGCAGAGGGCCAGGCTTCCTTCTGCAGTGAATCTGTGTTTTGCCAACATTCATGAGGCATGTTCCAGGCTGGCTGGAACCTAAAGCCACAAGGTCACAACTGGGCCAGAAAGCAGGGCTCTGGACCATAGCCTGCAGCCTTTGACCCTGGCCAGCTGCTGGATGAAAGGGGCTGGAACCAGAGCAGAAGCCTGGACTGTAGCCAATCCCGTGGCTCGACTATACTAACCCCATCCTCTGTGGGGGCCTGGGACAGGGAGGGTGAAGTAACACCAGTCTACAGTATGAAATAGTCTCAGGACAGCCTTGGACTCGACATTGCCAAGGGCCCCAGAAAGCCCAGGTCTTGTGGTCATTTGCACTTTGCTGAGGTGTGTGGTGTACCACACATGGCTGTTGGGGGTCACCAAGCTCAGCATCTGCCCCAGCCTGGCTTGGTCACCCTCCTTGCATCTCTGGGAGTGCACTAACTCCCGAGGAGATGGAAATTGGGCCTTTTTGGGAAATGTCCATTAGTCAAGAGTTTCCAGGTATACTCAAAAATACAAGAAAACTCTGGTGACAGGGTATATATATATATATATATATATATATATATGCCAAATTACTCTAAACAGAAATGTGACTGAGGAGAAAAGCAGAAACCTGGAGGAATGTGAGGGTTTCTGAGGGTTTCGGGGCATTCCTTAAGTGCTGAGGCTGTGCTGTCCAGCACGCCATGAACTGCGTGCCTTCCAGCTGCCCCTCTTCTAACACACAGCAAACTCTGGCACTGAGGGATCAGCATTAAACATTCAGCCTTCCGGTCACTACAGCAAGCCTTAGGCCAGGCTCTTCCTAGTTCCTTAGAGATGAGCCCTGGGGAAAGGTGAACCATCCACTCCCCACAGACAAAGCTCCTGGGGCAACTGAGGAAGGAGACTAAAGCATCAGGATGTCCCAGATCAGTGACTCCCAAACCTGGTCAGGCAAAGAATCTACTAAGCAGATTTTTTAAAAATATGGATTCTTAAGAATGTACTAGGCAGATTTTTTTTTTAAAATACAGATTCTCAGGAATAAAAAGAAATGAACTACTGATATATACAACAACATGGATGAAACTCAAAATTATTATGCTGAGTGGAAGAAGCCAGACAAAAACAAGCATATACACGATTGAATTTATACAAACTCTAGAAAATGCAAGCTAACCTACAGTGACAGAGGGCAGATCAGCTGTTGCTCAGGGATGGGGGGAGAAGCAAGGAGGGAAGTGTTACACAGGGGCAGGAGAGAACTCCTGGGGGAAATAGATATATTCTCTACCTTGATTGTGATAATGGGCTCACAAGTGTACATGAGTGTCAAAAAACATCAACGTGCACACTTTAAGTATCATATGCCACGTATACCTCAATAAAGTTGTTAAAAAATACAAAAGTACAGATTCTCCCATCCAAATGACTGAGATACGTGAGTCTTTGTTTTTATAAGCCTAGATGGTAGCCAACTCAACAGTTCTGCTACAAGCCCCACTCTCATTGCTTTTTTTTAAAGCAACATTTTATCAAAAAGTATACTTTTAAAAGCAATTCAATGATTCTGATGTAAGCAGTGACTGTTTGATGTTAGGAAATTACTATCTAAGACACCTATAACATCGTGGTTTAGAGTTTAAATGCTGAGTTATTTCAAATATAAAATGAAGTTAGCTGGGGAAAAAAATATACAAAAATATGTCCTGAGGTGGAAATAAGTCACTGACATATTGTTAGATGGAAAAAGAAAAGCAAGTTGTAAAATAGTAAGGAGAAAATTAATCAATTTCTACATCTGCTATTTCTATCCATGTCTTAAACTGTTTTTATCCTGAAATGCATGGAATGATATGCAGCAAGAGGGATAGGGTAGAATGCAGAGACTATTTTTGGATCTACATTTCTTATCTCTGTGTAGGGTTAGAGAATGATTTTATGCTCATTCTAATTTTTTTTTTTGCCTAGATATAATTTCTATATTTTCTAGAATGGACATGCATTATTTATGTGATAAAATGATCAAAACTATATTTTAAAAGTTAGTGGCTCCTATTCATGCCTGTGATTGGCTTAGCTCTGTTTATTCACTGATGTTCTAAGCATATTGCGTTCAGCAGTTCCTACCGCCAAAGCTGCTCTAAAATCATGCTTTATGACGCAACACAGAAATAAAATAAATCTAGGACTCAATGAAAAACAGATGAAGGGGAGGAGAAATGGAAAGGAAGGAAGTGAGGAAATATAGAGCATAAATATGAAACTGAAGCGGAGGGAGGGAAGGGGGAAAAAGACAACCCCGACAGCTGTGAACCTCTGCACAGTATGCCCCTCCAAGGATAACAAAAACAACACAAACACAATATGACAACACAAACCCAAAATGACAAGGACCCAGGACTCTGGGGAAGAAAACCAGATCATATCTGTAAGCAGACTGTCCTTCTATTTGGGAAGGGTTGGCAGAGGGGTGCTTCATGGAGCCCCCAGACATTACTAATGTGGATTTTACATGAACCACAACTGCACTCCTAGAATACCTACCTGGCCCCAGTGTAACATGTTCTGCACAGAAGTCCCGGCAGGAGAATGTGTTGTATACACATCCACTCTCGACTGCAAAATAAATACATTGAAATAAAGAATGAAAGTAGCATTAAGGTGACAGTGATAATAAACATTATATTTTGCCCTTCAAAGCATTAAAAACTATAGAGCCATAACCTCAAATATTTAAGATCAGGAGTAGAAGAAATACTTGGACTACAAATACATCCTGTAAAAACACATACAACCATATGCCTAAAGTATGAAGGAAATGCAACAGTGTGGTGAGCATAAGGCCATATGGGTTGGGATTACATGTCACTTTTATTTTCTTCTTCATGCTTTCCTGAACTTCAGAAATTTTATACACCTTGCTTTAATTATCAGAGAAAAGAAAACTGTCACTTTAAAAAAATTTTTGCAGAGCTTTCATTCCAGAAGTTCAAAACCTGTTTTCAAAATGCAACACTACAAACTACAAATATATTTAGAAACACAAGCATATTGCTGGCTGAGGTTTTACATTTTATTAAATAAATAAATAATACATACACACGTGTATGTTTGCATGTATATCTATAGATAAATGTGTGTGTAAATGGCCATTCTGAATTTAAACAAACAGTAATTTTTTAAAAGAAACAAATCATTAGAATATAAATATTATAACAAATTGGGACAGATCTCCTTATTCCACAGTCCCCATATAGATAGAATGTAGGAAGTTGCCAGCAACTAGTCTGAGGACAGCAGCAGATGGTGCAGAATTCCAGGCACCTGCCAGAGTTGATTCTTGCGCCTTTGAAATGAAAGACCCTCTAGAGCTCTGATGAGGTCATCTGGCCTCTCCCACATCATCCAACACAAACAAGCGCATTCACAGATAAAATAAAATCACTGGAATTTTAAATCAAGCTTTATCATAAACATACATACCATATTTAAATTTCTCTCATTAAATCCACACAGAACAAAAAAGAGATTTCCACAAAGATCCTTCAGAATGACATGAGTGCAAATGTGGGTAGCCAGCCACTTCAACAACGCACTCTGGGGAAGAAATTCCTTGTCCCCAAATAAGTCCTGCAAAACAAAAAGAAACGCAAGAATACTTCAGCACTTCCTTTTGGTGCATGGGCCTCCGTGACCCATCTCAGAAGCAGAGACGCGTGCCAAGTGTGTCCACACACGGCCTCAGGAGAAAAGGCAACCAGTGGACATTCAAATTGGATACTTAGGCAATAAGCTCATTAAGGCAAAAACTACATATTACAGATGTGTATTTAAATTCTCAAAATGAAGAGGAGGCAGAAAACCAAATAAGCTTACAATAGACTTCTACAGCAGGCAAGGGCCTAATGATTCCTCATCCCAGGGCCAGCCCAGAACAGTTACCATCTCACTCTGAGAAACAGCTGACAGGTGACTGACCGGCAATGCCTGCCAGATGTGTGTGCATCTAATTCCATGCTACTAGCCAGTGGTCCAAATCCAACCCACTACCTGTTTTTCTTAAAACATTTTTTATTGTGAGAGAAGATCCATAGCATGAGATTTACCATTTTAACCATTTTTAAGCATTCAGTTCTGTGGCATTAAGTACACGCACATTTTGTGCAACTACCACCACTATGTACCTCCAGAACTCTGTCATCTTCTTAAACTGAAATGCTATACCCACTCAACAATAATTCTCCATTCCCCTCTCCCCTCGCACTGCATGTTTTTATAAATAAAGTTTTATTAGAACACAGCCACACTCATCTCTCTACATACTGTCTCTGATTGCTTTCATGCTATAATGGCAGAGTGGTGTAGTTACAAAAGGGACCAAATGGCCCACAAAGCCAAATACATTTACTATCTGCTCCTATGATATAGTAAAATATATATTTGGTCTTTGACTCTGTTTCCTGGCATACAGCTCCTAAAATCTTTAGAATCTCCAAAGAGATGTCTTTTTGTATGTTAATGATCAGCTCATGGCTAGCAGCCCTTAGGTAGCTTCAGGATGGGAGCCAAGGCATGATTGTAGGGTTAGGACTTTTAGTCCCACTCAGTGACTTCCAAGGATAGGAGAGGTAGGCCGAAGGTCAAGTTGCTGGCCAATGGTTTAATCAATCATACCTATGTAATGAAGGTGCCATAAAAACTCAAAAGGACTAGGTTGGGAGAGCTTCTAGATAGCTGAATACGTGGAGGTTCCTGGAGGGTGGCATGGTTCCAGAAGAGCATGGAAGCCCCAAAACCCTTGCCCCATACCTCACCTTAAGCATCTGTTCATATCTATCCTTTGTGATATCTTTTAAAATAAACCAGTAAACATGTTTCTCTGAGTTTTATGAGCCGCTCCAGCAAATTAACCAAACCTAAAGAGGGGATCATGGGAACTCCAACTTGAAGCCAACTGGTGGAATGTTCCAGAGGCCCAACTTGCAGCTGGTGTCTAAAGTAGGGGGAGGGTAGTTTGGGGATGGAGCCCTCAAACTGTGGTATTTGACACTATCTCCAGGTAGATAGTGTCGTAACTGAATTAGAGGACACTCAGACGGTGTCACTGCAGAACTGAATGTTTGTTGGTGTGGACAAATCCTCCACATTTGGTCACAGAAGTCTTCTGTCTGTGTTGATTGTCAGTGTGTGGTGTGAGAGCAGAGGGAAACGTGGTTCGAGTTTTTCCAAACAGGACCTTTACAGAAAAAGTTTGTCAACCCTTGGCCTACATTGTTCCTAACCAATGGCCACTGAACCTGTGCTCAGGTACTTCCAGGGCTTTAAAAACAAATTTGGCCAGGGGTGGCTACATCCCTATCTGCATGTTCTGGTCACTAATACAGCAAATCCCATTTTATAGGAGAGTCACGCCTGAGATCAGAGTATAGTCCATATTTCCTATTAAAGTCTTTTAAGTGGCCCATGAGATATGTCATAACCTGATTGCAAGTATATAATTCCGTACAGAACTTCATGTGTGTGTAAACGTACAATACATAAAGCATATAAAATGCGTGATTAGACCGTCTAGCCTCAGTTGGCTTAAAACTCCTTCTCGTGAAAGCTGTTTCCTCCTTGAACAGAGCTTAGGGTCACAGAGCTTGAGGGCTAAGCCCGGATGAGGTTACCGGCTTGTGATTAGGTGCCATATTACAAAATATAATGACGACGGTGTCTTTGGGTGGCCCTCGGTGTGGCTGGGGACCGGCATATGGGAACAGCACGTTTCCTGCGTCCCACATCCTGCCCGCTGCCATGCACGGGCTCACCTTAAGGAATAAAGGGCAACTCCGGGAACGTGAGCATTACTTTCCCGCAGACCTCCTGGTGGCAGGTGGAGCTGCACGGCCTGCGAACCAGAGCACCCGGCCCCGGTGCGCAGCTACCCGGGACCTCCCGTGGCAGGGACGGAGTCTCCCTCCAGAGGCCAATTCTTCAGACCTGAGGAGGAAATCTGTGGGGAGGGGAGAGGGATCCCAATACCTTAAAAAGAAGATCCGGAAACCGTCCTAATTTGATGACCGGGCTGGTAGAGAACGCCACCGAAGCCACAGGAGCCAGGGCAAAAAACATTTTAATCTTTTTGGCCAGCTCGGGGATCTGTGAAAATGCTATGAAACCTGTGGGAACGAAAAGAAGAAGACAGGAATTCGTCTTCTGGGACTTCCCTCTCAAAAAGGCAAGGCCGGGCATTCGTGACGCCCCCTAGCGGCAGCCCGACAACCAGGCAGGCAGCGCCGCCCCCCGGGGAGCCAAACACTTGACCTGGGGCCCCCTGAACTGTGTGCGCTAGCGCTGCACTTGATTAAACTAGTAAATCAAGTATTTCTTAAGTGCTTATTGCAAATCTCAACCTAGATTCGCACTGGAAGAAATCCAGGTATGGAGAGCCAGAAAGTCTTCCCTGTTCCTTTAACAGCGTGAACCCCAGACCTTCTTTCTAAGAGCTCCCCACCCCTTCATGCCCCAAAGCCCTTCCAAGAACAATTCATAGGCACATCTGAACCACCAGAGACTCCAAAGGAGCTCCTGCATTTAGAGTCCCCTGGCTTTAAATATCTTTTTACCCTCTCTGAGGTCACTTCTTGACACTTGGCCCCAGAATGTCACTTGAATGTCACTTTAGAGAGTAGTAGGTTGTATATACCCATCCCTTCCTCCCCTCCACCCCCCACAGCCTCCCGACACCCCATTGTTACGCCTATATGTCCACTTAGGTGTTGATCTGTTAATACCAATTTGCTGGTGAGTACATGTATATACAACCACAAAGAGTAAGATGTGCAACGTTTGGGGGATGGACACGCTTGAAGCTCTTACTCGAGGGGGGAGGGGGCATGAGCAATATATGTAACCTTAACACTTGTACCCCCATAATACGCTAAAATAAAAAAAAAAAAACGAAAAAAGGAGAGTAGTAGGGCAAAGGATAGAAGTAGACAAGCATGAGAGAAGGAATATGAATGAAGACAAATGATTCACTCCATTTTTCTGAGGGTGAGACAAGTTAACCCTATATATTGTGACCCTTAAAAACATTCATACCCCTCAGATAGTCTCCTTCTAGGAGTGTATTCTAAGGAGATCATGTGACATAAACACCAAGGTGTTAGTCACAGCAAACACTAGAAGGGAGAATTAAAGAAATTATAAGACAGGTCCCTACCCCCTAATTAAAAAAAACTCTTGCTTGCTAGAATTATGGGCAATTTTTACTTTCTTTAACCTTTGCTAAATTTTATATTTTTCTTTACATTGAACATACATTACTTTTATAATCAATATAAATTAAAAATGCATATAGCTTTTGAAACTGTTTGTAAATAAAGTATAACCTGTCATCCTTGTACCTGTAGTTAATTATTCCACTTAACTTTCAATTTTTCTTTCTCTCTCCTTCCTTCCTTCCTTCCTTCCTTCCTTCCTTCCTTCCTTCCTTCCTTCCTTCCTTCCTTCCTTCCTTCCCTCTCTCCCTCTCTCCCTCTCTCTTTCTCTCTTTCTCTCTTTCTCTCTTTCTCCCTTTCTTTCTTTCTTTTTTGAGATAGAGCCTCACTCTGTTGCCCAGGCTGGAATACAGTGGCACCATCATAGCTCACTGTAACCTCGAACTCCTGGGCTTAGCATCCTCCTGCCTTAGCATCCCAAGTAGCTAGGACTACAGGCATATACCACCATGCCTAGCTAATATTTTTATTTTATGTAGAAAATGCTTTGTTGAACTCCTGACCTCAAGTGATCCTCCCATCTTGGCCTCCCAAAGTGCTGGAAATACAGGCATGAGCCACTATACCCCACCTAAGTCTCTGAACTTATAAAATTTCTTGTTTTCTACCTTCTCACATCCCCATCTTGCTTATCTACCAAAAAACTAATACAATGTGGCTTATATTAATTCCTTCAATTTGAAGAGACCCTTATATCATGAATTTCCAGAAAAGACCAACTATTACTAAATTGTTTGCCCTGTTCATTATTTCTGTTTAGCATTTAAAAATAAATGCATTTGAACTTTTTAAAATATATCCCTTTTTAGACAAGTGCAACCTCTGTAATAAAGACATTATATCAACTTCAATCTTAATTACATACATACCTATTGTGGTGCCTTGAGAATGACCCACATAATACACTTGCTCTTGGCCAGTCTTATTCAGAATGAAGTTAATAGAAGCTGAAAGATCATACTTTGCCATCTCATCATAACTGTAATCCAACAAAGGAATTCCATCATTGAAATAGTACATAAAATAAAACAGCACACAAATACCAAGCACACAATTTGAAGAGTTATCACAAACTGAACACAGACAGGTAAACGGGCAATGAGTTCAGGAAACTGAACATTATCAGAACTGTAGAAGCTCTCTTGGGCTCCTTTCCAGCTGTGCCTCTTAAAAATAACTCTTATTCTAATTTATCATGCCATAAGTTAGTTTCACCTGTTTTCTAATTTTTCTATAGGCGGGATTATGCAGTATATATTTTTCTGTATCTGGTTTCATCCATGTTGTTGCATATAGATGTAGGTTGCTCATTCTCATTTTATTATGTATATATATCACACTTTATTTGTCTACTCACTGCTGATATGCATTTGGGTGCTTTCTAGTTTTCTTCTATTACAAGTGGTGTGGCAAAAACCATATTCTTGTACATGCCTTTTGGCAAAAACTCTCATTCTTGTGTGTTGTCCGGGGAAGCTCTGGTCTTAAAAAGATAAGCCAGCCTGGAGGCCTCCACACTGCTGACATTTTTTAATACCTGGGAGCAAGACATAGTCCTGAACCCAGGTGTGCATGTCTATCATCAGGAGGTAGAGGGGTCACCAACAATGTGCCATGCTCCATGGAGGCTCTTTCCCTGTATCCTCTCCTTTAAGCTTCCAATGACCTTATAAGGTGTTTATTATCCCCATTTTACAAATAAAGAAATCGATACACAGAGGTCTTATGCAACATGCCCAATGTCATACAGCAACTAATTGGTACAGCCAGAAGAAAGAGAAAGAGAATTTCTATAAAGAAGAAAGGTGAACATTTGGAGTACATGTTTATAGAGGAAGGAAGAAGGTTATGGGACATTTACCTAGGAGCTCCCACACCACCTGGAATGCCAAAATAAGAATCTCTAACTAAATCTAATTATTAATGTAATAATTTACTTATAATTTACCTTAATGCTAGTTTTAAATTCCTAGCAAAGTTTAAAACCTTTCAAGGGACATCAGTTTTCCCTGTCATATAAGTTCAGAGTTACCCATCTGCTGAGTTACCCTCTTCTGCTGAAATTCCCATGTGCCCGCCCTAAGGGTTCTAGGGAAATATACTCATGTCATAATCAATTCAAATATACCTGAAAGCCCAGAATTCATCCTGAGAAACTGAAAGGGTCTTGTGTTTTCGAGACCAGGTGTTTCCCCTGCTGTTTCCCATCCACACATCAAAACCAGCATCAGCAAGAATGAAGCCCAGGCTGCTGTTGGCAAGGTTTGTGACCCAGTTACTGGAATCTGCCAGCAAGCCATGCTGCAGAAAAACAGCTGGTTTGGGACCTGAAAAACACTCATGTTTAGGAAGTAGTAGCACCAAGCTTCAAAACAAACATGGTAACTTGTTAAGCAAATCATCCTTAAAAGCTCCCAAAGCAAATAATGAAATGGAAACAAATTAAAATATTGAGGTAGCAATGTATTCCTATATAACATAACTAAAGGATTTTTCTTTTAAAACAGTTCTGGCAAACTTGCAGCAAAACTGGACTGTTTTTGCATGTCTAGTAACAAGACACAGTAACTTAACCAGCAAAGGAAAAAAATTAATACATTTTTGAGAACTTACAAAAATGTTTCTACAGTTTACTGTAGTAATTGCATTTCTCACAATAATTCCTAAAGAAATAAATCAAAAGAAAGAAAAAGATCACAGACACCAAGATAACACCATACACCTACAGAATGGCCAAAATCCAAAACACTGGCAATGCCAAGTGCTGGCAAGGAATTCTCACTCACTGCTGGTGGAAATGCAAAATGGTGTTAAATAGCACATAACCTTGGAAAATAGTTGGGCAATTTCTTACAAAACTAAACATACTCTTACCACACAATCCAGCAATTGTGCCCTTGGTATCTTACTCAAAAGAGTTGAAAATGTATATCCACACAAAAGCCTGCACACAGATGTTTATAGCAGCTTTATTCATAATTGACAACATTTTGAAGCAACCAAAATGTCTTTCAGCAAGTGAATGGAGACATAAACTGTGGTACATTCAGATAACTGTTCAACCCTAAAAGGAAATGAGCTAGCAAACCACAAAGACATGAATGAAGCTTAAATGCATATTACTAAGTGAAAAAGCCAATCTGGAAAGGATGCATTTTATATGACCTTCTGGAAAAGGCAAAACTATAGAGACAATAGAAAGATCATGGGATTGGGGGGAGAAAGGGATGAACAGGCAGCGCACGGAGGGATTTTAGGGCAGTGAAACTACTCTTTATGATACTATAGTGGTAGAGACATGTCATTATCCATTTGTCCAAACCCATAGAATGTACAACACCAAGAGTGAACCCTAATGTCAACTCTGGACTCTGAGTGATAATGACGTGTCAATGTAGGTTCATCAAGTGTGACGAATATGGTACCATGCTGTGGGGGATGTTCATTATGGGGGAGGCTATGCTTGGGGGTGGGGGGGGGACAAGGGTATATGGGAAATCTCTGTGCCTCGTGTTCAATTTTGCTGTGAATCTAAAACTGCACTAAAAAAAGTAAAGCCTCATTAAAAAAAAACTTTTAAGCTGAATAAAATAGTGAAATTAAATAAAAAGGACTACACACACATGTAAACTCCTAAATATGTGTGTCTTCCGTATGTGAGCGCAAATTTTATTTTCTACTCACCTATACCTGAGATACAGCAGAAAAGCAAATATTTGTGAGCCAAAGAAACCTGGCCTCAAGCTGCTTATACAGTGCTGAGACCATTCCATTATTTATCAAACAAGCCTTTATTGAGCACCAATTATGTGCCAGGTATCCTTCCCAGCACTGGGAACACAGCAGAGAACAAAAAGAGGAGGAGGAGGGGGAAAAAAGAAAACTCCCTCATGAAGCTGACATTATACTGACCATGAGTTTTAGACAGTTTGGAAAGACCTGGGTTCAACTCTGTCCTCTCTAAGTTCTAACATGACATCACCTTGGACAAGGTATTTAAACATCTCCTGAAATTAATATCATTCCTGAAAGAGTGGAAATATGTACTTTCTAGGGAGTAGTGAGATGTGAGCTATTACATGAAAAGTTCTTAGCAAAGAGTATGACACACAGTAAGAGTTCAACATACATTAGCTCATATTACCACGCTGCTTAGCCAGTCTGAGTCTCAGTTCTAGAAATAACTGTTAGAGGAATAAATGAGATAATTAAGTGTCTAGCAAAGTGACTGACACATAAGTCAAAGGAAACAAACAAGAGCTCCCTTTGCCTTCTGCCCATTCTTTACAATAGTGAAACACTGGAAATGAGCCAATTGTCAAGTGGCCAAATAATTAATTGTAATCTACTTGGTACAATTAAAGTCATCGACCATGACAAGGACTGTGATTGCACAGAAAAGCTTATAACATAGCTTGCAAAGGAAAAAAAAAAAAAGCTGAATACAAAATTATAGACTACTCTGCACTATAGTTATGCAAAAATAATGTATCCCAAGTAGAAGAAATGTAAAATTTCAAGGAAAGATAGGAAGAATCATTTGTTGGGATGATAAGACTGGAAGTGAACTGACAAATTTTTATTTCTGTTAATGTCCTAATAACTAATGAATTGTTTTTAAATGACAGTTCCTCTGATGCCAGCTGGGCTCTGTAGACAACTCCAGGAGGCACTGTTCCTATGCACAATGGTGCTAATGATGCCGCTGGAGTTGTGAAATGGGGGGGGGGCCTGTTCCCCTCCTGTTGGAAAATAGTGGGACCCCAGGCCAAGAGTCCAAAATGACTCCTGTGATTTTCTAGTCACAAAACAGCAGCGCTCCCCAATGCCAGGGCCAGGTAGGCATTGCTTTTAAGAGCCTAGAGAGCAAATTGGACATGCTCAGGGCTGCTTCACGTGATCATTTCTGCCTTCAAATGTTCATTTCGATGTGATATTAACAAGACTAAATTGACTGCGAAAGTTCTATGTACACGGCACTGTGGTAGCTGCAGCATCTTATATGCACAGGCTTCCTGCCTTCGGTGAAGATGATCATTATCAAGCTGGGAAAAGAAGAAAAATAATCACAAAAGTTCAAAATTATAAACTTCAGTGTAAGTGACGATAGCTACCAAAATTAATTCATCGTTATAGTTGGGAAAATGTGTTTTAGATAACAGCACCTCCAAAGCAGGGCTGCCTGGATGGACAATTACAGGAGGCGTCATTGTCCTGTGGTGACCGTACAGTGCAATGTGAATGGTGCCCGGGGATCACATAATGTGGCAGCTCTGCCCACTGATGGTGCATGATATCTTCTAGAAAGAGAGGCTTCCTTGCTCATGCTATGGTTCCTTTGGCATATAAAGACCCTTTCACCCATAAAAGGTGCTTTGGGGCTGAGCGATGAGGAAGGTGACTTGACCTTCAAAGGCTAGGAGCAGTCACAGAAACCACGGCAATAATCTTCCCTCCAGACAGAGAGAGCGAGGCAGGAGGAAAGCCCCGCAGGTGGCCAAATTCCTTGGCATTTGTTCCAGCCTGTGCCTCTGTAGTTGACTCTTACTGGAACCCCTGAGGCTGCTTAGCCAGCTTGTCCGGGAGAGTCCCTGAGAGAAAGGCTGGAATGGTTTAAAGGTGGAGAGGGCCCTGGGGCAGGGGTAACTGAGAGAGAAGGAAGTGGGTAATGTGTGGGCAGCCAGGCAGGACTGAGGCTGCAGGGCGGGGCAGGCCAGCCCACACAGCCCAGGCCTCAGCTCCCTACCTTTTCCAGGCAAATGTTTAAAATTTCCCTTAAGTCTCCCTGTACTTCCCTCTCTAACCCCTCAGGAGCTTCAAAGGAGAAATGTGGGAGTCTACACGTTGAAGATATACTCGAAAAGTCTTTAAACACCACCAGTAAATAACTCCCCGATTCCCAGGAGCACAAGGAGCCACTGCAGGTTTCCTGCAGGCAAGGGGAAGCTGAGGAACTGCAAGTGGCCGACTCAGGCGGCCATGTGCTACCCAGAACTGTAAGTGGCCGACTCAGGCGGCCATGTGCTACCCAGAACTGTAAGTGGCCGACTCAGGCGGCCATGTGCTACCCAGAACTGTAAGTGGCCGACTCAGGCGGCCATGTGCTACCTCTCCGCCTGAGGTGGTGGAGAGGCTTCCAACATCTGTAAAGACCCTATTTCCACCCACACCTACCATTTACTCCTGCAGAAGGCTTCTCTCAGGGAGTTACTTTATCCTTTGAAGGGGCATCTTAAAAATTCCTAGACCCCTCACTCTGCACTCCCAAAGCTCCTGCAGTGGCCCCATCAGTTACATTTCTGTGGATCTGGCTTTGCCAAAACAACCACTGCTGCAATCTAGGTTATAAAGAGCCCATGTTTAATAGAAAAAGAAATGAAGAAAACACCAGTTTAGTTATATTGAGATAAACTATTTACATTAAGAGGTTATGTGTGGATATTTATTATCTCTAACTCTATGCCACAAGCCGGACACAAAAAGGAAGTGACCTCTCAGGGAGAAAGAGAATGTAGCTGTGCACGTGTGTGTACACACACACACACAACATACACACAAATCACACAACATACACACAAACACACACAACAAGTGCGCGCACACACACACATAGACCTCACTGAGTAGACCCAGAGAGGCAGCAAAGCTGTCCATGGTAGAAGGAAAGGGGGAAAGCTATAGACAAATCTCACTGATTTAAGACATCTGTAATAGAGAAAGGACAAATCAAAGCCACTTTTTAAAAAAAATTCTCCTTTTTGTTTGTTTAGGTTCTCCCATTCCTCACTCTAAGCAGACTACAAAAGCTCAATGAACAACAGATACCAAAAAAATGGCTCCAGATGGGAAGGAAACAATGAATCTATTCTTTCAAAGCTAGATGTTTTCAAATCTGGAGGACCTGTGCGGAGCACTGCAAAGGGTTGCAGAAAACATTGTTTTCCAGTGGGAAATACCAGCAGATGAGGGAAGGGACTGACAAAGAGAGGTAAATGCCTGACAAGTGGCACGGCCTTAGAGCAACCCGAGGCCACTCAGCTGTGTCCTACTCATTCACTGGAAGAATTTTTTTCTGAGAACCTGCTGTATGACAAGCAGTAAGCTAGAAGTTAAAATATCAAGAAATGATTCAAAAACACATGTCACGTCTTGTGTAAACCTTTGGTGGTGCCTACTGAGTATTAGCTACCGTGCTAGCTGCTGGGGACACAAAGATGGGCAACCCACACTCCCACCCCCAGGAAGCTCCATCCTAGCAGAGGAGACAGACATGCAATCCTCTTCTGGCCCAGTCTCAAAAAGGCTGGAACACAGCCCAGGAAAGCCCAGAAGAAGGTGACTCAGCCAGAGAAAGAAACATTTGGGCTAGATCTTAAGTGAGAGACAGATTTCCCTTCTGATGAAGAAATGGAGCTAGACGAGCAGAGAACTGATACCGCACCCGGGCCTCAGCTGATGAGCCCTGAGCACACATGAAAGGCTCCCTGCCTGAATCTGATGCACAGCTATGTCAGGGGACCACTGGGAGTGTTCAGTGTCTTATCTGACCTGGGCAAAGACAGGGTATACAGGACTTCATGGGGTGCACACCTTTCCAGGCTAGGCCAGCATCCTTTCATCCCAGAACAAAAGGGTTCCTCTAAGGAAGGAGACACAGAGGGTATAACCCATTGAGTTTCCAGTGCTAACAATTCCATCAGGCATGACGGATCACCAACAGAGAGAAAACAGCAACAAATTCTGCGGTGTTAGCTTTACTTTTAAAGGTGGGTGCTAAACTGCTTGCCCCTTCCCTCGGCATTGGGTGAATACAAAAGGGTGCTGGAATAGAGAGGGCACTGGAAGCAGCATGCCCCACACACCTGTCTGCCAGCTTCTCTCACCTGCCCCCATGGGGGAAGGTATCATGTCATTCTTTCCCATCTTACCACCAATCAAGGATTTAAGGATTTGCTGGCAAGAGATGTTTCTCTCTAGGAACCTACTGCCACTCACATCTATTTTTTAATCAGATTTCTTGTCACCTTGCTCAGAACAGTTGGCTGAAATAATGGCTAGCTATAATATTATATTGCATGCTTATGTGCTCTAGGTACAGTATGGAAAATCCTAGTAAGTTGGTATGTCTCCCATTTAACAGAACTGGGAATTGTGGCGAAGAGAAGTCATGTAACTTGCTCAAGGCTGAACGAGAGCTAGAAAGTGAGGGAGTTGGATTTGAACCCAGGCATATCGGATACCTTGGGCCAGACTCTTAACTGCCTTGCTAGGGGAAAGACGCTTAACAAGAGGGAAATCATTCTAGAACACACGGAAAGCCTTCTGAGAATGACAGGATGAAGGCAGGAAGCTATTTTGGGGGGATGAGAACCAAATGCTTGAAGAAAGATATCTCTAGTAGACGGAAGGGATAGAGAACGGGAGGAGGGACACCATATTCTATCAGGGACCAGCCTGCTCAAGACACTCAGGCAGCCTGAGGCCTGGTCCAAGCAGCAAACCAGCAGGACAGGACAGGGGCTGCCTTCCCCAGCCGAGACCTACAGTTGGCTCCAGGAGGGCTAGGGGTTCAGGGGAAACACTAGAAGGTCCATTTCTTGGCCCTGAGAGGGCAAGTAACTTCACCATGGTCCTAAATAGTGCAGAGCTGACAAAAAGAAGCAGGCCAGTGACGGTCCACCACAATGCCGCCTGCCTGATCAGGCCCCAACGTGGGTGGATACGAGGAGGGGATTAGTCAGGCTCTGAAACGGAATGTGCTGAGCCCACGGTCCCACAGGAGGAAGATGACTGGGTAGGTGGGGAAGTTCCTCCTGCCTCCCAAGGAAGGCATTGGCCTTCTCTGCCTGGACACCAAGTCCAGATGGGATGTCACCACACTCTGAAACAGCTGTGAGAAACCAGCTGAGGTCCAGGGCAGGAGCAAAATAAAGAACAAGGAGGAGGTCAAACACCAGGGTGTTAGCAAGAAAGAGATCTCAGTTCTCACTAGCTATGATACCTTGCAGGATTTACACAAGCTCTCTAAAATATAGGCATCCTATTCTGCAGTGGGGATGATGAAGCTGCTGATATATAGCAAAGCTCAATAAATAATAGTCTCTAAGGGTAACAATAATAAAAATATAGTCCTTGAACAACATGGGTTTAAATTGCATGGGTCCACTCAAATATGGTTTTTCAATAAATAAGTTGGAAAACTTTTTGGAGATTTGCAACAATTTGAAAAAATTCATAGATGAACCATGTAGCCTAAAAATATCAAAAAATTAAGAAAAATTTAGGTATGCCATGAATGTATAAAATATATGTAGACACTAGTCTATTTCATCATTTACTACCATAAAATAAATATAAGTTATAAAAATTAAAATGTACCAAAACTCATGCAAACACAGACCATACATGGCACCATTTACAGCTCAGAGAAATGTAAACAAATGTAGAAAGATATAGTATTAAGTCATAGCTTCTTAAAATTAACTGCAATACATACTGAACTACTGTAATAATGTTGTAGCCGCCTCCTGTTGCTATTGCCATGAGCTCAAGTGGTTCGTTCAAGTAGCTGCTTAAAACAGAGTGTGATGCTAATCATCCCTGTGTGAGTAGTTCATCTCTCCAGTAAATTGCATATCACAGTAAAAATCAATCTTTCATGGTTCTTGTATATTTTTCAGTGTGCTTAGTGTAATACCATAAACCTGGAATAACACCATGGGACCAATATGAAGTATCACTAGTGAAGCTGGAAGCACTCCCAAGAAGCAGAGAAAAGTCATGACATTACAAGAAAAAGTTGAATTGCTTGATATGTACTGTAGCTTGAGGTCTGCCCAAGATAAATGAATCCAGCATAAAAACTGTTGTAAAGAAAATAAAAGAAAAGAAAGAAATTCATGACGCTGTCACTGAAGTTACACCAACAGGTGCAAAAACCTTGTAACTTTTTGCAAAATACCTTTTTATCTCATGTTAAAAATGCATCTTTTATGTGGGTGCGGGATTGCTCTAAGAAATGCATACCTATAGACACTAATATGATTTGAGAAAAAGTGAAATCAGTATATGACAACTTAGAACAAAAGGAAGGTGAAGGATCAAAAGCTGGATAATTTAATGCCAGCAAAGGATGGTTTGATAATTTTAGAAAGTGGTTTGGCTTAAAAAAAAAAAAAAGTCAAGATAACAGGAGAAGCAGTTTCTGCTGACCAAGATGCAGTGGATACCATTAAGAAAATCACTGAGGAGGACCAATATCTGCCTGGACAGATTTTTAATGCAGATGAAAGTGCCCTATTCTAGAAAAGAAATGCCACAAAGGACATTTATTAGTAAGGAAGAGGAGCAAGTGCCAGAATTTAAGACAGGAATGTACAGGCTAACATTTGATGGGAATAAGACCACCAGGGCTTAGGGCCCCCATTTCTGAGGTCGTGGGAGGAGAGGAGGTGAAGGAATGCTGCCTGAGCAGGAGCCAGAGATAAGGACAGAAGTTAACTGCCTAGTTGGGGGACGTTTCAGCAATCTGGGAGTATAGCAAAGCAGGCTCCCACCTTAAAGCCTGAGGGGCCTGATGCCTAAAAAGCCCCAGAGCAGCTTGACATGAAAGCCACCCACGGATGTAAAGGAAGATGGCAAAATTCCAGCCCAGGAGAAGGGATGCCAGGCTCCAACTCTTAAAAAACACCAGGCTGAGTTCCTTCCCTCCCCTTTCTCAGTAGAATGCCTCAGTTAATGGGGAGCTAACCTCCCAATAAGAAGTATTAATCTCTTTGTTCCTCAATCAAATGGGCCACAGCTGCTGAGTTCAGAGACACTATTTGTCTCTGAACTTAATGCAGGGGTCCTCAAACTTTTTAAACAGGGGCCAGTTCACTATCCCTCAGACTAGAGGGCTGGACTATAGTTAAAAAAAAAAAAAAAAAACTATGAACAAATTCCTATGCACACTGTACATATCTTATTTTGAAGTAAAAAAACAAACAGGCAAAAACACCCACATGTGGCCCATGGGCCATAGTTTGAGGACGCCTGCCTTAAGGCGTAGTTGTGCTTAATAATGAGCTATGTGTTTCTGCTTCTATAGATAAAAGAGTAATTATCTAAGACATCTTGTGACTATTAGGGGAGACTTGAAACTTCTACACATTGTAACCCACGAGCTTTTCACGTGAAATCATTGTAATCTGTAGCATGAAAAAGAGAATAAAAATGGGTGCTAGATTTCAGTCAGTCAGTGCCACCTGGCTCACAGGAATGCTGTTGGTCCCGATCTCCCCGCACCTTTCAACTTACTTTTTGTATCTGTGTCTTTGTCTCTCCTGTCTCTTGCAGTGTACACTGCCCGGAGACCTGGTTATATCTGGGGCATTGCAAACCCCCGATAAACACTATTATTTTATATATTAATAAATGCAGTTAGGTCTAGGATCAGGACAGCCCTTGTCCATAAAGCTGCTAACTCTGAGCCTTGAAGGGAAAATTTAAACACCAGCTGCCAGTCTTTTGATCATACAACAAGCCTGAATAACAAGTACACTTTTTCTGGATTAGTTCCATCAATGCTTTATCTCTGAAGTCAAGAAGTATCTTGCCAAGAAGGAACTGCCTTTTAAAGTTTTATATATATATATGACAATGCCCCTAGCCACTCAGAACCCTGAAGGTGTCAAAGTGGTCTACTTTTCCCCAAACACAATGGCTCTGATTCAGCCTCTAGATCAAGGGGTCATAAGGCTCATTACACACAGTGCTCTATGGAAAAGGATTATCGATGCTATGGAAGAGAACTCCAATAAAGAGAACACCATGAAAGTCTGGAAGGATTACACCATTGAAAATGCTAGAAAAAGCCATAAAATCTCTCAATCCCAAAATAATAAACTCCTGCTGGAGAAAACTATGTCCAGATATTCCACATGACTTCACAGGATTTATGACAGAGCCAATCAAGGAAATCATGAAAGAAACTGTAGACATGGCAAACGAGTTGGGGTGTAAAGGGTTTCAAGACATGAATCTGGGAGAACTTCAAAAACTAATAGACACCACCAGAGAAATTAACAGAAGATGAGCGATGGAGATGCATGCTTCCAAACCAGTGCTAGACGATGAGGAAAAAGATGTAGAGAAAGCAGTGTCAAAAAACAAATTGACATTACACAATCTGGCAGAGGGGTTCTGATTATTCAAGATTGCTTTTGACTTATCTTGCAGCATGGGTGCTTCTATGATACAGGTGCTGAAGCTAAAGCAAATGGTGGAAGAAGAACTGGTACTCTATAGAAACATTTTTAGAGAAATGAAAAAGCAAAAAAGACAGAACTTACAATGTATTTTCATAAAGTTACACCAAGTTTGCCTGCCTCCCCCTCCCTCCTCTACCTCTGCCACCCCTGAAACAGCAAGACAAACCCCTCCTCTTCCATATAGATAATGAGGATGAAGACGTTTATGATGATCCACTTCCACTTAATGAATAGTAAATATATTTTCTCTTTCTCATGATTTTCTTAATAACATTTTCTTTTCTCTAGCTTAATTTATTTTAAAAATATGATACATAATACATAAAATATACAAAATGTGTGTTAACCTACTATTTTTGTTATCAGTAAGGCTTCCAGTCAACAGTAGGCTAATTTTGGGTAGTTAATTTTAGGGGGACTCAAAAGTTATATGCAGATTTTCAACTGCTGGGGAGGCCATTACCCCTATCCCCAACATTATTCAAGAGTCAACTATACATGTAATAAAATATTATTAGAACATAAGTGGAAATCTTTAGTCCAGGTACTATCATCATAGTTACAGTAAGAGTATCCTAAGTGTTGAATATGTGTTATGTACTATATTAAGCACTTGACAGGCATTTACTCAGATAAATTCCTTAACAGCTCTCTGGGTTGGTGTGATAGGTGGAATAATGTCCCCTAAAGATATCCACATCCTAATTCCCAGAATATGTGACTATGTTACCTTACATGGCAAAAGTAATTTTGCAGATGTGATTTAGGATCTTGAGATGGGGAGATCTTGAGATGGACTTCCAGGTAGGCCCAATGTAATCACAAGGACATAAGGTAGCCCTTTCTGTGTGATGGCAGGTTCTAGACAAAATGGCAATGAGGACCCTGCATATGATGCACACACATTCCTACTAATTCACACTGAGTAATGCAAAGTCACAAGAGCCCTGTACTTTATACGGTACTAAATGTTCCATGGCACTAGACAATCCAAGGAAGCTCAATACCCAGCAAAGTGAAGTCCTTAGCACTGGAAAAACCCAAAGTCCAAGGACTGGTGCAACCATCTGAAGACAGACTCTAAATCACCAAAAGCTCTAGGGCTTAGAGCTTTCCTGAATCTGTTCCACTCATTAAACAAGAACCTAGCAAGCATTCTGACATCTGGATGATTTGTCACTATTACTAGTATTTATCACAACAGCTACTAATCATGTGTCAGGCATTATGTTTTGTTTTAAAAGATATTAAGATCCACCCACATTTGAAAGATGAAATAACCTATGTGTGGAGAGAGAAGATAAATAACCTGCCCATGAACACTCAGCTAGCAATGTGCCAGAATTGAAACCAAAGCCTGCTTCATTCCAAAGTCCTTGTTTTTAATCAACGTTCTAAAGAAAAACATCATATAAAAATAAAGTATCAGAGGAGAGGGGGTGTGCATATACGTATTCAGTTTGTGTCCAGCCATTTCATAGCAAGCCATGCACCATTTCTTAAAACTGGCTCTATATCGAAATCACCAGGGAACTTATGAAACAGACATATTCTTGGTCCTGGCCCTGATTCAGAGAATCAGGTACTACAAGGACAGAGCCTGGAAATATTTGTTTTTGATAAGCTTCCCTGGCTATTCTGATTCAGCCTATCTATAGCTGTGTTCAAGCTGGTATTCCTCTAACAAAGGAGTACAGCCAGGCCCTGCTCCACCGAGCTGGCCCAGAGAAGAGCGTGCCACCTGCAATGCCCAGGAAGAGGCCAGCCGGACACTGGCCAGCATCTAACAGCTCCCTGAAGGTAGTTCTATGGCCTCCCTGTCAAGAATGATTAAGAGTAGACCTTCATTTATCCAAAGCAGAGAGCTACTGGTGAAGTTTTATAGTCTAATTCTAGTTTGAACAGTTGGTCTCATAAAACAGCCCCAAACATTATCAATAAATAACTTTGCTAGGAAGCCGTAGCCATCTGCCTGGTATCCACTGGAGTGCATAAGGACAGGCTCATCTCCTATGCATTTATCCCAGGAATGTGAGCAATAGAAGCTGGTGTGCAGGTCATCTAAATCAGACACTTTCCACAGTGTGACTTTATCATAAAGGACACTGCAGCAGTCCCCAGGCCTGAGGAGAGCACGGTGGGCAAGGACTCCATTGCAGGCTGTGACTCCTGTCTTCACCACCAACCAGCTGCTTTATCTTGAGCAAGTTAATGAATCCCTACAAACCTCTATTTCCTCATCTGTAAAGTAAGGGGTAACGAGAGTTCTTATGTCCTAGACTGCATGAGAATTCACCTGGTGATTCACACAGGGCACAGGGAATCACACCCGCCTGTCCACGGGACACGTTCAGAAAGAGGTGTGGGCTCTGCCACAGTCCAGATCACTGCACTCACGCTGCACAGTTGTTCTGCTGGAAAGGAGGAGACCTACGGGAGTGAACACAAGAGCACCCCACATCACACAGCGGGGAAGAAAACCGTCCCATCCCTCAGAGTGCTGTTCTCCCCACCACCAGCAACAGAGTCACTCTGATCATTAAGCAACACGAAGGCAGCAGCGACCTGCTCCGTCTTGGTCACTGCAGCGCCCACAGCACCTAGTGCTGAATCTGGCACATGGCACACATGAGATAAAAATTTGTTAAATAAATGAAATAATGAAGGAATAAATAAAAGGGGGGGGGGATCACATATTCTCTCCACACACACAACGTAGACCATATACCCTTTCTGGGGCATTGTTTTAGTTAGTGTTTACCATGTACCCAGGGTGATGCCAGGCCATTTACATCATTCTTCCTACTTTGGGGACTCGGAGGCCTAGAGAGAATAAATAATTTTCCCCATGACACACAATTAGTATACGGTGGAGCTGGGAACCAAACCCAGGTCATGTGATACCAGAGTGCCTGTCATCTCCATGCCAAACTGCCTTTCTGCCTCCCCTGGCCCTCTCTGCCACCACAGCCTGTCCTCAGACAGCTTTGCATTATAGCTACTTGAATTCACAGAGCTTCGCTATAGGCTGAATGGTGGAAAATAATGTAGCTCTGGTCCATGGAGTGAAGCACCTGTGGGGGACACCTGGCCAGAGGTGATGGCATTGGTCACCTGACCCCTAGACATGGTTCTATCTAGTACATTTCTCACTTCAGCAACTTCTGCCTGTAGTAAACAAATCTCAGCATAAGAATTTTCCTGCTTTCCTTATAGCTTAGAATACAATCCCTGTCAGGGAAGAATGGGTCCTGAGGAAACAGACATCAGAGCTTACCATCAAATCCATGATGATATGAAAACATTAAAAACAGAAACCACAGCTTGCATTTATACTACATAAAATGCTTCATAGGCCTTATTTTATCTCATTTTTATAACAACCTATGAAGTGACAAGTATTATCCTTCCTCTCTAATGATGAAGAAAGTAAAACTCAGAGAGGTGAAGAAAATTTACAACATCACACAGCTGGTTAAAGTAGTAGAGCCAGAACCTAAGGCCAAGGCTGGCCCCTGTTCGCATGCTCGCCTTAACCACTAGGCAATACCACAGGAAGCCCCCAAGTTGTGTTTGTGGGAGACACTGAGCCTAGAAGTAGGGAATCCTTACCACAGTGTAGCCTTGCACAAAGAATACCATAAAGTTTCAATGCTTTGCTCACTCCAGTCCCAGGAAGGCTGCAGGTGCTTGCCTGGGTAGACTACAGCCTTGGGCTGGAGGGATTATCAGGTAAACAGAGTCAGAAAAAGCTTTGGCCCCCACAGAGCTCATGGTCTGGTGGAGGAGGCAGAGGTCATACACATCATTGCCTATGTAGGTTAATGCTTATTGTCTTCACTGCTATAGAAGAAAAACACGGATAGCTATGAGGACACGTGGCCAGGGGCCTGACCTGGTGTGAGCAGCTGGAGAAATCCTCCGTAAAGTGACATTTAGGTTGAGGACAGAGGACAGGTCAGAGTGGGTAACAAAGAGGAAGAGAAAGAGGAGGAAAGGGGACAGGACAGAGCACTCTATCCCCTTCCATTCAGCTCTTTGCTCCAGCCTTCCCCTGGGTATATGAGACAAACTGCACAGTTGACACTAATGTATGCTTCTCGGCTAGGCAAAGGGTCTGGACACCATCTCCTACCCAAAGTGCCATCAGAGCACCAAGCAAGCCTAGACCTCAGCCTGAGGCACCAAACTCAGGTAGTGATTAATGAACCCACATCTGTTCAGTGCCACCAGGGGCAAAAATTTATATCCCAGATTATCAAGGCTACACCTATAATCCTAGCACTCTAGGAGGCCAAGGGAAGAGGACTGCTTGAGGCCAGGAATTCGAGACCACCCTGAGAAACACAGCAAGACCCTATCTCTACAACAAATTTTAAAAGTTAGCTGAGTGTGGTGGCACTCACCTTAGTCCCAGATACTCAGGAGGCTGAGGCAAGAGGATTGCTTGAGCCCAGGAGTTTGAGGGTGCAATGAGCTACAATGAGGCCACTACACTCTAGCCCCTGGCAACAGAGTGAGACCCTGTCTTAAAAAAAATTTTTAAAGGAATGAAGAGTTTCTGTAAGGAAAGAAAAATAAGAAGAATCCAGAAATCAGTCAGAAACCTAAAACAATCAAAGCAAAATACAGGCCAATGGTCATAAGCCACACTGTGAATACTTAAAAAGCTAATGAGCAACCCTCAGGGAGTCTTTGCTAAGGCCTGTTTTTGCATCCTGAAGGTATCTGCTCCAGGCCTTCACAGTCCAGAAAGCTACTTCACCCGCAGGGCCAGAAGATTCATAACTTTTCACATACAAATGTTCCACTCTTAGTGCTTTGACAAATGGCCAATTTCCTAGTTGGGTGAAGACTAAACATGCCTTGTTGTTGTTGCTATTTTATATATTTTATGCAAGACCAGCAGCATGTATTTCCTTGTTTTAGCCAAAAAAATATATAGTCTGACTATCATGGGATCAACTTGGTCAATACTTATTACATAAGACCACATTCTCTAGGTCAAAGAACACAGAGTCTGTAGTCTCAGTTGTTGGGCCATGGCCCTTCTACCAGAGGCAAATCCCTTTCCCTCTTTGAGCCTGGCTCTCTTACCCAGTAATACGAGGGTGTTGGTCTAGAACACAGGTTGCCAAACCCCAAAATTTTACCTTGGAATCCACCAGGGGAGTGTGTTAAAAATACAAGCTCTCCGAATCCCTGGCCCAGGCAGGAATCAGATCCTTCTAGCACTAACACCCCATGATTCTCTGAAATAAGGCTGAGCAGACAAAAACAGAACCACTTCTCTAAAAATGATTAATTTCTGAATTTCAATTCCCTGAAGGAGTCAGCAAGAAGCAAGGGTAGATCAACACTTGATAAGGTTGCTTAGCAGTGGGAAACAGTACACATTTACTCCACGGGTGGCCAAGGGCTGCTACTGTATAAAATGAGGGTGAAAGGCATTGAAAACAGCTAAGACAGAGTATTAAGGAAAGGCGTGCATCTTTATTCATTAAACCCCTGAAGATTGTTGAATGGCAAAATCACATAATCATGGCTGGGTTTTAAGAAGCTTAATCCTCCAAAACCGTATAGGACAGATGAGAACAGGGAGGCCAGCAGAGAGAAGAGCAGCTGGTAAATCTTGTAAGTGAACATAGGCAGAGGAGCCATGTGGCCCAGCCCTGTGTTCATAAAAAAAAAACCTCCAGTGATCTCCAAGTAAGACTACGGGTACAGTTGAGAGGCCACTGCCACAGGACTGAGAGAGGCTCACCCTTCAGCTGTAAATTCAGGCTCCACGAGGAACATGACAGCAATAAGTAAATAATTTTTTCATAGATCTTGTAATTACTTGCAAGTAGTACAGATGTTTGGTGTTATGTTGTGTATATATTAAAAGCATTAGTTTCTTAAATTATAAGCAGACTGAATATCCATATTCTTATTTTGAAATTCTTTCTTTTTTTAATATATGGAGAGCCTTGGAAATGGAAGTAGCTGAAGACTCTCTCAGCTTCTGACTTTATTTCAGGTGTGCAGGAAAAGCAAAGAAAAAGATGAACTGAAGCGATTTACTGTGAGTAGCGTAGAGGAGACCTGACAGCTACTTGAGGATTGGAGTAAAGAATGATTCTGCAGTTTCCAGCCAAGGTCATTAGGAGGAGGGTGGTGCTATTAATAGAGGAGGAAGTCAGAAGAGGAAGTGGCGATGCATGAGAAGATGAGTTCTATTTGGGATGTGAAACATCTATTCTTTTTGACAACAACATCACTCTTGAACAGGAGTAAAGGACAGTAAAGAGCCTCTGTCCCAGGCTCTGCCTTGGACCATGGAAATGTAAATTATCAGAAAAGCACCTATGCAATTCTCAGGAAAATCACAATTCCTTTATAGCAGCAGTCCCCAACCTTTTTGGCACCAGGGACCAGTTTCATGGAAGATAATTTTTCCACAGATATGGGGGAGGAGGGGGGATAGTTTCAGGATAATTTTGCAGCTGCTCCCCAGCACTAGCATCACCGTCTCAGCTTCACCTCAGATCATCAGGCATTAGATTCTCATAATGAACGTGCAACCTAGATCCCTCATATGTGCAGTTTACAGTAGGGCTTGAGCTCCAATGAGAATCTAATGCTGCCACTGATCACTTGCCTGCCACTCACCTCCTGCTGTGTGGCCTGTTAGGAATCAGGTACCAGTAACAGTCCACAGCCCAGGGGTTGGGGGCTGCAGCCTTAGAGAACTAAGTCATTCATCACAGATTTCCTTGAGAACTCTCCTCTGAGGTTAGCTCATGACAGGTATTATACACGTCATTTGTCCCCTAATGACAATCTCAGGGGTGGCAATCTCAGAACAGAGAAAGAACATGGGGATCTAATGCTATGACAGATTTAGCTTAGAGTACTTTCAGTCTATGTTCCCCATTCTGAAGACCAAGAGTTTTTTCCCCACCCTTCAACACCCTTGCCTAAAAAAAACAAAAAACAAAACATAACAAAAAGTAAAATAAAGAATATAACCTACAGAACCTGAGATTCATAAGAACTATACAGGAACTTCAAGATCACCCTAGTCAATTGACTGCTTTTACAGATAAAGAATGCAAGACTCACAAAGGCAAAAGCACACCATGAATCAGGGCAGAGCCAGCTCTACACCAAGGTTCCCCGACTGGTCTTCCTACCACCTGGGAGCGTATCAGGACTCATGCCCACCTTCCTCATACTCTAGGGCACTGCACTCTAGGGCACTGTCACCTGCAATGGTGTGATACACACAAGTAGGGCATGTGGCCCTACGTGTTTTAATTGCTACGTGGAGAAAGAAGCCTGGAGGTGGATATAGAAAAAGGAGAGGAAGTGAATTCTCTCAGCATGAATTCCCTCATCCTTATTCTGAAATATGTTTAATAGTTTCAAGTAGTCTGTCTAGAAATTCCTCAATCTGCATTGGAAACCTCAGTTTTGCTTGAGTTATAAAATGAGTGAGAGAAAAAATATATATACATATATGTATATATTTACATATATGCTTTTTAAGCCAAAGTACAAGGACTTCATATATTGGTGAGAGTAATTATTAGCATGAGTGCACATAGAAACAATTTAACAATATCTATCAAATGCATACATCCTCTGACCCAAAAATTTTATTTCTGGAAATGTATCTTATACCTAACTTGCACACATAAAAGGTTATTTACAGCAGCAATATTTGTTAGCAGAAGACTGGAAATAGCACAAATGCTCATTAATAGGACACTTGTTAAATAAATCATGATACAGCTATATTGTAGAATACTACATATCTGAAGAATAAGTATCCTATTAATTGTATGAAAAGATCACTAAGATATTAAGTAGAAAATCCAAAGATGAATACACTCCCTTTGTATTAAAAGGGAGGCAAGGGAAAAATAAAAATCTATGTTTTTATTTGTTTCTAATGAGATTTTTGGAGATAAAAAGATGAAAAACGAAGAGATTTTAGACAGATACATAAAAAATTGGAAGTGGGGAATGAAATAGGAGGAAAGTATTTCATCGTGTATTTTTTCATTCTCTTTGATTTTTGGACTACATGAATACATTACCTATTCGAAAAAGTAAATAATCTTCAAATAGCAAAAGCTATCTACTTAATATTCAAAACATTTCATTAAATAAGATGCTTCTTTAAAACAGAAAACAGAGATTTTAGCATATCCTCAAATGAATCCAATCTTCGAAACTTTAAGCAAAATATGAAATTAGATGACTCTTGTCCTTACTTTTTTAAAAGAAAGTGTTTTTTCTATGCCTTGCAGAAATGTGACATGTTTAGTACTTTGTTCTAAAAATAATCCCATTTCAAATGTTTTCAAGATAAATATGAACTTGGTTACTGATACAAAAACTGATCAAATTCCAGCAATGTTGTTACTTTTAAGAGCTTTCCTATCTCACCACTGAAAACACCCATACCTTTGTCAGAATGGTCCTTCCTCCCATGAGGGATTCGGTGAAGGCACAGGATATACCCATCTTCTGTCTCAACCAGGTGTTCCTCACTAGGGAATCCCCAGTAAGAGATTATTTCACTCTGCAGAGAAAAAGGACAATGGAAATTCTGTGGACAGAATCTGACATCATCTCCCACATTAGCAGGCAAAGAAAGGAGAAGGTAAAATGTCAATGACTTTCTCCATTCTTAATTATTTAAGTAATCAATTGTTACTGAAATTTTGGTCTGCTCAATCTAGCAGCCAATGTTCCATCACAAGAGTAAATCCTCTACTTGTTCTACCCATGTGTTCTACCCACAATTGTTTGGGTAAATGTTGGTTTCATCATTCTAGGATTGAAAGGATTTAAGTTTATTATCCTTATAGGAAAGAATTTTTTAAAAGAAAAGATTTAGGACAAGAATAAAGAAATTTTGTATCATATAAAAACCACCATGCTCAGACCCCATTTTGCTCAGACTTTAGAGGTGAGACCCCTCTGAGCCCACCAGCATAATAAAAAGATTTAGGATAAGAAATAAAACCCTTTATCAGGTCACTGGATTCACTATGAATTTCTCTCAACGTCCCTAAAGTTGCCTGACTTCAATTGGGTGACTGCATCATCTATTTTAAAGCTGCTGTTTTCTTGTATAATCTGTATTTTCCCAATATTTTGTTTCTAAATGAAGTATTCCCAGATTTCATTATTTTACTTATGATTATTAACTTTGAAATATTTTAATTAACATACTAATCAAGTAGTTATTTCTGCCTATTTGTTTTTAAAAATTTTTTTTCCAGACCCTTTGACTTTTGCATTGAATATGTTTTCTGGACATTGTTAATCACAATCTTTGTTCAATGTATTCTAAAACCAGCATTCAGTAATAGTAATGTTCTTGCAAAGCTTGGACACTTTTTTATTATTCTTTAAACAAATTCAGTAAGACTTAAAAATTAAATTAATTAATAAAAACTATTGTTTATCTCATTAAGAAGTATATATATTGGTAAAAATGAGGTTTGTTAAATATGCATTTCCTGGTGAGAAAAGTCTAGCAAACTGGATCTAAGATTCAGATAAAGTGAAAAGCACAGTAGCTATAAAGAGATCAGAGTTGTGGCTTCATGGAGCCCATATCACCAGATTTAAGAAAATAACATTTGTCACGGATGCATTTGAAAAGCACATGACTTTGAGAAACTTACCACATTCATGTTTGCTTCAGGATCCACAGCTGCCCGTGTCCCGCTGGACCCCTCGGAAGGCAGCGTCCCAAGGACCAAACAGACCACCAACACCAACAGCTGCATTTTCATTCTGTATAAAACAGTCTATTGTTATTTGCCCGAATTTAGCTACACAAAAATATGTTCGCAGGTTAATGCTCCCATAAAACATCTGAGTCAGGTTTAGGGCAAGTAAAAGTTAGGTGAAGGATGAAAACGAACCAAATGGCTCCAGCCATATCTGGAAGGGAGAAAATGAGGAATTGTTTTTTACTAAGAAACCTCCCCAACCTCAGTTTATGTGATCTTTGGGGTCCAGCACACCCACCCACCTACTCACCACAAGGCTAAGAGATTTTTCCTGGAGAAATAACAGAAAGCAACACTTAAAAGAGGACAGGTTGAAAAAAAGGAAGTGCCACAAAATTCCAGAGCATATTTTCTACCTCTTCCCCTCCACTTGTGATTTAAACATTTTTAAGTTTGGCCAATATTAGCTCTTCCTCCCACTTATCTACCCACTTCTCTTTTTTGCCCAAAATCATATGTCAGCATTCAAATGTGTCACTCAAGGGAAAAAAGTGAAATGAAAGAAAAGAGAGCCTGCAAGATAAACAGAGAGGAAGAATTCAACCCTTCTCTCCAGAAGCACTCCAACCATCAACAAAGACCATCCTAGTTTCTGGCAGTGATGGTTCAAAATCACAGCATATATCTTCAGACTATTAAAGGTGAAGTGAAGTGACTCTCTTAAGAACACCCAGATGGTTAGAGGAAAAGCTAGTATTAAGGCCCAGGCCACCTATTCTCACTCTTTTTTAAAAAATAAATATAACCACTTAAAAAGAAGCACATATGTATGCCCATACAAAGACGTGTACATAAATGTTTAGAGCAGTTTTAATAATGTATAATTAGAGTTGTAATAGCCAAAAATTGGAAAAACTCAAATGCACCAAATGGGCGAATGGATAAACAAATTACGGTATATGCATACTACCCAGCAATAAAAAGGAATGAACACAACATAGATGAATCTCAATTATGCTAACAGAAAGAAGCCATACCAAAATAAATAAATGCTATCTGATCCCATTTATATAAAACTCTAGAAAATGCAACCTAATCTATATTGACAGAAAACAGATAATGGTTGCCTAGGGAGAAAAGGGGTAGGAAGAAAGGATTACTAAGGGGTATGCACAAGGAATATTTTGGGGGTTGATGCACAGGTTCAAAATACTGAGTGCACTGATGGTTTCACAGGTGTATACATATGTGAAAACTTACAAAATTGTACAATTGACATATGCCCTGCTATTGTCTGTCAATAATACCGTGATACTGCTGGCTTTTGGTTTTTTCCTTAATAGTACTGTGCTTAAGCCAAATATTTCATAAGTCTTAAAAACGGGTTCTTAGGAAATTGTAAAAGTGACTTGACTCCTTTCTGTTAATTCAATTTCGCCTGGAATTATTTTTCCAAGCAGTAGTGAACCCTGAAATTCTAGATGGGAGCAAATGTTATCTTCTATATTCATTGGCAATGCAAGTCCACTGCTTTTACTTACAAGTGTGTATTTCTTTATGATAGCTGAAAGGATTGTACAGACCTGGGCTACTTGCTATCATAAATACAAGCTCCCCAAAGGCCATTGGTACTAGAGAATAAGGAGTAGACTGAAAAGAAAAAAAAGTAAAGGTATAGCCACAATCAAAAACAATGAAACATCTGTTGGTAGCTGCTTTCTAGTCAGAGCTTTTCCTACAAACCCTGGACCAGCTGTTCAGAGGAATCTGCATGAGGGTAAACAGCTGATGCTACTCAACTGAAAATGACACCGGGTTAAGTGTTCCTTCCAACACAACACTAAGTTAGTTTCTCAACATAGAAGTCAAGATTCTCACAAAGTCAGAGATCGAGTGAGAAGTTCAAAGGAGAAAAAAACCAAACCACCACAAATCTCCAGGCTGGGTTCAGTATGCTTTGCTGGGCTCTCCTATCACCTTTATTTCAGTTCTTTAGACTTTGTAACAATCCAATTAAGTCCTTATCCGCCTTCGTTTCATGCCAGCCCACAGGGCAGAGCCCGAGTCTGATTCAACTTTGTACCCCCAGGACCTAGCGAATTGCCACGCACATTATCAGATGGACAATACAGGTTTTGAAAACTGGGATAGGGACTGTCCAACAGTTCAGTGGCAAAAGAAAAGAAAGCCCAACGCGGCCTGTCATTTATTTGGCTTTCTAGTAACAACAAATTAAGCTCTAGAGCTGCGCCAGACACCGTAGGCGGCGCTTTCGAACCTGTCAATTACTCCACCAACCCTATGGCAGTACTGTGAAATTCATTTTTCAGGAAACTGAGGTTCATCCAGGCTAAGTACGGGAAGCAAAGTGTCAGCCGGCGAAACAGCAGTCGTGCTGGGGTTTTAACCAGCACCCATGCCCAAGTCTGCTCTCTACCACGCCATTGGCTAACAAGAGGGGTAGGGCGGGCTACCCGAGGAGCTAACCCGAGGAGAGGACGAGGAAAGAGGAGAGCTAGGAATCAGGCTGTCTCCACAGCCAGGAATTCCTGCTGACCCCACAGTCAGGGAGCGCTGGGTAGCTTCGCTGACCAGCCACAGCGCCTGTCCAGGGAAGTGGAGTGCGCCCAGGGCAAGATGGGCAAGTTGAGAGAGCCCCCGACTCCTGGGGGATGCCTGGGAGATGCCTTGGGCCACTGCCCGCAGAAAAGGTAGTCTACATACAGGTAGCCCAGGCAAGATCCCCCGGGTCCAAATGCTGAGGGTCTTGCGGGCCTGCAGGGACACGGGGGCGCGGCCCTCCCCTGGCGCCAGGTGGTGGCCGGCCGGGTACCAGCTCCCACGCCGCACCCGCACCTGGCTGCGCAGCGGGGCCGGCACTCACCTGGAGAGCCGTCCTCCCGGGCCGCTGTCCAGAGCAGCAGTGCCAGCTCGCAGGGGCCGGAGTGCAGGGAGGAGGCCGGCAGGGGACCCGGGAGGCCTAGGCGGGAGGGCGGGTGCCTGCTACTCCGCTCAGGCTATTCTTGCAGCCAACCAGAGCGGCGGGCCGCCGGGATGTGCCGCCGAGGCTCCGCCCCCGCCCGGCGCCGCGGCTTCCAAGCAGCCGGGGGGCCCCGCGAGCATGCGCCGTGGGCGGGCAGGAGGAGCGGGCCCCGCTCTAGCCGCTCGCCTCCCTCCCGGTCTCCTAGCGGCCGCCTCCTGCTCAGCCCCCGGAGCTCCTGCTGGGCTGGCGCTCTCTGCACCTGGCACAGAGCATGTGGGCTCTATAAATAAAAATAAATCATATGCTCCATATGAAACGCTTAGCATTGTGCCTGACGCGAAGCAATCTTTTGTACATTTTATTTTTTATTGTTAAAGATTTGTGGAAAGAGGAAGAAGCATAACAATATTCCATATGTACATATTATTTATTCATCGTTTAATTCACCAGAAATTTTATGGAGCACCTCCTAAATGCCAGGCATTAGTAAGACAGTGGGAATATAGAAACCAACCACACAAGGTCCCTGGTTCACCTGCGTACATTCTAATGGGAAGAGACACACCATGAAAAACTATATAACACATGAAGTGGTGGTTAGTGCTATGAACAGCAACAACAACAAAACCAGAGAAAGGGACAATGGAGGATGCTGTATTATGTATATGGTAATCAGGAAAGGACTCTCCAATGAAGTGACAACTGAGCACAAACAGGAAGGAGGTGAGCCATGTGGGCACTGGGGAAAGAGCATTCTGGGGTTAAAATTAGAAGTGCAAAGGCCCTGGGACAGTAATATTCCTGGTGAATCTAGCCAGAGTAGTGAGGTCTTTGTGGCTAAAACAGAATATACAGTTTGGAAAGTAGTAGGACATGAAGTCCTAGAAGAAGTTGGGTGCCCGGGGGCTTGAACCAGGATGCTGATAGCAGTGGAGATGGAGAAAAATAGTCAACTCTAGATATGTTCATAATGTGTAGCCAACAGGATTTGCTGGTGGATTGGATACAGTGATGACAGGGAAAGCAGTGTCAAGGATGGCACTAATGGGTTTAGTAAAATGGAATTGCCATGAATTGAAATGAAGAAAGTACCAGGAAGAGCAGCTTGAGAGGGAAATCAAGAGTTTGTTCTAGATGTGTTGGTTTTGAGGTGCCTATTAGAGAACTCTACCAGCTCAGGCCATGTCGGGAAACAGAAACCACTCTAGGCATTCCAAACAGTGAAAATGGTTACCCAGGTAAAGACATTGCTGGGAAGCCAAATAGGATTTGAACAGTCACCACAGAGATTATTAGCAACCATGGGAAGAGCTGGGGCAATATTGGAAGAAGGAAGTTTCTACCAGGGACCAGAGGTTGGGCAGCAGTCTCTGCTAGAGACATTACCTAAAGCCAAAAGAGAGGAGCTAGAAATATCTGGGCTTTCCTTCCCTGCTTCCCTCCAATCTTCCCCAAGTCCCTTCTATGCGTTCAATGCTGCCTAAAGCTGGCGGACATGGGAGCCTAAGAAAGGCAGCTTGCAGGAGTCAGACACCCTACACCCCACAGTACAGAGCAGAGCAGGGGAGGACAGGGAATGGATCTGGAGGGAAAAAAGGCAAAGATCAGCAAATCATCCACATGGAGATGTTGAGTAGGCACTAGGATACAGAGGTGTCATATTCAAAGTCAAGTTCTAGGGTAGAGATAGAATTTGGGACTAATCAGATTAGAGACAGTATTTAAAACCATAAGACTGGATGAGAACTCCTGCAAATTGAGCATAAATAGCAAAGAACATACATAAAGATTCAGATGACATAAAAGCTGAAAAGAAAGTAAGGTTAGAGGAGAAATGAATGTGTTGTACTTGACACTAAGTGAAGAAAAAAATTTCAAAAAAGAAGACATGACCAGGCCAGACAAGTGACAATGACAGCTTGAGTGAAATGAGCACTGAGAAATGAGCATCGGATTTAGTGGCACTTCTGTGTGCCAGACATTGTGCTAAGCCCTGTACATAGAGTGTCTCATTCAATCCTCAAAACTGCCTTCATATCCCCATTTTACAAGTGAGGAAACTGAAGCTTAGAAAAGTTGAATATATTGCCCCAAATCACAAAAGTATAAATGCAACCCAGGCAAACTAAATCCAGGTTTACTATGAATGAATGAATAAATTAAAATAAATACAACCAAGTTTCTTCACCCAGATAAGGGAGGATGTTCCCCTCTTCTTGTTGGAGCCATTGCAATCCACAATGACTTGTAAATGACCCATCCTATTACTATGTCAAACTTACTAAGAGAGAGAGAAAGAGAGAGAGACTCTCTGAAAGAAAATAATATTTATTCAGCAGTAGCATTGCTATGGGAAAACATGCCATTGTACACTATGTGTATTTTAAAGAAGTTGAGGCAAGGAAAAGTTTTTAAAGACAAAACAAGGAGGATTACATAAGTTGTTTTGAATCAATTATCCTTGGCTACAAAGATTAATAACAAGAGTGGCATCAGTCCAAGGTTGGACGGGCAGTTGCTGGACAGACATCCTTGCCGAAGCATTTCCTGTGTAAGTTACAGCAGTCTTTGTGCAAGGTTATAGGTTTTGCAGTCCTTTGTGATAAATCAGGCATACATGCATGAGAACCCTCCCTTTATGACCTTCCTTGGATCCATTTGTCAGAGTTTTAACGCAAGTGACTACATTTTGATTTTGACAACTTTTTAAAACTATAAAGAGAAAGTTTTACAAAAGAAAGCAGTAACAATGGTGTGTGTGTGCATATATGCAAATGCACGCATGTGTTTGGGATGGGTACTGCATAAGCCAGACTGGTGGATTGAAGACAGAAACAATACTGGTAGCAATTCTGCTTCCAACCAAGATGGAATAAGACTGATCAGATTTACTCTCCTACCTTAAACAACTAGGGGAAAAAAGTATACAACAATGGTTTTAGACATTGGACAATAGACTGTGCAAGAGAGCAATCTCTGAGAAAAGGAAAACAAATGAAAGGAGCCATGCAATGCTTCAGATAACTACTGCCTGGAGAGAATTTCCAGGCTGCAGTGCAGGGAGGGGAAGTCCAAGCTCCAGTGGTTTCTCTGAATGAAGGAGACAGGTGACAATTCAGGAAGGCTAAGGCAGTTGAGTTGCAAGGCAATGTACTGGAGCAGAGAGAGCTGGCAAATGAAAGAGAGAGAGATCTGGAGCTCTGCAGAGGGTTTCCCTCAAGTCTTTGACTATTGGTCAGAGCTTGCATGTGAAGAAACTGCACTAGACCAGGGAAAGAACTACCCACAGATGGTGAAATCTTTAAGGCTCACACAAAACTTAGAATGATTCACTTTACAGCCAGAGTGGGAAAGCCTTACGATATACAAGGCACAAGGTGGAAGATTGATAAAGTTATTGCCTCAGTATTGGAGCAAAATTAGCCCTTGGTTAAGGGTACTTAAAATAAGAGTACTGAAATAGACCCTCAGTTAATTTTCACCAAGGTGCCATGACAATTCAATGGGGAAAGAATAATCTTTCTAACATATGGTGCTAGAACAATTGGATAGCTATTGCAGAACAGTAAACCTAGACCCTTACCTCACATCTTACAGAAAAATTAACTCAAAATGGACCATACACATAAATTTGAGATCTAAAACTATAAAACTCCCTGGAAAAAAACAAAAGAGAAAACCTTAGGGAACTTGGATATTGTCAAGGATTTTTTTAAAATATATAATACAAAACACACAACCTATAACAGAAATAAGACCAGCTGTGGATAGTGGCACAAGCCTATAGTCCCCACGACTTGGGAGTGGGGGGAACTACAGGAGGAAGGACCCAGGGGTTGAAGGCCAGCCTGGGGAAGAGTGAGATACTGTCTCTAAAACAAACAAAAATGAATAAATAAAATTGTAAGAAAAAATATCCACAAATTGAACTTTTTCAAAATGAAAACTTATTCCTCTTCAAAAGATACTTTATAACCACAATGAGATACCACTTTATACCCACTGGGATGGCTATAATAAAAAAAGACAGATAATAACAAATGTGGGTAAGGCTGTGGAGAAATTTGAACCCCCACACACTTGTGGTTGGAATGTAAAATGGTATGGTCACTTTGGAAATCTATGTGGCAGTTCCTCAAAAGGGTAAACATACTGTTGTCATATGACCCAGCAACTGCACTCCCAAATATATACTCAAGAGAAATAACTTATGTCCACATAAAAACTTGGACACAAGTGTTCATGGGAGCATTACTCAAATAGCCGAAAAATGGAAACAACCCAATGTCCATCAACTGATGAATAGACAAAATGTGTTATGTCTGTACAATGGAATATTATTCTATAATTTAAACATTAAATGCTGATCTAAGCTACAACATAGATGAATCTTAAAAACAGTATGCTAAGTGGAAAAAGACAGTCACAAAAGACCATTGCATTTATATGAAATGTCCAAAATAAGTACATGTATAGAGAAGGCAAGTAGATTAGTTGTTGTCTAGGAATGGTAGTAGGCACAGGGAAGAAGTGGGTTAATGGCGAAAAGGTTAATGAGGAGAGGAGTTGGGGTGAAGAAAATTTTCTAAAATTAATTACGACAGCAGTTGCACACGCTATATGCTGAATACCATTGAATTGTTTACTTTAAATCTTAAGCTGCAAGTTTATAAAATGATAAGATGTGCTCCTTACAATTTAATAATAATAAGACTAAAAACCCAGTCAAAAATGGGCAAAATGTTTGAACAGAAACTTCACCAAAGAAGATACACACATGATAAATAAACATGTGAAAAGTTACTCAACATCATTAGTCATCAAGGAAGTGCAGATGAAAACCAGGAGATACCACTATTCCACCCACCACGATGGCTAAAATTAAAAAGTGTTGGTGAGGATATGAAGCAGCTGGAAATCTCACACATTGCTGATGGAAATGTAAAATGGAACAATCACTGTAGAAAAGAGGTTATAAATACATCTACCATATGCCCAGCTATTCTACTCTTTAGTATTTACCCGAGAGAAATGAAAATATCTGCACACAAATGATCATAGCAGCTTTATTTGTAATAGCCCCAAACTGGAAACACCACAAATGTGTATCAACAGGTAAATGGATAAACAAATTGTGGCATAGTCCTACAATGGAATATTATTCTGCAATAAAAAAAATAGTGAACTAGTAATGCACACAGCAACATGAATGACTCTTAATCATGCTGAGAGAAAGAACACAGACCAAAGGAAAAATAGTACATGTATTATTTCATTTATGTAAAAATCTAAAAATTGTGAATTAGTCCACAGTGACAGAAAGATTAGTGGTTGCCTGGGGAGGATTTTTTTTAAGGGATTGGATTACAAAGGGGCATGAGGAAACTTGTTGAAGGAATGAATATGTTTATTATCTTCATTGTGGCGATGGTTTCACGTGTATATATATTAATAATACATATGTCCAAACTCACCCAAATATACACTTTAAATATGTGCAGTTTAATCTCATCAGTCATACGTCAATAAGCCTGTTTTCAAAATACTAATAGCTACCATTTATTGATCCCTTACCACGTGTCAGGTATAACAATAAGTACATTACATTTGTTACCTTGTTGAATCACGAACCACCCAACCAGTTGTTTTCCCCTTCTGCAGATGTGGACATAGAGGCTCAAGTCATGAAGATAAACTCAAGTAGCCTGATGCCAGAGATCCTGCTATATTATTCACTGCCTGAGAAATTTAACCTGTTTCTATTCATCACTTATTTTTTGAGTGGCAGGCATTCTCCTGGATGTCGGAGATTCAGAGCTGAATAAGCATACTTGGTTCCTGCACTCAGAGGATAGATAGTGTAGGAGGCAGGAAGCCAGGGAACCAGAGCCTCAAAACAGAAGGCCCAGCTCTCCTGGTCTGTGGGTGAGGGGTTGGCTAGGTGTGGAGGAAGATAGGCTGAGCCAGTCTTTGGCCTTTGAAACTGAATGTCGTCTCACCCTTCATTGCCAGTAGGGGGCAACAGTTTCCCAAGAAGACTGTCTCTGGGCCTGCATACATTTGGGGCTTCTACTGGGAGAGTCCTGGCCCAGTCTGGTACTTAGGGCCTCCATGTTTCACAAGCCCCTTTGGCTCTGTTTGTCAACCCCCACATACCCCCCTCCAAACAAAACACATTTCAATGCTTAAGAGTTCAAGGCATTCCATCCCTATGTGCTCGACAAATGCTAGTTGACTGCCCTGCCTCACAAAGACAGGCAATTTAAGTGTGTGCTGTTTTATTTACATTGGAAGCTCGGATGGAAAAAAAAAAAAAAAAAGTTTTACTGGCGTGTGATTGAAACTACCAGGTAAACAGATTAGGGGGAGAAGGGAGGAGCTGTCAAAGGGAGAATCGATGGAGTTCGGGCAACCAGGGCACTCTGGACTTCGACCGGTGACGGTGTGCAAGTCTCCTTTTTCTATTCTGGGTTTTCCAGTTAGTTTCTAGAAATTATTGTATAAGGGTCTGTAATTCCTGCACATAATGGCCTTTGGTCCCCATGAGCAACATCTGTGGACACCTACGAACGACCTCGTCCTGAGCGGAGGACACAGAAATGACTAAGTCCGAGCCTTCGGTGCCCTCCCACGTGATGTGAGTAACTGGGCATGGTGCCTACTCCAGAGGTCACACCCGGAGGCCCCCAGGTGTGCTTCACCTGCCAGCACAGCTCGGCGCTCAAAATGCTCTATGCAGGAGGTCAGCTTCCCTAACCCCTATTTTGTTCAAGGGTCAACTGGATTTATATCTGTAGGCTTGTTCCTTATGTATACAGGCCACTTTCTGGAATCTCTCCTTTTCTTTCACTCCCTCCTCCAACTTCCCCTTCCTGTGTGAGTCATAGCTTAAGCTGTCAGCTTAAGAAGAGCTCTTGGTTCTTCAAGGCTTCTGAGACAACAGGGAGAAAGCTGGCTCTTACTTACAAGAGAGAATAACACTTAGAGTTATGGGAGAAGCAAGTGGTGTGTTAGTTGTCTTTCCCTCTTCTCAGGCTTTTCCTTACCCACCTATCTAATTACTGACGCTGGCTCCCATGAGCTGCAACCAGGAAGAGATGAAATAATAGGAAAGGAGATTTTTTTGTTGTTGTTACCTGACTGTTGCTAAGGACTTACATACTCTTGGTATTCTCTGTGGGAAGCATATAATTGCTAGCTCTCTCATTTAGCACACACAATTGGACTGAACTTTCCAAAACAAAAAATCAGACCACACCATCTGATGGCTGCAAGCCACCAAGCAGGCAGCAAGGCATTAATTAAATGAGACTGGGTCTCTGGCAATCCTTTCCTCCACAGCCTTAGTCCAGCCCCGGACTCTGTTCACAAGCTGTTCTCTTTGCCCCTGCATTCTCTGCTCAGCACTTGTTGGAGTCTCTCTTTCCTGGTCTCCATCTGCTCACAGTCTAAGGCTCCTACATGACCCCACAATGAGCAAAGGGTCATGAGGTCTCAACATCTTTTTTCCTGTCTGAATCATAGCTTTGCCAAGCAAAACTTGATTTTTTTAATATCTCCATTCTGCAGAGGTCATCAGACTATTTCAACCTTAACGACCTTGATATGCAAATAGTGATCCATGAGCCAGCACATTGACCTGGAAGTATGTAAGAATCGCAAAAACTCAGGCCTCACCTCAGAACTACTGAATCAGAATCTGCACATGAACAAGGTCCACAGGTGACTCACATGAGGAATGTTTGAGAAGCACTCTTTACAAGATGCCGATTCAGAGGTGCATCGATATAGTAAACATATTTTCCATATTATTCTAGTCAATTCTATTAAAATAATACCAAACCCTTTGCTCACATTTCATCAGAAATCCAAATGGGCCCTTGTCTAAGATCCTTCTCAATTGGCAATCACTTTTTGTGAAGGGAACATTATAAACTGCCAAGCCCAAGAACATTTGCAGTTGTTGGAGTTACTTTAAATCATGCGAACATGTGACTGTTTACTGCCGAGGCACAATAAAGGGAAGAAACAACTAGAGTTTCCATCAGGTCTCCATGAATTTCCTTACCCATTTCTTCATAACACTGCTCTTCTCATGCAAAATAGATATCAGAGTATCAGGGCCAATTTGGCTTTTGTGTTCTCTTCTCTTCCTCTTAATTGTCCTTCATCACCTCCAAGACTCCCTCAGTGAACTGTTCTCAGTGAACAGCAAGCCCATTGATCCAGCCATAATTCACAAATGTATGTTTGACGGTCTAGCCTGGCCCCCAATGCCAGATGGTAACAGGTTTGGTTCATCATGAGCATAGTGGCCTCATTTCAATGTTAGAAAGAAAGACCATGAAACCAATAGAAGGTTGTTTTAGTGGTATTGAACTTTACCTACAAGTGTTCCATTTTGTGGGAAACTGTACCAGCGATCTTTTGGTGGATTGCAACAAAAAACCAGAGATACTAATTTTAATATGTTTGCATCTTTGGTTGGTTTTATGTTCATGAACAACTTGATCTCTGTGATCCTTTCTATTCACCATACTAGAAAGTCGTCCTATCCTCTAACCCTGCCAAACATATTATGCAAAGGCAATAAAAAATGATACACAGGAAGTTATGATTAACCAAAATTGCTTGAGAAGCATAGATTTAATCTAAAGAAGTACCAACAGCATATGGAATCAGTTAACTTTTTTTTTTTCTTTTTGCAGAAAGCCCTATTTTTGAATAGGGTGTAAGTTGCCTTAAACTGCAGGCACCAAGAGCTACAGAAAGCATGCTTTTGTTCTTGAGGATTTGAACTTGAATTGTTCTATTTTTCTTTTACATTTTTAAAAAGTTGTCCATTGAGTCAATTGATATCTATCGAGCATCAATTATGTGCAACAGCTAGTATTGAACATTGTGATAGATTGGAAACTCACAGAGGTTGCTTGTGGGTCTAAGTAAATCTAACAACCAGTTAAGATTTTTTAAATGTTTACAGATGAAAGTTTGCCAATTCAAGAAGTGAACGGACACTCCAATAGCCAACTGCTTAGTCAATATTATGGCCAAAATACAGGATTCATCATTAAGTGGCCAAATAAATGACATTGTATTGATACTCTTATATATCACAGCATATAACTTCACTGTCCCACAGAACATACAATAGAAAACCAACAATATTTTCTCAATTGACTGATTTCCCTGAGATTGTTATACTTACATTTTGCATGAGAATTCTGGCCAAATATTTGCTGTGTATGCAGTGAAGTAGGAGGAACTGGCTGCTACTTCTCAAAATGTCATTAAGGGGAAGGGATAAAGCCTGGATAAAGCTAGCTGAACTATGCAGTTTCCAGTCCTTTAGCAGAGGGATTTATATATTACTATTTGGCCCTTGAATAAAATCACAAGAGGTTTAGTGATAGAACTAGAAATCACCAATAGAAGAAAGCATGGGCTAGACGATGCAGGAGGAAGGAGACTATCCTATGGTAAACCTAATAACTAATCATCTTTGTATTTATTCTGCTTATGGCTTGTAAGGATTCTTGAATCTATGGTTTAATGTCTTCTCTCAGTTTTGGAATCACTCGTTATCTACTGCTTCTATTTCACTACTGCTTCTACCCTCCTCTTACTACTTCCTCTCCTGGTCTCCAGTTACACATGTGATTGACACTGCCACCAGGATCATAATGCTTATACTTTTTTCCCCTGTATTTTTTCATTGTTTTCTCTCTATGCTTTGTTCTAAACATTTTCTATTAATCTATCTTCATATGCTGCCACTTCTGCTCCCATTTACCCTGAGTATCCACTTTGTGCATTGCTCAATTCTTGCTCTACTTGGACTCTCTTTTAAATATTTGTTTTTTATGTTCCATTCTATGGGTTGTCCCATTTTGCACTGGCAGAGCCTTCAACAATCCCTCCATCCTGAGCCTGACCCACAGCATTCCCCAACAGCATGAACATTACATGTATGTCTTTGAAAACCATGAAAGAAAAAAGCTGGAAGGAAGCATGGAACAATCAACAAAACTGTGGTAACAGGATAGGAGGTAATACTTTTCCTGCCAGAATAGAGGTCCTATAGGAATATGCTTTAAAGAAGGGACCCAATTTACAGAGGATGAAGATGAAACTAGCAAGACTATATTTATGATTTGAAAGAAGGATTTAACCAATGGACAACAGAGAGTGGCATGAATGAGTTGATGAATGACTTTTCAGTATTAACATTGGATTGACATAGAATAAAGTAGAATAAACTACTCGAACAACTTGTTCCTCCAAGATGCTCTTATTGAGTGTAAGAAATGTGTAAGGCCACAGAACCTCACTTTCTACATGATACAAACCCCAGGGGATTTTTATGTCCTCCCCACCCCCACCACTGGCTGAGATGCTATTAGAATTTTTGTGTTAGGAATGCCTGGATAATCCTATAGGAGCCAATCAGGCACTTTCTCAGCCATTAGAATGTTACAATGCCCTCTTCATATGTCAAGGTATTCATTTTGGTAGACCATAATTTAAGTAAATATTAACAAGGCAATAGAAGAGAGCAAAGGATTATTTCTGATCTTGCATTATGCCATGATAATTTTTGCACCCTTGCTACTTTGCAATACTTCTGCTGGAGATGAAAGGAGGCCATCCCTCCCTGTTCCCAATTTATCAAAAAAATAAAAAAAGAGATTACTTGTATATATCATCACCATCAATCATATTGAGTATAAAAAAAGTAAAGCAGATACTCCAAGGGTGTGGAATAGTGACCAGGTCATCTCCATGGTACTTGACTATAGATGGACATTTTCTGTTGGCTCCCTAAATTTCAAATTCTCCAATCTTTTCCCTGTTCAGACTTGTAAAATAACTCACCAGTTAATGAGAAAGACCTCAGCATTAGAAGACTGAGAAACCAGGGAAGATACAATTAATACAGGTTGAGCATCCCTAATTCAAAAATCCAAAATCTGAAATGCTCCAAAATCTGAATCTCCTTGAGTGTCGATATGACAACACAAGTGGAAAATTCCACACCTGACCTCATGAGATGGGTTGTAGTCAAAACACAGGTGCACAACACACAATTTACTCAGTGTCACTAAGGGAAAAAAGACCCTCCCAGCCCCCTTCAGCTGCAATATATCTTTTCAATGAACGCCCAGATTCTCACCTAAAGAAATAAAATACAGTGTACAGTAACCTTTTAATCAAAACACAGTATCATAGGTGGAGACTGCAAGCCTGCCATTGCTTGTTGATGTTGTTTAACAACTGGTGACACCACTGTTAGTTATCCTAAACACATTATTTTTTTTCACTGTATTAATGGTATGTCATATTTTTTATTGGTAAGTACTTACATGTAAATAAGTATAAGAAAATGATGTGACTAAGTATAAGAAAATGACTGCTTATCAGAAGCATATAAATTCATAGTAAGGAATGATGCTGATGCCAGCCACAGATTATCCACATGGGTAGCTGAAATAGTGACACCTTTGCTTTCTGATGATGGTTCAATATACACAAACTTTGTTTCATGTACAAATGTATTTAATATGTTATATAAAATTACCTTCATGCTATGGGTGTAAGGTATATATGAAGCATAAATTAATTGCATGTTTAGACTTGGGTCCCAAATATCTCATTATGTAAGCAAATATTCAAAAATCTGAAACACTTCTAGCCACAAGCATTTTAGGTAAGGGATACTCAACCTATACTTTATGTTTTCCTGAGTAGAAAATAAGAGGACTCTGTAAAAAATGTTTTAACTCATGTCTGTCTCAGTTTCTATTTTCTATTTCCTAGTTTCTAAATAAAGAGGTTGTACAAGTGACCTCATAAATCTGTTCCAGATCAAGAGAGGTCTATAAAATGTTCTATGACTCAATGGCTGTGTAGGCCAGAAGCTCTGTAAATTGCTCTGAGAACTTCATAATTACTCTGTAGTAGTACCAGAGATTGCAAAACTACAGAGTGCATCCAGATCATCAAGAAACATGCTTTACAGACATTTCTACAGCTTATCTACTCTGTCTAGGAGAGAAGTGATAAGGAATGGGAAATAGGTGTGGGTAGTTAAAATACTTTCATTTGTAACCATCAACCTTACTCCCACAGATTATCTATTTTTATATTATCTCCAACCCACCTGTTCATGTGATATGTGCCCAAAATACTCAACATCAGCTTTATGAAAACAAGGATCCCAACATACATCAGTCAGAATGCTAACAACCACACTCAACAATGGAATGATTCCAGGAGAGTTGATTTATTAATACAAAAGGACTATTTAACACTTGTTAGAGTATGGGGATCATAAGATAGTGCAGTTACCCCAGATAGTAGCAATTCAGCTGTTAACCATCTCTGGGCTCAAAGAGATGAGGTACTGGAAAATAGGAGAGAGTCTCATATAATAGAAACCTCCTTGAAAGGATCCATATCCTTTAGTAAACTGACCCTTTAGTAAACTGCTGGAGGCAATTTCAGCAGGAAGAGAACCAGAGAAATAAACACTCTGCCATCACTTTCTCCCTCCCTTCAATCTTCTACAGTGCTCCCTATTGACAAAACCTAACCAGTAGCCCGAGGACACTGGAACCTGCAAGAGTAGTCTATGCTGTAAGCCTCCCACTTCACAGGGTGGGGTGGAGAAGGGAAAGTGGAGCTACAGAGCAAATGCAGGATATCCTTCACGTGATCTTTCTACACCCTCCTTTGGAAGAGGGAAGTAGGAGGTCCAGAACTGTGCTTAGGAGTCCAGTCAGGGGTCAGGCTACCCAAGTTCAAGCCAACATCTACAATTTGCTAGCCAAATCTATGCAGGATTTAACTTGTTTATGCTTTAATTTTTTCATCTGTAAAATAGAATTAATAGTGTCTAGGGTCATTGTAAAGTTGGACCTGGTATTATGTGTAAGTGCTTAGAATAGTCTCAGGCATATTAGCACTCGATAAATATTGATTGGTTTTCTTATTTTTTTTTACATTTTTCCTTATAGTAAATACTTTTTTATAAATCCAATTTTATTTGCTTATTATTAATGGCTTTTAGTTATTATATAGGTTCCATATAGTTACCATTTTGGTATATACTTTCAAACTTACTTTCGTCTGCATACATAATTTCACAAAAATGGTCTGATATTGTACATATCATTTAGTTGTTTACTTTTCTTCCCATTTAACAATGGAAACCTGTCATTCAACATTTCAAAACATCATTTTATTGTTCGTATGTTATTTTTTTTGTCATTTGGAGGTATAATAATTTACTTAACAGATCTTCTTGCTATTAGATGTTTAGGTTATTTTCATGTTTTTTGTTTTTTTTTTACCAATATAAGCTCTACATCCATGGTAATTTCATTAGAATAAAGTACTAGGAATAAGAATTCTAGGTCTCATGTATGCACATCTTTAAGCTATTTTTGCTCTCATTAATATTTTATTCTTCCTTTCAACATGTTTTAAAGGCTCCAACATATTACACAAAGAAATCTTTAATAAAATAAACATTAATTTCTCTGGAGACAGCCATATAATCCTTCAAGATGATGTGAAAGTGTGGATATGTGGGACTGAAGTGTCTCCAGACTATAGGTGCCTGTTTTAGGGAAATTTAAAGTGGTGTGTTAGCAAGACAACAATGCGATTATAGCTTTTAAAATATTAATTTCTTTACCAAAGATTAATGTCCTGTAATTGACCCTATCATCTGTTAGATCAATGAACTTAATTGGGTAAAGGACAAGCACAGCTACTCCCTTCACCTCAATTTCTCATTTTAGACTTTTCCTCAATCCCACAGTGCTCCAGGCAAATCTGGTCACCTAGAAAAACACTCCACCCTCTACCTTCTACCAGAAGCACTCCTTATTCCAAGCCAGAAGACAGACAGCATTCTTCCTAAAGGAAGACAGAAGAAAACAAACACTTGTTAGGCATATCCTAGGATCTTCTTCCTAGGTTCTTTACATTCAATATTTCAATAACCCCCATGCACACAGGCAATACAGTTCTCTAGACCACTCCTTTCTTTAATCAAAAAAGAGGGGAACTATGTCTTCCTAATTTATTTTAGGCAATTTCTGGTACAACCAAGTATTTCACTGAATGATGTAATAAATGCTATTTGATAGAGGTGAGAATGAGAAAAGAAGCAGTTACCTGCTTTCATTTGGTTTACACGAGGGAAACAGTGTACTATAAATTAGTACCATCAGACCAATGCATGGCATATCACAATGTGCTTAAACACAATATTCAAATATGGAACTTTTCAAGCACAAGAATGCCATCTTCCAACAGATGAACTGGGCATTTTTAATAGATCTCTTCATGTAACCTTATAAAATTCTTGCCCTCAACTGTGTCTGACACTGATCGTGATACTTGTTACAAAGACTGATGTGATGTAGTGACATCTCAAGAGAGATATTTAGCAGATTATCCCAATGCCCATCTTCAGAATTTATCATCAGAGCACTGATCACCATCTTCATACCTTACTTCTGGATATTTTCTACAAAGTCTCCCCTTTTGGATTATATAATAGCTCTCTGTCTTAATATTTAGTCATTCAGCTAATTTTTTCCCTGTGAGCTTGGTTTGCATGTCCTCATAAATGTTTCTGCTGCCTGATTCTTCTGAGGAAACAAGAGACTCTCTTCTCCACTGATGGCTAGATGAATCATTGTGTTTAAGACTATCCTGGCAAGAGTGAGACCCCATCACTACAAAAGATGAAAAATTAGCCAGGCGTGGTGCCGCATGCCTGTAGTCCCAGCTATTCAGAAGAGGTGAGGCAGGAGGATTGCTTGAGTCCAGGAGTTAGAGGTTGCAGTGAGCTAGTGATGGTGCCACTGTACTCTAGTCCAGGTGACAGAGCAGGACTCTATCTCAAAAAAAAAAAAAAAAAAAAAGTGGCCAGTGGAGCACTCCTGCCCCATTTCAGTATGATTCTGAAGGACAGTGGTTACAGGAAGTTCTTCCAGTAGAAAGAGCTTTGAATAGCTCACCTGGATATTCATTTTTCTTGGAAGAAGAGATGTCCAGAGTGATGGATCTACATTGATTTGTGGTTCCATTAACCTGGAAGCTGAAACTGCCACATTGAACTCCTTAAGCCAATGAACCAACAGGAAAAGAAGGTGATCATCATACTGGTGGGGGTGATTGATCCTGTCTATGAAAGGGAAATGGGGTAAAGAGGAGGATGTATGGATTGCAGGAAGACTGCTAAGGTGCCTCTTAGAATTCCCATATCCTGTAATTCTGCAGTCTCCAACCTCTTTACCCCTTTCTCTCACATGACTGCCACATTTCCTTTATGGCTCCATGTTAGAATTGGCCCAAAGAAACATCTGTGCAAGATTTGGGAGGTGGAAGTGAAAGAGCAATCGTTATTCTCTGTGGTTCGTGGTTAGGTGTGGTGTGAGACAGACACAGATGTGCTGGTGGGCTCTGGCTTGTCCTTGACCCACCTCTGTTTTTCCTCCAGCTCATTTCCCTCTCTGCCAGCCCTGCTGACCAACAGCAGCCCAAGCCCAGCATCCATGCAGAGGCAACAGCCTTCCATACTCTTCCTCATCAGCTCCCATTGTCGTCCCATTCTTGCAGCCACAGGTGCCGAGTTCCTCGGATTTCCCTGCAAGTTTTGACTTTCCCTCACACGACTGCTTCAGGAGGGCTGAGTAGGGACCTTCCTCTGATCCTCCCCTCCCCAGTCTGACTTCCCCATCTCCTGCCATCATTGTGCAGGGTCTAATTCTTAAATCATTATACTATAAACTCTGTGAAGGTAGGCATCATTGTATCTATTTTGTTCACTGCTATAGACCAGTGCCTGGTACTTAGAAGGCATTCACTAAATATTTGATGATTTTGATGATTTATTAAAGGGCCAGATACATGTACTTGGCCCACAGATGCCATGAATTAAGTCTGCTGGAAGTCCTTGTAGCTAGAGGGTAACTCCATGTGGCGCTTAAGTTCTTCATGTTCATGACCCACATCTATCCATGGATCCTTCATAATGTCCTTTAATGTATCCCTCTCCCTGGGATGGAGAATGAGAAATTTCTTGAGTAAGCTGTCACCCTCCATGAACATGGAGGAGGGAATCGAACATATTCTGCTCAGAACCTGCTCCCCCACAGCTCCTTGAAGTTGGGTCAATCAAGAGGTAAAGATCCATTTACTTGTGTATATACAATAACTCACAGACTCCATACATCCACCAGGTCATACTTTTGACCCTGGAAGGATTCTGGGGCAGCATAAGGGGTCTTCTGTAGAAGATATGCAGCTTGTTGTGAAAAGTGAGTCTGTTGCTGAAGCCAAAATCTGATGTTCATGTGAGCATCCAATAGCAGTTTTTCTGCCATTATGTCTCATGGACAATACACTTCTGGTGACAGCTTGCACAGCAGACACTATTAGTGAAATTTATTTGGGCTTCTTTTTCTTTCCTACTGCAATGAGCCACTAGGTACTCAAATACTTCTCCTCCAATAGTCGACTTCATGACAAGGCAGAGAGCTTCTTCAGTGTTGATCACAGCAGGCATCTCACTATGGCAGGATGGTCCGAGCCTTCATGATTCCTACTTTGCCGGATGGTGTCAAGGCCAGAGGAGTTCAGTTGAGCCTCATTGACAAATGTCATGGCTGCTGCTTTCCCGGTTGGGATGTGCTGGACCAGCTTCACCTTGGCCACGTTACCCTTCATGGTGGTCTAGAGCCTCTTAGTGGCCATTATGGGTCTCTACTCAGCAGAGTTGGCTGAGAGGCCCTGCAGCATATTGGACTTACTGCTGGGCTTGGAGTCCAGGTGTCCCAAGGTCAGCTTAAGTTTGGGAAAAGCTGGTGAGAACCTTGGCCCAAACCAACTCAAAAGAAAATCACTTCCAAAGCTCACCTGATGAACTGATCTTTATGATGGAATCAAAACACAATACCAGACAAAAATAAACTTCATAAAAGCAAATAAAAACAAACTATATTTTAAAAGCAAGAAGTTGAGTAAAAATAATAAAGAAAAAACAAAAATTAGAAAAGTAAAAATAAAAGAATAAAGAAATGAGAGTGGACCAGAGACACCACCAGCCAGAGCATTTCAGTAAGAAGAAGTTTCAGATAAAGAGAAAAAGCAAACAGACAAACAAACATAGATCAGACAAGGGTCTGAAGGAAGGGCGCCAGAACCTTCAGGAGACTCCACAGGAAGAAGGTGCAGAGCAGAACTGGAAGGAGAAAGGTGTCAGTGGAGATCAACCCCAGAGAGACTTGGAGACCAGTGAAAAGGTTAGGTGGAGCAGTTAGCTTCTCCCTCCATCACATTTTAGGTAGTTGGTGGGCTCCCACACTGCTGGGGAGACTTTTTCCACACGTGAGCCCAGAGGCCACTGCCGCCAGTGAGCCAGGAGCTTCTTGTGGATAGGGCACCAGGCTCCCAGCTCCCCGGGGGCACCTCCTGTCCTACAGACCCCAGCTGGACAGCAGGTGCCACATTGCTTCTCTACTCACCGTGTGCCTTTGTCCTCCCCAGCATTTAAAATAGCATTAAAAATACCATTTAAAATACCATTACCAGTAAAACTAATAAACTGTGTACTTTATTTAAAATACCATTACCATTTAAAATACCATTACCAGTAAAACTAATAAACTGTGTACTTATTTACTTACAGTCTATCTTTCCTATTAGAATACAACTTCATACAGGCAGGAATTTTTTTTTTCTTGGCTGTATCTTCAGAACCTAGAATGCTTCCTGCCCACAATAGGCATTCAGTAAATGTTTACAGAATGAATGAACAAAGTTGGCAACAAGGATGTAACAGTCAAGGGATATGATGTATAAACTAACAAATCTATTAGTTTCTAGCTCTAAAACTTTGGACAACTTTCCTGAGTCTCGATTTTCCCGTCTGCAAAATGGAAATAATGACACGAACTTTGGTAGGATTGTTGCGAGAATTAGGCCAAGTATGTGTACAGTGAATAAGTAGCATGTAGTCATTATTTTTATTTTTCATTAAATTAATGATCTCAAGGTGAGATCATCCTGAATCAGAGTGGCCCTAAATCCAATTTCAATGTCCTTAATGACAAAAAAGGAGAAAGCACAGGGACACTCAGGGAAGGAGACTGTGTAAAGGTGGGGGCAGAGACTGGAGCAGTGCAGCCACAAGCCCAGGGACACCAGGAGCCACCAGAAGACAGAAGAGGTATGAGTGGATTCTTCCTTGAGCCTTCAGAGACAGTGCGGCCCTGCCAACATCTTGATTTCTGACCACAAACCTCCAGCACTGTGAGAGAATACATTTCTGTCACAGTGAGACACCAAGTTTGTGATACTTGTCACAGCAGCCACATTCCCCCACTCTGAAACCAAGTAGAGACCACAAGTCCAGCCCAATTCCATTTTCAGTCTTCATTTATCTACTTCTCTCTAGCTATGCTCAATGTATTTCCCCCCTTCATACCCCAATAGATCTGATGATTTCTTCCTGGTGCATTCAGAGGGTTGTGGCAATGAGCCAAAGCCCATTAGAGTGACTGTCCCTATCTGATTTGATGCTGTACAAACAGGTTTCCATCCTCCTGTGAAGGCTCAGGGGGCTGGAGCTGGTGGGAGGCCTGTGGATGTCAAGTCAAGAGTTACTGGAGGTAGAAATATTTTAGGTAGCACAGTGAGGCTGTGTGTATGTGTGTATGTGCATTTGTGTGCGTGAGTGTAGGGAAGAGAAGTAAGTCCTTGCCTTCAAAACTTAAGCTGCGCTAAATCGAGCCCCTCTGACTTCACCACGACATGGGAGTGTCCAGGGACCAATTTTTACTAGTTATACCATGGTGCAAAGTGATGCCATTCTGGAGGCCATTTTGGGGGATGAGTAGGAGTCTCTCAGGAAAGAATTTAAGGTAAGAAAAAGAGAATGGAGAATATGAATTTGGTCGAAGGAAAATGGCTCAGTGTGAAAATGAAGGGGAGACTTTGTGAGTATTTGTACTCACAAAATACAAAGTATGAGCAATCTGCCTTCTCTCGCTAGGCACTTGTGCCAGAGTCTTCAGGAGTGGAGACTTGAAACAAAAGTACATCAAAGCCTTTGACCCAGTTTGCTGGGGAGCGGAGTGGCTGGACCAAGGCCTCGGGCAGCAGAGACCATGGAGCAGGGCAGGAGCGAGTGGAGCAGGGAGGAGAAATCCTGGGGATGCTCCGGGGACCTCCCAAGAATATTTGGGTGGGTGGGGAGGCTAGGGCAGGGCTAGATTCCGCCATTGTAGGTGAGAAGCAGAACAGAGAAATGCAGTTTTGTGTCTCTTACCTGTTTCTTTAATGATGACCTTGATTTTGTCTCCAGGCTGCAGTGACTTGGGAAACATGGGTTACATTAGGAATATACAATTTGTCACATTTACTGAAAGCCTGTCATTGCTGGAACTCATTGAAAAACAACAAGCTCACTTCATGAAAAGAACTTACGAGACTTGTTGCAATTTAGTGAAATTGCTTAATAAAAGCAATCTACAGTTTATAGATGTGGATTATAAATTCAAATCACAAAATAAATCTCCAAGGTTAGAACCCATTAAGGGCATCATAGCTTTTCTTCTATTCCCATCATAAACCTGCCATCATATGGCCCAAAGCTGCACCTGCAGTGACAAGATGGCTTTGGTCCCATGGTCCTGCCCCTCCTCCGCTCCCTGGAGGAGCTGGGTGATGAGAATGTGCAATGCTGCTGGGCGGGAGCTAGACTCAGTTCAGCCTCCTCCTAGTTCTTCCAGTCAAGGTATGCTCCAGACAGCCTCAGGAAATGCGAGTCTCTGTGGCCCTCCTCTCTCCCCTCGGTCTCTCTTGCCCATCTCAGACCTGGTAGTCAGGAGGTTTCCAGCATGTGGGAGCATTTCAGCTTCTCCACTCGGGCCTCCACCAACCCCGCAGCCGCTCCCTTCCTGGAGAAGCTGGGAATCCTGGAGATCATTCCCAGTTGCCTTTAATTGTGGGGAAACATCCTGCCTTCTCAATCCAGTCTTGTGAGTGCCAAGTTCTTCTGTGCTGGGCAGGGTGGGAGGATCTGTGGGCTCCACTGCAAACACCCTTAGGAGCACTGGGGAGAGAGAACTTACACTACACATAGAAAGAGAGAGAAGAAAACAAGCACTGGAGGGACAGTGTCCTGTGATGGCTCAGAGATTGGGCTCTGGATTCAAAGACAATGATATTCACGTCTCAGTTCCCAGGGGGACTTTGGGAGAAAGTTCCTTAACTTCCTTGAGCCTCAAATGTCTCAGCTATGAATTGGCAGTCATGACAATACTTGTCTTAGAGGTAGGATTACCCCTAAGGTGTGTGGGCTTCAGAAAAATATTTTTGTGGGCCCCCATCTGTATATACAATTTGGGTCTCTCCAAATGAGCATGCAAGTACCATTCTTGTGACCCAATCTCAGGACATCCTGCAAAAAAACTATAGCTCTGGGCAGTGGGGAGGATTTGCTCACTAGGCCACCCTTCTGGAACCAGTGTCTGGGATGACCCCATAGGTGTGAGTCTCAGAGCTCCTTGGCACCTGGTGACCTCACCATTATGTGAAGGCACTGAGAGCCCAGCAGGTCCCAGGCACTGGAGGGGACCCAGAGAAGCTGGAGGAGGGCACTTCAGAAAGGCACAGGCCCCCTGAGTTGTGACCCTAGGGCAGGGCCCCTCACCTGCCTGTGTCTGCGCCTAGGTTGTTGTGAGGATGAAAAGAGCAAAGTTATGAAAAGCATCCAGACAATTGGCACAGCTACTAGAATGTGCTAAGCTCTCAGAAATGGTGCTGTTATTATTATTACCAATAGCAGTAAGGCCAGACTCCTGAGAATGGGCAGTGATTCCCATAGAGAGTTACTAGAGGCAGGAGATTTAGGGAGCAAGAGGCCACTGGGGTGGGGGTGCCACTGGGTAGATGAGCTTGGGAGATGGCCTTGAAGGTACAGCAAGAGTCACACAAGACACGGGGGAGAGCAGGAGGCATTTTCAGCACACGGGCCTGCTGGACACTGGGGAGAGCCGAGGCCCAGAGGCTGGAAAGTTGAGGAGGTGTGCAGGGAACGTTGGGTAAAGCTGATTCCTCTCCCAATTGCAGTACAGGTTTGGTGCAAACAGAAGGGAGCAGCCTTAGAAGACTTTGAAGGAAAAGCCAAGAGAAGAGCGTCCCCTGGAGGCCAGTTGAGGGATGTCTTCCCGAAGAAGCAGGGCTCGCCAGAACTACTCCTCTGGGCCCGGCTGCGGGAGTGTCTACCCCGCTCCCCAGTAGCTGGGGGCCCCTTGGCTGCGTGAGTGGTAGCAGGCCTGAGGCCGTGCTAGGGAATCCCGAAAAGGATGAACGACACAAGTTAAAGTTTAGGAAACAAACGCGGGGCGGGTCTGAAACAGCACCCCAAATAGGCAAACTGCTCTGTTCAAGCGATTAAGCAGCGGCGATGACGGGCGGCCGCAACCACTGCGGCTGTCCTCGCGGTTAGAGACAGTCGCCGTTCCGCATCGCGGCTCTCCCCGCCGTCAAGTCTAGTCCTCAGACACCCACCGGGCCCTGCCCTCTCTCCGGTCAGCAGAGGCCAGCCGAAAGCACAGGCCGAGAAAAGGTCACTGGCTTTAGAAGGGCGGGGTGGAGGTGACCTTCGCGAGGGCAGCTGAAACCGGCCCGGAGGCGCGGGAGGCGCTGGCTGGGCCGCCCCACTAGGGGGCGCGCTGGGCCGACTCGCCGGCGGCGCCCGCTGAGCCGCCACCTGCCCCGGCAGCAGGGGCCGAGCCGCGAGGGCGTGAGAAACCGTCGCTCCGCTGTTCTTCGTGTTTCTTCCTGGAAAAGGAAAGCACAGAACACTGGGAAAATGCAGAAGGCTACGAAGAAAAATAAAATAAAATTTTACCCACAATCCCAGAACACTGGGATTCTGTTAGCATTTTAGCATGCAATGGGTTACATTGTCTTTCTTATTTGATGAAGAAAAAGTGGCCTCAGAATTCTCCTTTTGGGCGGGGGAGGAGCACAGGGAATTCCTTTTTTTGTTATTATTTTTTTTCCGTTTTCTTTGAGACAAACTGGTACATTTTCTGGATTGAGGCTGGGACAATTTTTTCCCTTGATATAGAAGGGAGACGAGAGGGAGGGACTGGGTGTCCTCTGGAAAAAGGGATTCCGAGGTGGGGGAGCTGGCTGACACAGGGGAGGCACTTGTGGCACTGCGGGAGTGGATTTGGGGGTGCTGTGAAGAGGGGTTAGGTTCACATCTGGATCGACACAAGCAGCATAAATGCGTCAAGGAAGCGGGAGCTCAGGGCACCGTGAGTGCTGAAGCCCAGTCTGCCTCCGCTTCTTTAAAGTATCGGTAAAGACTAAGCAAATAAAGCTGATGGTTAATGACATTTTTGACACGCTGGAATGTGGCATGCTAAGAAAGCTATTGCAAAGTGGGGGAGTTTCCACGATCCCAGGAGGTAGAGAGGGAAGCCATAATTGGCAGGACCTTATTTACAATCTAATCAAAGATTTAGCCCTTGTAAAGACAGATGGCATGTGTGGGGTTTAAACTGAGATATTGTTGAGCTGTTGATCACTTACAGCAATAATGTGGATTTGAAGTTAAAGGAGGTAGAATGAATAACACTATGGCCTCATTCCTTCAAGATTCTCTGTGAGCATGAAGAATTTATACGACCAGAGAGCAAAAGTGAACCTGTATTGGCTCATGGGCAAAAGACAGCCTGCCAACTGTTTTTGTAAAAAAAAAAAAAAAAAAAAAAAAAATTGTTGGACTATGTATGATCTATTACTGCTTTTATACTGAGACAGCAGAGTAGTTGAGACCCTGACCATAATGCCCACAAAGCCAAAGAAAATATTTACTATTTGGCCCTTAACAGAGAAAGTTTGCGACCCCCACTATAGAACACTGTTATTATAGCCACGATTCACATTCCTGGGAACCTTGAGACACCTAAGACTGTAGAAACTACTGCAAACGGTGTGCCAGAGACCCTTGGACAAAAGTGCAGAAGGCTGCTCAGGGATTTTTTGATTATTTGAGATGTCTTATTGTTTCCTGTGAGATATCATTAAATAATAACAAGGGTCTGGAACAGAGCAAAGGATTGTCTCTTATTTTGCATTCTGCTATAAGAATATTTGCACATTTGATACTTTGAATCGTCTCTGTTAGAGAAGAGAGGAAACCCATCTTTTAATGCCCAAATTAGAATGGAAAACATATATGGATGTAATCCTTTTTGTCAGTCATTTGGGGATAATTAGAGAAAGAGACAGATGACCTCAGTGGAGAGGACCAGTGACAGGGTATGTCTATAGCATCTGAGTTTAGGTAGCCTTTTGTGTTGGTACTCCTAAGAGATGAGATCTTCAATTCTCTGCTCTGCTCAGTTCTGAAAAGCAGCCCACGAGTTAAAGACAGAGACCTCTGCACTGAACATCTGAGAAACTAGGATAATCATGTCTTTATAGTGTTATCATTAGAATATAAAGAGCTTTTTTCAAAAAATGCTTTTAACTGATATCTGTCCCTTAATATCCTGGACCCACTGACCCAGTAAACAATTCTGTTTATTGCTGTTGAAATCTGGCATGCTGAAATTATTTCCCCTGATCTTTGGGCCATGACAAGAGACTAAGGGTAAGGACAGGTGAGCCCCCAGCAGGAACCGGCATTTCTGTGTCTGATGGGAGGGAGGTGGCCTCTGTTAAGATAGACTTTCTTGTAGTTCTCTTCCTCCCAGAAGAAACAAAGATGCAGGATGACTTCATTTGTTGGTGCTGCTGCTATTATTCGGGGAGGCTGCTTGTGCTATGACTTCTTCTGTCATCATTCCAGAAATCAAGAATGCATTTTATTCTTCAACAGTTTCTTCAAATGAAAAGGCATTCCATCTTGGAAGGCACTGCCAGAAAGCTCACATGACAGTGCCTGAGCTAGACAAGGAAGTACAGTTGAAAACTCTAGAGGCTCTATAATGTGTCAATTTGGCTAGCTGAATTGTGTTTCCCAGAATTTCCTTCTCTGTATGTTTCCAGTCAGGGGAGTCAGCAGACATTTCTGCCTGTGATTTGGAGGGTGCAAAAGAAGCAGTTATTTTGCTTTTTATGCTTGGGAGGTCACGACAGGTGTTTTTACGGCTCACAGAGCTTTGTTGCTTATCTTCTGGCTCAACTCCTTGGGGTGCCAGGCCCACAACTGCTCCACCTTGTCCTGGATCCTCATTCAGTCTCTCAATCCTGGGCCAGATGTATCTCTAGCTCCATGAAAAAGGGCTCCAGCTCTTCCTGCAGGAGGGGCTGGAGGCAGGGAGGGCTGACTTGGGTTCTAGTCCATGGTTGTGGGGCTAAGGCTGGTGCTTGCGGTTCCAGCCTATCCTTGCTGTCCCCACCCCACATCCATCCGCCCATCTCTCCTGCCTGCCTCGTGGACTGGAAGCTCCAGCACTAGATGTGAAGACAAGAGCCTTACAAAGACTGCTTGGCCAGCTGCTACAATTGCATATGATCAAATTCCTGTAACAAATACATGTACATCCCTCCTAGTGGCTCTGCTGCTTTTACTGAACCCTAATATATGATTAAAGATACTGAATGAAACCAGGAATTAGAAAATTGGTGATCTAGTCTCATTTCTTCCCATTCTGGTTCTGTCACTTTGTGAAAATTATTTCATTGTTTTAAGCCTCAGTTTCTTTAAAGTACAGGAGCTTTACCAAGTTATCCTCTTACATCCCATCCCAGCTCTAGGGCTATCAGATGACCAAATGATTGTACACCCCAGGTATTCCAGATGCTTCATAAATGGCTCTCTAACTGCAGTGTATGTAGGTTATGTTATGACTTCATCAATTTTTATATTATCTTCAACCCTCGAGTACACCACTTGTGTGACAGTAATGCCAACTCAAGTCAGAGTATGACCTTTCTATTCCATGGTATAATTTTGTAGGGAATGTTAAGCTGTAAAGGATAGAGTTTAAAATGAGGACTCTGGATGGGGCTGGGACTGACTAGATAAAATAAGATGAGGAAAGCACCTAATAATGCACATTAAGGAGATACTCTCAGGTCATGCAAGTGCGGGATCAGAACTTGCATCACCCTAAGAATAAGTGCCTCCTTAAATTTTACGGCCTCTAGACCCTCACAAAGGGTCTACCCTATCCAGATCCTGGTTCTAGAGCCAGACTACCAGGTTCGAAGCAAAGATCCTCTGCCTGCAAGTGTGCAATCTTTTGCAAGTTATGTAATCCCCTTGGTCTGCTTCCTGATCTCTAAAAAGGAGATAATCACAATATCTATCATAAAGCTGTTTTGGAGATTAAACACAGTATTATATATAGAACACCTACAACAATTCCTGGCACATCATCAGGGATCAATACATGTTAGCTATTTTTATTTTATTGTACTCAGAACATCAGAGGCATAAAACAGTGTCTGACACATGGTTGAAATTCAATAAATATTGACTGAGTGAATTAATGAATGAATAATTCATGAATTAATGAATGAATAAAGATGAAGCCATAAAGATAAATGGACGGGTAGATGGGCAAATTGTGTATTCGGAATTCAGCTTCCCTAAATTTCTCCTCAGCCATTCAGAAAAATGCAGAGAAGACAGAGGGAACAATCACTGACAAGTTATCAGCAATTATCTTTATATGGAGGAAACTATTTACAACAACTTCTGCTGGTCATGATTGGGATTAGGGCTGTGACTGGGTTGGAAGCAGTAAAGTGCCTTCTTTCATCTCCCATGAAAACAAAGCAAAACTTACAGTTTGAACCTACCTGATGTCTTTTACTCTATCGTTATTTTTGCAAAAATAAAAACCCCCTTCCCACTCTCCTTATGGGGGTATGCTCCCCTTGTTTTTGTTTTTATTTTTTTTAAGTGTTCCAGTCTCACTTATCTGTGTTACAAAGGTAATATGAAAATACAGAGGGCTACACAAAGGTGAGGGGCAGGAGATAGCCTATTGTCATTTTGAGAACCCCTCAGATAATCCTTGTTCTTTTCTTCAGTTTCGCTCTACGCTGATCCGAGTATGTTCCTGGTGTGAATCAGGTTCGGGGGCAAGAGCTCCAGTAAACCAGCAAGAGGGCCACAGCAGGTAAAAGAACAATTCTTACCAAAGTATTTCTTTCTCTAGGGAAGTAATAGCAAGGCATTTTCATTTCCTCATTTCTAATGATTTCATATCTATGCTGAAAAAAAAAAGAAGTCACAAGACTAGAAGTCACAAGATAGCTCCCCATGGCTGGACTGACTCTAAGAGCTCAAATCCAAGACAAGAATAGCTGGGCTTTGAGTCAGGGCTTTGCCCAGAAAGTCAGCACACAAGACTTAGGAGATGAGTGTCTCTGCTTCAGGATGTCAGGAAGGGGTGGGGCAGGGTCCACTAACATGTATTAATAGATGGCAATTTGCCAGGCACTATCCTTGGGGCTTTTCTTGATTTATCTCATTTAATCTTGACAATAAACATATGTGATAAGAAGCAGAAGCAAAGAGAGGTTAAGTGGCTTCCCCAAGGCCACACAGCTACAAAGTTGCCCTCTTTTACTTTAGGCCTGAAGGAGTTGACAATTAATATTATATTATATTAGTTTGGAATATTAGCAGGAAATATAAAATTACAAAGACAGGCTCCACATAGTTCTTTATGTTTTGTAAAAGCAAGAAGTCTCATAAAATGCGATTGAATTGTGAAAAATATAAAGCCTTAATTAAAAAAGTAATGATAGAAGCATATGAAATATATACTACTTATATATACACACACGTATATATTATGTGTAACATATAATAGAATGGTAATAGAATATATGACTTTTATATATTATTAGATAGATAATATAGATAGATATCTATTAGATAGGTATATAATTATATGAATGCTATATATTGAATACTTAAAATATGTGCATTATTTTTAAATGTGTTAAAGTAATTTTATTTCCAAATAAATATTTATATTACAAAATATATAATATAAAATATTACTTTTATATATAATATAATTAAAAGAATATATAAATATATTCCACATAATACATATATTATCATAAATAAAATATATTAAAAAAGAATATACTGTCATCTTTCATATATATACATATATATAATGGAGACACACAGAATAGTAGAGATTTTTGTCAATGATTAATTGTAGCTTTATAGCAGCTAATGTGAAATACACTTGAGAAAATGGCTTGTGTGAAAGATCAGTTAGTATCGAAATGATCTGCCCCCAGAAAAACAGCTGCCATTTTTGGTTGCATTAATAGAAGTAGAAGATCCCAAAAAAGGGAGATGAGAAGTGTTCTAAGCTGTAGTGATCGAGAGTTTCTATTTGGTGAAATGTGCCCATGTGAGGCTCTGGTACTTTAAGAATGAACTGAGACCTGGCTCTTCCTCCACCCTCTTTGCCCTTTCTAAGGTACACCCTCCTCTTCCTTTCCTCTTAGCTTATGGAGAGTTTAATATCTAACCAACTTAGGACAAGAGGACTATTCTCAAGAAAAGGAAAGGAAATGAATTAGCAGATGGACGAAGAGTATAAGGGAGGCCCTGAGCAGCCTTTTAGTTGGAAAAGAGTGTTGGAGAAGCATGCAGGGATGAGCTTTCTACCTGAGACGCCAGTGGCAGAAAACAGGGCGAGATGGGAGCGGAGCGCAAGAGGATTCCATTTGTGGGTGAACTCCAGATTTCCAAATGCACTGGTAGGAGCCAAGGTGCTGTCATGACCCTCAGTTGGAGAGCAGGGCTTCTAGCCAAACCACAAAGGATAACGGAGAACAACTGATGGAGAAATCCATCTGTTTCCAGTGCAAGTAATGGGAAAATATAACTACACAAAAGGTGACCCTCCCTTTCTTGCAGAGAGGTAACACGATTGACAGTGGAAGGAAGGATTTTCTAGCCTGAATTTGGGTTATGAGCACTGTACTTGGGTAAGGAAGTGGCCTATACTTACAGTGAGTGAGTTAAAGAGCAACTCAACACTGTACTTTGGACAATAAATGGGGCTAGGATTTACGACATAATGTGAAACATCTGGTCAATTTCTTTGACATAGCAATTTTAATTTTTGGAATGCTTCCTACTGAAAAACCCACACAATTGTACAAATATATTCATTTTAGCACTGTTTATAATAGTGATAATGTGAAAATGACCTAAATATCTAATAAAAGAAGATTAATTAAATATTAAAATATGTCTGTTAAATGTTATCCTTGAAAAAATAGCAAGATTATCTACATATACTGACATAGAGAGATGCAAGATTTATCATTGAATTGAAAGCTGTAGCTATAAAACAGCATGGATGGGGAATGATGAAAGGATACTATGATCCAAGTTCATATTGAGGAATTTATAATACATATATTTAATTTTTATAATTTCAAAACATGAAGATAGGCAAAAAAATTTTAAGGGCATGGATGTGTAGCAAAAAAATCAATCAATCAATCAAAATGAAAAATATCCCAGAATAGTTAGAAAAAAAATGAAAGTGCTCTCAGGCAAACAGGAAATAAAGCAGGAAGAGAGTCCTTCGGACATTGGAAAGCAGAGGAAGGGTCCCTTTTTTCCTTCTGCCTCCCACTGCTTCCCTGGGTGTTAACATGGTTGGATTTCATTTCTGCTCTTAGAAGTTTCCACTCAGGGTGCAGTTCTTTCCTTCTGGGAGAGGACCTTTGTTCCAATTTGAGACTCACCATCTCCAACTGTCCTCCCCATTCTGAGCTGGTCCCAGCTTCATCCACTCATCCCCAGTCAAAGCTTCCCATGTTATTTTTGCTGGTTTATGCTGTTTTTGACCATAGCCTATATTTATATATAAGTTAGAATTCTAGAGTTTTCTTCATCAATTTCACTACAGATATAATTTGTGAAGGTTTTTTTTTTTTCCTGACTTCTTTTTTCTCTTTATTGATCCAGGACAAAAAGTGGAAAATTCTGAACTAAGCTGCCTCAGCGTTCCTACGATAGTACCACTTCCGAAATGGGTTTCAATGGCCTGTTTTGGAAATCATGGCTAAATACTGACTGCCTTTCTCTTTGCATTCCAGCCATTATAACCCCAATTTACCCTAAAGAAACTGTTGCCTGAGATTTTACAGGTGAAAGTCTTAAACAAGGAAGTACAAAAAGGAAAAACACATTAATACGTTTCAAACTATGATCTCTACAGAGTAAATCATAAATGAACTTGATTTTTAAAAGTGGCTACTTATGATTTTAAAGAGAGGTAAATATTTGTCTGTTGAGTACTCGTTATAACTTTTCACAAGTATTTCCTCCTTGACCAAACTTTCGACAGATTCCTTGTTAGAGCCTTCTTCTTCACTAAGCCTCAATCTTAGTTTCGAAGTCTGCTGAGACAGTTTATAGAGAAGCCCCTGACCTTGTCAAGTTCCTCTTCCTCAACCTTTGATATCTAGCTAACTTCCTCTCAAAAATATTTTATCTACTCCCTCACCTTACCTGTTGACTATAAATCCTCACTTGTATTCAGAGTTGAGTTTAATCTTTCTCCCCTACTTCAATAGTCTCTCTCCCTTATTGCAACGGTCTTGAATAAAGTCTTCCTGGTCGTTTTTAACAGGTGCCCACTGCAAAATTTCTCTTTAACTCCAAAAGGTTGGTATTAATACTTATACTTTACAGATGTGTAAACTAAGGCTCAGATAGATCAAGTAATTATTCAAGGTCAAACAATTAGTAAGTGGTAGGGACAGATTTGAACTCAAGTATTGAGATTCCAGAAACTAAACACTTCACTACTGTGTTTCCCCGAAAATAAGACAGGGTCTTATATTTATTTTTCCTCAAGAAGACACCCTAGGGCTTATTTTCAGGGGACGTGTTATTTTTTTAAGTACAGTACAACAATCTACATTTATTCAAATATAGTTAAGTTGTCTTCTTCTGGAACGTCATCATAACTCTCCAAACCCCGAATTCCATCCTGAATTTCTTATGACTCTATTTCCTTTAGATCATTGGCCCCAATTTCTCTTCTTTACTGCTCCAAGATGAAATGCATGGGTTGTGTAGATAAGCTGTGTAGCCACGCCCATCACTAGGTCTTATTTTCTGGGTAGGACTTATATTGCGCAAATGCTTAGAAATCCTTCTAGGGCTTATTTTATGGGTAGGTCTTATTTTCGGGGAAACATGGTAATTATAACTAACCTTTTCCTAAACATAAAACATATAAAAAGAAAAACATAGCAGTAGACTGGGTCTTCTCCACTCATGGAGACAGACCCATTTCCCCTTACGAAACGTACTTTTGCTTTGCACCCTTAAACTTTCCTTACAATAAATTCTTCATGCATATTTGCTGAGTATCTGTGATCTCTCTCCATTGGGTGGGCCAAGCTTTGTGATTCTCCCAAGTCCAGAGCCCAAGAACTGGAGCAACACTTCAAAGTTCAGCTGGGAACTCAACTGTGACACATGAAGACAGAGATCTTTGTATACTGATCTATCTCAAATGCTTAGAGTGATGTCTTGCTCATAGATACTTAATAATTATTTATTGAATTAATAAATGAATAATGAATGAATGAATGAAACAAATACTCCTAGTGTTCTAACAGGGGCAATGGTCCAAACTATCTCAGCATAAATTTATCTGGGGCACCTTGTTTTCTTCTTAGGACTATGGAGAAATAAAGTCATTTACCCACATCAAGTTTCCAATCAAAGACTGCCCAACTGCAGTCTAAAAAATTAATATTGAAAAGTGTCGTCATCCATTTTGTGCTACTATAACAGAATACCACAGATTGGGTAATTTATTTTACTTATTTATTTATTTAGAGACAGAGTTTCACTCTGTTGCCCTGGCTAGAGTGCAGTGCTGTCATCATAGCTCATTACAACCTCAAACTCCTGGGCTCAGTCCTGTCTCAGCCTCTTGAGTGGCTGGGACTACAAATATGCACCTTGATGCTCAGCTAATTTTTCAATTTTTAGTAGTGACAGGGTCTTGCTTTTGTTCAGGCTGGCCTCGAATTCCTGAGCTCAAGCAATCCTCCTGCCTTGGCCTCCCAGAGTGCTAGGGTTATAGGGGTAAGCCACAGTGCCTGGCCTGGGTAATTTATAATAAATAGAAATGTATTGGCTCATGGTTCTGGAGGCTGATAAGTGTAAGATCAAGGTACTACATCAGGCCAGGACATTCTTACTAGGTCATCCCATGGCAGAAGGGCAAAGAGAGAGTGGAGTGAGCAAGAGGGGCTAGAATTCATCCTATTATAAGGACCGTATTCCCATGACAATGGAAGTAGCCCTATGACTCAACCACCTCACAACACTGCCTCATTAGAGATTAAGTTTCCAACACATGAACTTTGGGGGAACATTCAAACCACAGCAAAAATAAATAGTGTTGAATTAAGTTTTGAAAAAAGAATAAGAATGGGAATCTATATTATTAACTATATCAACTTTTTTGAAGTTCATTTGAAGATTATTTTAAACATATGTCTATGTGTGAGTATAGGAGGGAATGTTGTATCAGGTAGGAACACATTATTTCCAAATTATAGAACCCACTGGGATACCTGAGTGTTCCCTACCAGGTGTGAATGCTACTGAACTAGCCTCCAGCTCTTGTAGATGGACAAAATTTTAGTCAAATATTCTTTACATAGACTTAAAACAAAAAAGAGGGTTAATTAAAAAAAAAAAACTCGATGAAAACGTGTAGAGTTTCATTTTATGGTAGTAAAAGTATTTTCAGTTACATTCATTATATCATATGGTTGTCTGGAAGCATTATTAGAATTACCTGGAAGGCTTATCAACACATGGATTTCTGGGTCCCAACCATAGAATTTCTGATTCAGTCAGTCTAGAATGAGGCCTAAGATTTGCATTTCTAACAAGTTTTTAGGTGTTGCTGTTACGGCTGGTGGCAGATCACAACATGAGAAGTATTGTGTTCTACCACCCATAGCTGATTAACCACTCAGGGTGGCTTTCCTCATTCTGGGAACAGCAAGCAAATCTTTGTTCTATATGAACAAGGCCTATGTTCTAGGAAATATGTGCAAGGCCTATGTTCTGGGAAAAAGGTTTATAAATATTAATATTTGTAGCAACCAGGGTAATATCTCTGAATAAGTTTCATTTCTCTCAAAATAGGAGCAGCACCAGGAGACAGTTGGTTTTCCTTTTCAGTTTCTATTTTTCAATCACACTGCATATTCTCACACTCACCCAGCTGCCAGGTCAGCTGATGCATCCCTGCTATGGTAACATTATACATAGGCACTGGCCTCACAGATTTCTGAAGTGTAAATTAGTATCTTTAGGCACTTCAAAACACAGCGACCATTGGTGAAACCTTTCTTTATGCTTCTCTCCGCGAGTACCTTTATTCATAAGATTTATAATTTTCTATCCAATAGTTTTCTTAAATGCAAATGCCAAAACACAAATCAAACCAAACCCATAGTATTCCCAATTTCCTATTTCAGCATTTTTTGAACACTGACCATACATTCCTTTAAGTACATAATAGAACTTCTGAATAGAACTAGAACTTGAAACTTTAGAGTAAGACTTAAACATAAGTGTTTCCAATTGGGATAGGCTTAGCTGCACATCCTAATTAAAGTGTAGAGGATTTTTAGAAAGCACAGACTCTGCTTCTATCCTGCCCTAGGCAGGAAAATTCACAATAATAACTTTCTCAAAGACTGAATAACCTGCCTCAGCAAATTTGCTGGAGAATATCTTTTACCTGTTCTCTGTCTAATTTCCTAACCTCCAAGTCATCCGATGCTATTACCTTTTTTTCTCTTGGGCTTATATTCATTATTACTCCTTTGTGATTAAGGATATGAATAAGGAGAGCACATTTATTTCATCATCACAAACCACCGTAGTAGCTGTACATTGTGATCTGGGGCTGCCTAGTACCTAGGTGACACACAGGGATTTAAAATGTTGTGGGGATTCCAGCTCAAGATGGCAGAGTAGAGACATAAAAACACCCACCATCTCTAGAAGAAAAAAAAAAAGCCAAAATTATGAATCATACCTCAAATAGAACATCTAGAAGAAAACACTGGAGTCTGATAAAGAAATCATGGGAAATATCTGAGCCACAGGAGGAGAAGGAAGGGAGGCAGCCCTTGGCTGGGAGCCCAGAGGGGCTCAGCATTGCAGGGAAAGGGTAAGTGAGAGACTTTATTGGTACACACACACACACAGCAGACTGCTGTAATCTGAACCACAGGGGAGCGAGCTCCTCTACCCACATTAACCCTGACACTAGTGTGGATGGTGATTTGGAGACCCAGCAAAGATATTGCACAAAGCTGGGAGTTCACGCTGGATCACTCACCATCCCCCAGACCTACGCAGCTGCAGCTGAGCACCACTGTGAGACCAGAGTCATCATAGACTGCATTCTGCACTGGGGAGCATAACCCCCATATCTCCACGTCCTGGGAGCCGCCAATGACATCCTCCAGTGTGCACCTGGAGGGTTACAGCAGCACAGAGAACCCAGAAATAAATCCACATATTTACAGCCAATCAATTTTCACCAAAACTGCCAAGAACATACACTGGAGAAAGGACACCCTTTTCAACAAATGAGGCTAAGAAAACTGAATAACTATATGCAGAAGAATGAAACTAGACTCCTACTTCTCACTATATACAAAAGTCAACTCAAGATGGATTAAAGACTTAGATGTAAGACCTGAAACTATAAAACTACTAGAAGAAGAAATAGGGGAAACTATTTAGGACATTGGTCTAGACAGAGATTTTATAGCTAAGGTCTCAAAAACACAGGCAATGAAAACAAAAATAGATAAAGGAGACTATATTAAACTAAAAAGATTCTTCACAGCAAAAGAACAATCAACAGCGTGAAGAGACAACTTCTTGATTGGGGAAAGTATTTGTAAATTACTCATTTGTCAAAGGACTAATATACAGAATATACAAGGAACTCAAGCATCTCAATGGTTAAAAAAAAAAAAAAACCCAAGAAAACCCCAAATCATCCCATGTAAAAATGGGCAAAGGACATGAATAAACATGTCTCAAAAGAAGACACACAAGTGGCCAACAGGTATGTGAAAAAATGTGCAACATCACTAATCATCAGGGAAATACAAATTAAAACCACAAGGAGCTATCATCTTAACCCAGTTAGAATTGCTATTATTAAAAAGATAAAAAATAACAGAACTCTTATACATTGTTAGAGAGAATGTAAATTAGTATAGCCATTATGGATAACAGTATGGTGATCTCTCGAAAAACTAAAAATAAAATTACCATAGGACCCAGCAATCCCAATACTGGGTGTATATCCAAAGGAAAAGAAATTAGTATATCAAAGGGATACTTGCACTCACATGTTCCTCCCAGCACTATTCACAATAGCAAAGATAACGAATCAACCTAAGTCAACAGACAAATGAATAAAGAAAATGCGGTATATATACACAATGGAATACTATTCAGCCATTAGCAAAGAGAGAAATCATGTCATTTGCAGCAATATAGATAGAATTGGAGGTCATTCTGTTAAGTGAAATAAGCCAGGGACAGAAAGACAAATACCACATGTTCTCACTCATATGTGGGAGCCAAAAAGCTTGATCTCATAGACATAGAGAATAGAACAATAGATACTAGAGACTGGATATGGTGGGTGAGGGGGAGGGAGGATGGAGAGAGCTTGGTTATGAGTATAAATATACAGTTAAGGATAGAAGAATTAAGTTCTAATGTTTGACAGCAGATTAGGGTAACCATATTTAGCAACCATTATTATATATATTTCAAAGAAATTAGAAGAGAGGACTTGAAATGATACCAACACATAAAAATGATAAACAAGTGATGGATACCCCAATTATCCTGACTTGATCATTACACATTCTTTGCATGTAACAAATGCTCACATGTACCCCGTATGTAAATTACTATATATCAATAAAAGGGGGGGAAATATTGTGGGGCTTGAGGAAGCCAAGAACATGGAGAGATGTTAGAAATTGTCTGGCTTTGGTCAGACAGTGATCCTGATGGGTCATGAATTGTCAGAGGAGGTAAAGCTGCAGAAAAGGCAAACAGTAAAAGTTTTTTTCCTCTGTTCTCTTTGGTTAATGATTTTACTTAATAATTATCATAGAAACTAACATTTATTTATTAGGTGTCAGGCATTATTTAAAGGATATCTCATGTATTCTCTTGTTTCATCCTCTCAACCCCACTGTGAATCAGTATTATTCCCAATTCACAGTGGAAGAAAATACATTAGAGAAAATACATTAGAGGCAATTACATTGCCTCTAGAGTTTCACAGCATATAAATAAAGTCTGGTTTGAATCCAGGTAGACTGACATCAGAGCCCATGCTTTAAATCAGGTATAGATTCATTCAACTTCAAGGCTGGTGGCAGGCTACCCCCCTTCTCTAGATCAAAAGGAAAAGGCTCGTGAGACCAGATCTCACTGAGAAAAACCACACCCAGATGTCTACCTGGATAAGAACGTTCAGCTCCTGGGTTCCGCAAATACCGTCAGCCTCTCCTATTTCTCAATGACCACCGAAGGTCACAATGGAAAATCCCCAGCTCTTCCTGACCAAAGTCCCTAGCCAGGCCCAAAGGGTATAAAAAACCTCAGCCCCTTCAAACAGAGATGACTTCTGGGGCACCCCCTTTCATGGGACCCCAGAACCTCATCTAGGAGCACTAAATAAAACCACGTGGTTTGGCCCCACTCTTTCGCTCTCTCTGTCTTTTTGCCACTGCCGAAAAACCTTACATTTAGTGCAGAAACCCGAGATGTTTGGCCCCACTTTCTCTCTGTCTGTCTTTTCTTTTCACTGCCACTGAAAAACCTTACATCAACAACTGCTTTTGGAATGCCTGCTGTACCATGCAATGTGCAGGTATTGTTTCAGGGATAGGAAATTCAGCAGTAAATGAAACAGACTAAAATCCCCTGCCCTGTAGAAGTTAGGTAACTGCTCCTTTCAGTGTGTCTTCCAGTCATATTGGTGATAAGGGTGAGCAGTGAGGTTAGGTTAACATAGTAATTAGGTATTTCATAAATGTATCCTTCTCCAAGTAGTGCTCTCTTGAAGTCACGGATCTAGGGCATCGCCTCATTTCACAAACAGGAAATTATTCTGACTCACCACACTCACTCAAGATTCATTTCCTTTTAAAGAGTCTCATCAGGTTCACTTTCTAGTTTCACTTTCCCTTTGGTAACATCAGCTACAAGGAATCAAAAAGGAACCAGATGCTTCTTGTATATATAAGTCTCTTTGGCATTTACTGGGGGCAGAGGAGGAAGATTTCTGAAGAGCGGACAGCCTGAATCCAGCCCTTCTGACCAGCTGAAAATTGCACGGCGACCATGAGGTAAAGATTCTCCCTTCTTCTCTGATTGTGCTGAAAATGTCTAGTCAATCGAATGCAAATCGATAAGCAGCCATCCTCCCAAGGAAAGCCAGTTTTGTTTCAGTGTCTATTTATAGCCTTACTATGCCTCTCTCTCTCTCTCTCTCTCTCTCTCTCTCTCTCTCTCTCTCTCTCTCTCTCTCTCTCTCTCTCTCTCTCTCTCTCTCTCTCTCTCCTATAAATCTGTCTCAGCAATGCTGTTTTGTTTCCTCCTAAGCCATTTTCTGCTTCACACAGTCAAGCTTCTGGAGGGCATCTCCGGAACTGCTCGCTGGGGAGCTGAGGTGACATTGGAGAAGGAAGGCAGCAGAGAGAGGTGTTTCACCAGGAAGGTGTTTCATTTAAAGATGGGTGTGAGGGAATTGCTCTTACACACTGTCTCTCTTTTGTTTCTTATTCAAAAGGTTTAAGTCAGGTCCTTTTAACAAAATTATTACTTAACAAAACATTTCTTTTCAGCAGATATTGTTTAAAATAGACTCTGAATAGCAACCCCATTTCCTGCTAAAGTGAATTTTACTTTTACTGTAGTCATTCATCTCAGATTCGCATGAGGGCTGGTAAACTAACAGAAATATTTTCACTCAAGAATTCTACTGATTGGCTAGAGTCCTCATATCTGAAGTATGAATTGGAGATGGAATGGCTGGGGAAAGTAGTCCTCACTTCTAACATCCTCCCATGCCCTACAAACATGAGATTGCCTCAGAGAGGAAGTGTCAGCTCATTGTGTAGGAAGGGAGCTTTGTATCTTCTCCAGGTTAAGGGTGGAGTGGCCTGACCTGGTTGCCTAAGCCACAGTCCTGGGAGTTCTGGAATCCAGAGATACTAGCTCCAGTGCTTGCTTCCCTAGAAGATACATTGCTCTCCTTCTATAAGGCTCCTTTCTTAGAATTTTAGCATGGTCTTAGAATCTTTCCCATAACAATCTAGATGGATCAGTTCCTCTTTTCACTTTCCTTGGTTTTTTAGCAATCAGGATTTTCACTGGGCAGTTAGCACACTGTCTCTGTGCTCTAAGACAGTGGTTCTCAAATTTGAGCATGCAAAGTATCACTTGGAGAACTTGTTGCAGACAAATTCCTGGGCTTAACTCCCAGAGATTCTGACTCAGTAGATCTGGTTTTGAGTCTGAAGATACACATTTCAAACAGGCTCCTCAATGGTTCTGATACTGCTCTAAGAAACTGTGTTGGCAGCATTCGGTCTGAGCCTGGTGGATAGTGTCCTGGTGGCTTTTATCCTGACAAAAAGCAGGGGAAGAAATTGTGTAAACTGTAGGAAGGTCTACAGGCATCAGGAGTATAATGAATATTACAAGTCTGAACCCAGGAAGCAAGTGTGGGGGTGAAGGGAAAACTTCCCCCTTTGCCCTCAGAAGGCTTGCTGAAAAATCAAGTCATAATAAAGAAGATTAATAAGAGAAAAGCTATACAATTTATTTAATGTGTATACTTGGGAACTCTCAGAAAATGAACATTTAACTCTTCAATAAGGTACAGAGGTTTTTAAAGACTGTGAGCTTGAAAACAGAAAAATAGATTTGGGGAGGGAGAAAAAAAGCTTGAGCAGCCACCAAAGATGGTCTTGTTATATAAATGAAACTTTACAGGTTCTCAGAGAGAATGGATGGTAAATGCTTCTTTTCAGAATTTTAAAGGTGTCAGACTCTTACTTAATATTTCCTAGATTGGGAAAGGATAGACCTGGCTGTATTAATGCAGATTCTCTATCGACATAAATTATCCCCCACAAAAGAGAACTTTGCAGTGTTACTTCTATCTGTGAGACTCATAGCAGACATCTCAAGAGATGTCAAAGATTTGGGGCAAAATATTTCTAATTTCCATCACAAGTATCAGTTTCTCTGATTTAACAGTGGAAATAAAAACCCCAAATCAAGCAGTGAAGCTAGATCTCTTTTAAATGGCATGTGAAAGGGATTTTACATAAGTGTGTACATATATTAAATACATCTATCTTGCAAATGCACAATTGACTGTTTTATATGGTGCAGATAATTTCAACTCTATTTACTCTGTTTCTTTTATAAAATAAGAAAGGAACTAAAGAGCTCATGTGCTGAGGGAATTATCCTGTAACTTCACTGAGAAAGAAAATAGATCAGATTGGACATGACCTATGCAAGGAGAGGCTGCTGTCATTAGGATGCCAGATACCAGGCCAGGCATTCTCCTGGGCTCCCTCCCCTGGAATTAGTTACATCAATAGCCTCTGACAACCTGGCTCTTGGCTAAGACCTGTCTGGGACTTTGAAAGGAAGGAGGGGCTTTGAAAGGAAGGAGGGTCCTTCCTGAAACTCCTGCCCATTTTGATACCAACCAGGTTCATTCTGCAGCATGCATTAAATTGGTCACTGTAATGAAAGGTTTTGCAAGACAGAAAAAATTTACTCACAATGCAGCCCAGGAAGGAGGCAGGAGAACAGCTCTCAAATCTGCCTCCCTGATAATAGGCTTAGGGATATTTGTGGGTTAGAGAAGCAAGGTGGTCTAAGGCCTTGGGAAGGTGATTAGCAGTGTGGATAAATGAAGTAATCGGTGATCTGCCTAGGCATAATCAAGGTTCGTGTCACTTCACAGGACACGTGTTCAGAAAATGGTGTTAGCATGATCTGAGGGTGGAGTTTTTAACCCTCTGGCGTCAAAAGGCCATCTCTCAGGCATTTGTGTGTGACCAGTTGAAAGGTTACTGGTCTTAACTGGTTTGAACTGGATAGGAGCTGCCCCCAAGTTCCTGAAATACAGCTGAAGCTGTATTTAAATGGTTAAAATGGAGAAAATGGTTAAAATGGAGAAAATTCCACAGAAAAAAATGAGAAAGTAGAATGTTAAAATAATAAAAAGACAGAACAAAATCAACTTAATAAAAGCTCAAGAATTTCAATAGACAAAGTCAATGAAGGATATAATTAGCTGAAATAATTAGACAGGAAATAGAAGATAATAATGGGTTTTTAAAAGGCAAATGAAGGAGAACTGAGAAACTAAGAATATCAAAGATAAAATGGAGTTGCATTTCAGAGGGATAACAAAGAAATTAAAATCCGCATGGCAAAACATCAAAAGAACAAATAATTATAAAGCTAAAATTTTCAAAGTACAAAAATAAAGCTAGTTAAGATTGAAGAACAGAAAAAAAAACAATTAAATATACTTTTGTAAAACTACATAAATTAAACCACGCCTCTGCTGAAGTCAGTTACCACACATTTGGCAGTCTCTACAGATGCCTTCAAAAGCAGAGGGCAGAACCACCTAACAAAAACTGCTCTATTGGCCGGGCGCGGTGGCTCACGCCTGTAATCCTAGCTCTCTGGGAGGCCGAGGCGGGCGGATTGCTCAAGGTCAGGAGTTCGAAACCAGCCTGAGCAAGAGCGAGACCCCGTCTCTACTATAAATAGAAAGAAATTAATTGGCCAACTGATATGTATATAAAAAAATTAGCCGGGCATGGTGGCGCATGCCTGTAGTCCCAGCTACTCGGGAGGCTGAAGCAGAAGGATCGCTCGAGCCCAGCAGTTTGAGGTTGCTGTGAGCTAGCCTGACGCCACGGCACTCACTCTAGCCTGGACAACAAAGCGAGACTCTGTCTCAAAAAAAAAAAAACTGCTCTATTGGTGGAAACCTAGCCATAGATTCAAGAGACCAAACTCCTGCCCTCACCCTAGTTCATCTGCTGCCTGTAGTCCCCAAATTCCTGCTTCCCCATGTGGGAATTAACACCTAAAATATAAAAGGAAAAAAAAAAAGGAAGAGTTTGTTCTTTGATTTATATTAACACCCTTTAGGAGGAAAAGAATTTCGTCATATACCATTTCTTGACAGATAAATCTGTATCTCAAAGTATCCATCTTTCTCTTTCTCTCTACAGTGAGACCACTCAGAATTCCTTGGAGAGCAGCCTACAGCAACTAAAATGCCATTTCACCTGGAACTTGTTAGAGGGAGAAAATTCCTTGGATGATTTTGAGGACAAAGTTTTGTACCGGACTGAGTTTCAGAACAGTGACTTCAAAGCCACCACGCACAACTTGCTGGCCTACATAAAGCATTGCAGAGGCCAGAACGAAGCGGCCCTGGAATGCTTACGGCAAGCTGAAGAGTCGATCCGGCAAGAGCACGCCGACCAGGCCGAAATGAGAAGCCTGGTCACCTGGGGCAACTACGCCTGGGTGTACTATCACATGGGCCGGCTCTCCGAAGCTCAGATTTATGTGGATAAAGTGAAGCATGTCTGTGAGAAGTTTTCCAGTCCCTATAGAATTGAGAGTCCTGAACTTCACTGTGAGGAAGGGTGGGCACGGCTGAAGTGTGGAGGAAAGCAAAATGAAAGGGCGAAGGTGTGTTTCAAGAAGGCTCTGGAAAAGAACCCAAAGAACCCAGAATTCACGTCTGGGCTGGCCATCTCGAGCTACCGTCTGGATAACTGGCCTCCGTCTCAGGACCCCGTCGACCCTCTGAGGCAAGCCATCAGGCTGGATCCCGACAACCAGTATATCAAAGTCCTCCTGGCTCTGAAACTTCACAAGATGAATAAAGAAGGTGAAGGAGAGAAGTTAGTTGAGGAAGCCTTAGCAAAAGCCCCAGGGGCAACAGATGTACTTCGAAGTGCAGCACAGCTCTACCGAAGAAAAAATGACCCAGACAAAGCGATTGAACTGCTTAGAAAGGCTTTAGAATACATGCCAAACAACGCCTACCTGCATTACCAAATTGGGGGCTGCTACAGGGCAAAAGTCCACGATATAATGAAAGTAGGAGATGATATAATAAAAAGAGAGGAGTTACTGGAACTAATAAGACAAGCTGTGGCTCATTTCAAGATAGCTGATGAGACCAATGAAAATCTCTTTCGTGTCTGTTCTGTTCTTGCCATCCTCCATTCTCTAGTGCATCAGAATGAAGAAGCAGAGTATTACTTCCAGAAAGAATTCAGCAAAGAGCACTCTCCTATTGAGAAACAGGTGCTCCATCTGCGGTATGGCAACTTTCAGCTGTATCAGATGAAGTGTGAAGACATGGCCATCCACCATTTTCTAGAGGGTGTAAAAATAAACCAGAAATCAAAGGTGACAGAAAAGATGAAAAATAAACTGCAAAAAATTGCCAAAATGCGGCTTTCCAAAAACAGAGAAGATTCTGAGGCTTTGCATATCTTGGAATTCCTTCAGGAACTGAGTGAAGAAACACAGCAAGCAGATGAAAATTCTGAGAAGGGTTTGGACTCTGGAAGACTTATCCTGTCAGAAACTTTAGCCGAGACAGAGAATGAGGAATTAGAGATACGATGCCCATGGAGCTACTGCTGAAAGGGAGATAATATACTCCTCCACCAAGTTGGTATTCAAAATATTTAACAATTAGTATGGCCTAAGCATGGACTGGCCATGGCACTAGATCAGGGTTATGGGGGACCCTGCTGTGTCAGACATTACCACCTGAATTGCTGGATCAAGGGAACATTCAGGGAGTTCTAGGAGAGGGACCAGATTGTGGGTAGGTCCAGGTGGTTGGTGATGGGGTTACTTCCTAATAAACCTCTTCAGTGCAGTGCATTATACTTAATACTGATTCGAGGACTTAAAGTTAACAAATGATTGGAAAACAATAAAAAATATATGTATACATAGCCCGTTTCCTGAAATCTCACTATCCAGGGATAATAAATGGAGTCACGTTAATTGGGCTTAATTTGTAGTTCCTGCCCCTTAACCACATTTCCCAGGACATTTGACTCCATTCACATCCTCACTCAACACAACAAGCCCCAGGTAGGTGTCTCCCAGGTGCTGATGAACACATCCACCAGAATTTTCTGATCATGCTGGCTATTTGTGTTGCTCAAGTGCCCTCAAAGCTGCCTTCAGTACATCTCCCTGTTCCCAGTATGTGATTGCCACTTTGAGACTACTGATACTCCCCCAAAAGTTCTCAAATGTGCTGGTGCCAATTAAAGAGTGAAGAAAATTTCTCTCATCCCTGTCCTGGCTTCTTGGTTCCAAGTAGTATTTATTATTTCGCAGAGTCCTCACTGAAAAAGATTCATTGGCTTCTCCTTTTTGCAGCCCCCTTTCTCTGTGGAGCTCAGACACAGTCCTGGGGACAGCAGACCTTGAGCCATGCTCCGCTTTCCTCTTCCCACCTCTCATCAGTTGACTCACACAATACGCGTGCAGTGCAGCTGGAAGCCGGGGAGTCTTAGAAGCCTGATCATAGCACAGATAAGCCTGTGTTAGGATCCCCATCATGCACAAGCAACCCTGTACACCCATCGGGGGACGATGGGTTGCAGCCAGAGCCCACATACCGTGTTTCCCCCAAAATAAGACAAGGTCTTATATGTATTTTTCCTCAAGAAGACACTCTAGGGCTTATTTTCAGGGGATATGTTATTTTTTTTTAAGTACGGTATAACAATCTACATTTATTCAAATAGAGTTAAGTCGTCTTCTTCTGGAACATCATCATAACTCTCCAAACTCCAAATTCCATCCAGAATTTCTTCCGACTCTATTTCCTTTAGAACCATTGGCCCCAGTCTCTCATGGTGACCAACAGAGCTCTCATGGAGCAGATGAGAAGGGCTGCTCTTCCTCTTTACCACTCCGTGACGAAATGCACGGGTTGTGCAGATACACTGTGTAGTCACGCCCATCACTAGGTCTTATTTTTGGGGTAGGGCTGATATTGTGCAAATGCTTAGAAATCCTGCTAGGGCTTATTTTATAGGTAGTCTTATTTTTGGGGAATCAGGATATACCTGTTTCTTCCTTTCCTCCACCATTTCCCCCATCGCCTATTTTGGGGAAGGGACTAAATTAGAGTAATATGTAAGACATTTTCCTTATGATTGACAGTGCAGCACCCTCATTGCTGGTTATCTACACCTTCTTGGGAGGCTGCAAAGAGGGAAAATGACTAAAATCCTTAGGTGCCCCTAGGTGTGCACAGCTATAAGAAAGGCGTTCTGCTCTACATGAGGCCTCCCTTCAGCTGCCTTAGATACGGGACTTAGGACTTGAGAAGAGACCAGAGACAGAATTTGTTGGAAGCTTGTGGAGCCAAATCACAAACAGGTCTGCTTCTCCTCTTTGGTGCTCTGCAGGCTGAGACTGAAAAGAAGGCTACTGACCACGAATGATACGTATCAACCCCAGGGCCTGGGTTCACATCTTGCCTGTTTTGGAAACACAATGGGTCTGAGTTTGTGTTACTTCTGAGTTGGATAACATTTTAAAAATAAATAGTAAATTCCACCCTGAACCTGGAAATTGCTGAAACCCTTCTCGGATCCTGAAAATTGCCCCCCAAGTATTTAAACAGATTTAATCTAATTTAAATTTGGGGGAATCCTTTCTGATACCTTTCCAGAATCCTGGATATCTCAAAGAAATGAGCTTACTTACACTCTGGTTTTGATTTACAGATATTACAGTGCAGAGACACAGTGATAGAAGAGCTATAAACCATTTGAACACACATTTTCCTCTTTCTCATTTTTGAATTAAACTAGGTTGTCATCAAGTATTACATTAAAAAACTCAACCTGGTCTGAACATTTGTGGGCTTAGTGAAGGAGCTTACATAAGTTAGAGTTTAAAGACACATACAAAACCATATAGCTTCTAATTATTGATTAAGGAAACCTAGAGTTTACTAGAATACTTAAAAATATGGAATCATTTTAATTAATAAGTAAAGCTTTTAGGTAATGGGAAAGAGTTGACTTGTCTAGGTGTTAAGAAGGAATTTATTATTTCCACCAGCAATGGATAAGAAATACTATTTTCAGCATCTTCACCAATACTGAACATTATCAGTTTTTAATTTTTATCAGTCTGATAAATCTAAGCATATATTCTCAAAGGAGGCATTGGCCATATGAATCACAGGCAAATAAAATAAAATTCATATGATGGAAAGCCTTTCCACACTCTGGACCTCAAAACACTATTCTATCTGTCTCTCTCTCCATTTTCTTTTCTTTTCTTCCTCCCTCCTTTTTCCCACCCACCCACATCATCTTCTTTCAAATTTCTATTTCTAGAGATGACTTTGTATCTCTGTGCACATGATAGAAATTAGCCCAACCAGAATACCTGTCTCTTCTCTTACCTCAATAATTCAACAAAGACTTTCTAGAAATCACTCTCTTCTGATTAAAAATTGCAGGGAAAAAGCCTCTTGGCCTATTTCAAGTCAAATATCCACCCTAATAGAATCTGTGGTGACTGAGAGAATGAGGTCATATGCCAGATGCAGCAGGGGTTTGAGTGCAGGCTTTCTGAGAAAGAAGTGATGGCAGATTGTCCAGGAAAAAGACATAAGAGCAGAGAGGAAGTGACTGGCAGAGGAAACGGCTTGCATACCTAGAGTAGACTCTGCCACTCAATTACACTGGCACACGATTCTGTGTGTAGTCCAGCACTTGGTCTTATGTGTTACCTCCTCTAGAATATCTAGAGTTCTACCTAGACCAGTGCTTCTCAAACATTGATGTACAGTACCTACTTTCATGTACACACAATCACCTGAGGATTTTGTTAAAATGTAGATTATGATTCGGTAGGTCTGGGTAGAGCCTGAGACTCTGTGTTTCTCACAAGCTCTCAGGTCAAACTGATTCTGCTGCTCTGAAACTATACCTTGCATAGCAATAGTATAGACTGAATGGCATCAAATTCAATCCAGTTCTATTAAAATTTTCAGTCCAATCCTTTGGTCAAACATGAAGATTATACCAACACATTTTCCCTCCTACACCCTCCTCTCTCTCAGTGACTCATTTCTTGAGATCTCAGATAAGAAAATCTATATTACCTCAAGAATAAGTATTTTTAATGTAAAATGGTACAGCCACTTTGGAAAACAGTTTGAAAATTCCTCAAAGTGTTAAACATAGAGTTACTATATGACCCACAATTCCAGTTGTAGGTATATACCTAAAAGAAATGAAAATATATGTTTACATAAGACTTGTACATGAATATTGACAGAGGCATTATTCATAATAAACAAAAAGTGGACCCATTAACTAGTAGATTAACATATTAAATATGTTATATTCATGCAATGGAATATAATTTGGAAAGAAAAATACAGTACTTTCTGACACATGCTACAACATAGACAAACCTTGAAAACATTATGATAAAGTGAAAGAAGCCAGTCATGAAAGGTTACCTTGTATGATTATATTTATATGAAATATTCAAAGTAGACAAAACTGTAGAGACAGAAAATAGATTAGTAGTTGCCTAAGCCTGAAGGAGGGAGATGGATGGATTAGCTAAGGCATGCAGGTTTCTTTGTAGAGTAATGAGAATGTTCTAAAATTGACTGTGGTAATGGTTGCATGGCTCTGAGAATATAGTAAAAGTTACTGAATTGTATACTTTAAATGTGAATTGTATGGTATGTGAACTATATTTCAGTATACCTATTAAAAAGAAGAAATAGCACATGGTTCCAAATGTTTATGGGAAAACTTCTTTCATTACCTATTTTTACCTTTAAGTCTGTTTTCATTGTCTTGTGCCTTTCTTATTACTAGCATTTTAAATACTGTCATTGCTTTTGCACTCAATAGATATGTTGGATAAATTCTGTACTCTATTTTCTGAGTAGAGTACACAAATCTGGTCCCTTCTGATTTTATATTTAAATAACCATACCCAAGAACAAAGGAAAAGTTTATATGTAAGTTCAAATCTGCATGTATACAACTTAAGAGTAATATGAATTTCTTAATAATGCAAAATGTTACTCAACAACCATATGGAACTGTTGCAAATACTGGGTGAATTCATGAGTATTTCCTGAGCCAAGAATTAGAACAAGAAGAAAAGCTAGAAAATGGACAGTAGGTGCTATCATACCAAAAAAAAGTAGTCTTTGTTGTATAAGAATCTGTTGCACCCTGGCGAAAGGCAGGCTTTGAGAAGTTTAGTGAATTTGCCTTTTCTCTGATCTTCTGTTGCTAGGACTCTCTCTGAACCCCAAAGCAGAGTCTGTCTCTAAAAATCAGCATCCTCACAATGCACAAGCATTCATGATGTCATTTCCATTCATTCTGAGCCAAAAACCTAAGAGATACAGACAAGTTTTCCCTGCACTAGATGTTTAGGGTTGTAAGTCCCACTCTGCCAGGATTAAGCACAGAATTCTGTGTAACAGAGGTGCCATATGTTCTTTTTAAAAATTTATGTTTTGGCTGGGCGTAGTGGCGCATGCCTGTAATCCTAGCACTCGAGGTCAGGAGTTCAAAACCAGCCTGAGCAAAAGCAAGACCCCGTCTCTACTAAAAATAGAAGCAAATCAATTGGCCAACTAAAAATATATAGAAAAAATTAGCTGGGCATGGTGGCGCATGTCTGTAGTCCCAGCTACTCGGGAGGCTGAGGCAGAAGGATTGCTTGAGCCCAGGAGTTTGAGGTTGCTGTGAGCTAGGCTGATGTCATGGCACTCTAGCCCCAGCAACAGAATGAGACTCTGTCTCAAACCCTCCCCCCCCCCCCAAAAAAACAACAGTGTTTCCAATTGTGTCTTGTTACAGAAAACAAATTCTTATTGAACTATATAGCCATGAATTAAAAATACTCACAAATAGTTTCCAAATTCTGGAGAAATCAAGCAGAGAGAAAAATAAAAGTTGTAAATTTTGCTTACAAAAATATACTTTACCAGTCTATTAAAAGCTATAGATAGCTCAAAAGAAGAAAAAGAAGTTTTCTTGACCTCTGGAGTGGGGGTCTGGGGGAGAATCAGCAATGTTTCAAACAAAAAAATTCATAAAAAGTAGTTCGGTACCATGTAATTTATTTTTGTTCTGTTTGAGGTTGGGTTAGCAATCTTCATGAACATATTAGCTTTTTAATTAGTCTTAAAAGTTTTCTTAGTCCAGATAGTATAAACTTGAAAGTTATCTATCAGAAACCTATATTTAAGAGTACTTGTCAGTCATTTCCATGACTTTCCTTGAAGAAGCACATTGTAGACTGTAGCCAGCTAAAAAATGTTTTTGGAGAAGAAATAAAATAAAACAATAATTGTCTATGGATGACAAAAGTCTTATAATAGCCATGGTTAAAGAGACAACTGACAAAGCAACTTAGTTATTTTTGTGGCATACAACAATTTAACACAATAACTATAAATATCCCTTACAGCATATATCAAGACATGTCAGAAGTTTTGGAATCTTATAATTTTGGAACACATATTAATAACATGTTTATACAAATATAACCCAGAGAAAGTGAAACATGATTTCATATTTTACAATGCTTCCTATATGGTTTTAACATACCAAATAAGCATAATATGTCTCTCTTGGACTTCCAGTGGCTGTAACACTTAAAAAGCTAATTTGAGGTTAAAACAACTGAATTTAGAATTTTGATTTTGGAAAGTTTGTCAAATATCAAAGATTTAAAACATTTGTTATTACAAAAAAGTATCACAGGTTACTGTAAAATAAGTCATTCATTTAGCCAGAGCAATAATTCAAAAAGCAAAAACTTTACTCTTTGCTAGAAAAGAGACTTAGTTTCCCAATCACAAGCCCAAATAAAGACAAACTCAAAGACAAGCTAACAAAGAGGTAAACCAAATCTGTCTCTCTTTCTCTCTCCCCTCTTTTTTTGTTGCTGTTTACTCTAAAGGTGAACAAAAATCTTTTACTATCTCTATTACTATTACATGAAAATCTTGGTAAAAGAGAAAAGCAAATTTTACCTTTGCATTAGTGTATTATTAATGTTAAAGTTAATTTTAATAAAACATTTTAAACAAATCTATCTAATTGTAATCAATTTGACCATAAGATAAAATTTTTATAAGCCCTTCATAACCTTTCATAATTTTTACAATTTCTTTAACTTTTTATACTTACTTAGTTTTATCTATGATTTATTTATTTTTAAAATTTAAAACAATTTCTAAAACCTTTAAATTAGGCAAAATTATTTTTTCTTTAACAAAAACCACATTTCTATGCCTTTTTATAACTCATTTTTTACCCAAAAAACCCCTTTTTATATATTTTGTATATAGAACAATTTTTTGTATATCTAGTAGTTTTAATTATATACAATAACGATAATGTTAACGCTTAGTAACTCTCATTTTTAGTGAAAACCCTAGGAATTAAGCAATTTTAATTATGTATCAGATATAGAGCACATGACAAGAGACAGTGCCTGGAATAACTAAGTTCTTTTAGCATGAACAAGAAGCACAACTGGACCGGAAGAGATGGCCAATATTTTTCCCTAGGCTTCACCATAGCCTCAAGGCTCTAATTTAAATTCATAAGCTTATAGACAAGTTAAGCAAGTATTATTAATAAAAATATCACAGAAGCAATGGTTTTATGACCTTAAACCATTTAGTTGAGATAGTTTAAATCTGCCTGAACTGTATGTTCAGAAAAAGAATATCTAAATTAAACTTTGAAGATGTTTTCATTTTATTGTAGCAGTCTGGAAACTATATTTGCCAATGATTACTAAAGTCACATGAACTTGAAAAATATTTGGGCTAGTTCTTTAATTTATGAGTGTTCATTTTTTAAAGTTAATATGATACTACATGTAGACAATGCATAAACATATATAGACATATATATCTATGTAGACATAACATACAACATTCACATGTACACACAAAGACTTAACTGTTTTAGTTTTAGAATTTTAGCCATAAATAAAACTACTTTAAAAAAGACAATTGTATTTAAACTATGTCTGTCTTCATGAATAGAAAAGTTTAAAGTTTATCTGTGTCATTGGCCTCACTGGGTTTTAGAGAAAACAGGGTAGCAATTTATATCTCAAAGCACAGAGAGAGAGAGGGAGAGAATCTAAGAAGAGGTTTTAAGAAGAGGGTTTTCCACTCTTAGTTCGAGTGGAAAAAGTGGATGCTGAAGTAACTAGGTGGCCTCTTATTTCCAACTGGACCACTGAAATTCAGGGCAGAGCCCACATTGAATCTCAGGTCCCCAAAAGAGAAAGACACCATGGGACCACCATGGGACGAAGCCACACAATGCTTTTACAATACACTTCCTTACAAAGACATTTCTCTTAAGTGTTTAAAGGACATCATTTCTTGTCTAAGGACCAAAGAAACAATACGCCTCCTGTAGTGTATTCAACTGCCTCTAATATTGTCTTTCTTGCCTAGTCACGACACACACCAAAGTTAAATTCTTTTATAATATAATCTCTGGTACTCCCAAAAGCCAAAGAGGTAATGTGATACAAAAGAGAGCAGTTTTAGACCTAAGAGCAATGTGTTCATGACTCTTTGGACTCCACAAGGAAAATAGAAATCCCCAAAGGCTCAATAAGTGGAGAAAGTCACCCAAATATCAAACCAAAACAGACTCACTCCCTGACTGGAAACCAGCTGCAGCCCGCTGCAGTGAAAGCACAGAATTTCAACCACAGGGACACGAGGAAGACTAGCCTTTGTTGCTGTTCTCCTCGGGTAATTATTCCTGCAGGGGCATTGGACAAAGGATTTTTTTATCTTTGTTTTAGGTCAGACTTTTGCTCTTTAATTTTATCAAGAGAATTCTGAACACTAACCATGACATTTTTATGTGTCTTTCTTTTAATTTAATTTTTCTGTCAATACAAATAAGGCAATTATGTAAAATAAGACATCTCTAAAATCTATTTTTTTTTTAAATTTAAGAGACTTTCTAATTTAAAGGAACGATCTTTTGGCCATTAATTTTCAATGATGTACTTAGTCCAAAGTGACTTAATCCAATTATCTCTTCAGAGAAGAAGCAATCCTAAAGATCATGCTCTGAGAAATAAGCTAAGATAGCAACAATGGTTGAGATAGCAAAAGCGTCTTATGAATGGGACTTCTTATGACAAACATTCCCAAGAGCTTGCCACATTCAGAACTAGAACAACAAAATGCCAGGTTCCCTACCATTTTCATGCTAACCACTGAACATAACCCAAAAATTACACCCCCGCTGGAGAGTGGAGACCAGGATAGAGTGCTTTCACATGGTCACAACAGAAGCTCTCAAGGACATAAAATAAAATGAGAGGGAACTATCCGGTGCCTTTCTTTATGATGGCACAACACAGAAAGAGCAAAGGAAAATACTTTCTGGGAGGAAAGGTATCAAACAATATGAATTCCTATCACAAAGTGCCAGAAGTATACCAAGACTAGTCACACAAATCCTTTTTCTCCCATGAATCATAACCTTGTAAACAGTGATCTTTACCTTCTGTTCAACTGGATTATACAGAGGAGAGAGGCCAGGAGTTTCACTGGTAAGAAATTCTTGCCCCTTTTGCCAGCAGATCAGGTTCCTGGGACCTATTTACTGCAGCTTTCCAGAACAGAGAGGCTTTGTTGATCCTGCTCATGCACAAAAACTGTAGGGAACAAAGGCCCCTAAAGGTTTGCTGAAAAATCACTGACATGAGGCAGATTGATTCATAAGAGAAAAGACATACAAATTTATTTAAGGTATACACAAGGGCCTTCAGAATGGAGACCCAAAGACACAGGAGAAATTGTCCATTTTTATGCTTAGGTTCAACAGCCATGTAGAATAATGATTGAACAAAAAGGATTTGATCTGATGCCAACAGACTGAGTGGGGAAACACAGCAAGGCTGTTTATCTAGATTTTTCTTGGCTTCTCTGTGTAGCATTCCTTCCTTCTGGGTATGTCTCCCACAAGTAAATTTACTGGACAAAACTATTTTTTTTACAAAATATTTTTGGAAGTCTCTCATATCATGAGATCTCACAAACCTCTGTATCACTATCTCCTAGAGATTTTATAAAAAATGCAGTTTACTGGGCCCTACCCTAGACTGAAGATCAGATTGGTGGGAGTGCTTTTTCACATTCTCACAAACTGTACTTCCAGAGTCATGGATTTGAAGGATGACGTACTGTAGCTGAGCCACCACTGGTCTCAAGCTTTAAGTTTCCTTTTCCTCCTTTGATGATTAATGTCAATTTCACTTTCTAGTTTCCTTTTCCTTCCCTAAAGGCAATTATTCAAAGCAGGGAGAGGACAAGACATCAGCTGATGCATTCCCCACCTCCTCCCCCTTATTTGGTTCTTTTCGCATTTACTTAAGCAGACAGAAAGCTTTCTGAAGAGCAAATCAGCCCGGTGCCCAGCTTTTCAGAACAGCAGAGAAGCAGGACTGCAGTCATGAGGTCAGTGAAATGAGCACCCATAACCACTCTTGTTCTGGAATGCAAATCGTAAGCTGGGGAGCTTCTTACAATGCAAGAGAGTTCCTCAATCGTCCTGTTGCTTATGGATTCCACGTGCATTTACCAGTTTGGGCCTTTATCAGTTGTTTGGGGTTTTATTGTTTTGATTTTTTTTTTAAATAATTTCTGTGGCTTCTTTCTGGTGTACACACTCAGACTCCTGAAGTTTCTAGAACTGTTCCCTGGGTGCAACTAGTTAGCTAGGAAGAGAGGGGGGCTTGACAAGAGTGTTACATCCACTCAAGCACAAACTTTGCTTATTCAAAGCTAGACCTAAGGGAATTACTCTTTATGGGCTTTTCTGTTGCTGTTGTTTTATTTGAAAGAACTAAGTCAGGATTTTTTTTCTTGTAATTTTAGAAGGAAACATTTATTTTCAGCAGATCTTGTGAAAGATGGAACCAGTGCTGCAAACCCAACTCACATAGAGGAGAATTTTATCCTGAAATGTTTGATCGCTTTAAGGTGGGAGGTAGAAGAAATAATTCTTACAGTTGGGCATATTTTTTTTCATTTCTTATATAAAAACAAAACCCAAGGCTTAGCATTTATTTTTATTGCTGCATGGAATGCTGATTAGAAGCAGAAAATAATTTCTCCTCAAAAACATAATGGCCCAATCTCTGATCTAATACTGATCTAATTTCTAATGATGGAAAGCAGATCACTGTTGCCTGGAGGTGGAGGGGACTGAGTAGGGAAGCTCACAGAGGAATCTTTTGGGATGATAGGAATATTCTAGTTGTGGTTACATAGGTATAGGCATTTATCAAAACTCATCAAACTGCACACTAAAAATGAATGCATTTTATAGTATATAAAGTATAATCTCAGTAAACTTAATTTTTTACAAATACATGCAGACCTACTAGAGTTCTACCATAGGATAACATGTCAGGGAGAACTAAGAGAAAAAGATGCCTTTCCCACAAAACACCAGCCAGCGGGGAAGGATTGAGGGGGAGATTGCTAGGGAGGCAGGAAATGGAAACTGGCTGCCCTGCGATCTACCCTAAGGACTTGCAAAGTCATATTTGGGGATGGGCTGGGTAAGAGGAATTCACTGCCAAGTACCTCAGGTTACCCTTTTGTATAGAATTGGTTTCCACTCAAGAGTGACGTTAATTCTTCCTACACGAGTGAGGTTGACCAAAAAGCCAGGCCCTGCACAGCACCTTGGTAGTCAGCCTGCATGGGGGCCTTGCATTGTGTTTAGGTGTGTCTGGAGCCACCAGATGAAAGTGAAAGTGACTGCCCCCAGGGCATCGTTTCTGTAATGTGGGTGCAGAAAAAAGGAAATTCATCCCAGAGCATTTTAAGGATGAGGAAATGAGGTTCAGTGATGTGACTCAAGAAATATCCCAGAGCTCCGCAAAGAGATGTCTGAAATCCAAATGTCCTTTGTTTTTGTTTTTTACCCACCTCTTTCAAGATTGTCTGACTCACTGTTTAATTCACTCCCACAGGTCAAAGGGAAAACTGATGTTTCAAATATCTCTAGAACAGCACTTCTCAAAATGTGGGAGAAAGATTCTTGCCACCGAATTCCAGGGTCCTTATCCAAACACGAGGTTTCTGAGCTCAACCCAGGTTCACTGCACCAGAATCTCTTAATTCAGGCTGTCAACCTAAAATAATCAAAAGGCTCAGCATCCATTTGAAAGAGTTTAATCCAGCACAAAGTGTAATGGCATTGGACAGGGGAGCAGAGCTACAGTGAAGAATGGTGGTCAGTGCTTCTATGTGGGGAAAGATGAGGACCACTGACATAGGCAAAGACAGAGCTGCACAGAATTACATTTTCCATAGAAAGGCTAATATGCAGACAAAATTTGATTGGCTACTATTCATTACACTCTAAGGGGGTTGCCTGACATTCTATTGTAAGGGGGTAACTATCACAAGGGTCTCTATTGCCGGGGTGTCTGGTTAATGTATAACATTCCAACACAAAGGTCAGAAAGCAACAGTCCTGCACCGGCAAAGAAAAATAGTCATGCTATCATGAGTCAGCTTTCAGCGTTTTAACTTTTCCCTTTGACACGCTAAATATGTAAGGTCCTGAAATTCTATTTTCTTTGTACGGTGCTTTTTTACAGTCTCTCAAACCACAGTTTCCAAAGATATCTGGGACATGTTCCCAGGGAGGGTGAGCTCAGTGCTCACACATTCAGTTTCAGTTTCTCCTGATCAGGCATCCTAATAGCATCCCATCAGTTTCACTTTCCATTCTCCTTTCATAAAAGCTCAGAGCCGAAGGTAGCACCCTGGTTAGAAGCCTGTTTAGCATTTGCTTGGGATCAAGAGGAGCTGAACATAACATCAGCCTGGAAAACAGCTTTTCCAAATTGCAGGGAAACAGCCATCATGAGGTAAAGGGTCTCTGCTTCTCTAATAGGAAATTAGAAATTTCTCACACATCTTGTTCTTACAGATAGCTTCCTGGATTGTGCTATTTTCAGTGTTTGCATAGAGATTAAATATGTATTGAACTAATTCAATCATAAACCTACCTTGCCAATTCATGCATATTTATTTCTGTGGTTCTGTGTGATTTACAGAGTCAGGCAGCCTAAGGACCTTGAGGAAAGTGAGAGCTGGGAGCTGGGCAGGTGACAGGGGCTTATTGAGAGAGCCTCCAGGGAACACATGCTCGGATGCTTTCAGGCCGAGGCCTGGAGAACAGTTACTAATGGTCTTGGTTCCTCCATTGTTTCTTATATTTAAAAAGACTAAATCAGAGGTTTGTGGATTTTGTTGTAGTTATTTTAAAAATATGCTTGCTTCTCAGCAAACATGCTAAGGATTAATTCAGCACTGCAAAACTCCAATTCATGGTGAGGTCACTTTTATATTGAAATGTGCTTTTTCGGAATTGGGGATATGTCTACCTGAGTTGTCCTCTTACTGACCTGCTAGACCTCCCACGTGAACTGTGAGCGGGAAAGCATTGCAGTCTCTTAGACTGTCTTGCAGAACAGCTGGACCACAATCAACCTGAATGCTCCATTAGAATGTAAATTACTGTGTCCTGCATGCTGAGATTTTGATTAAATAGAACAGAAATAAGGTCCAGAAAAAAATACATATTTAAAGAGGACAGCGAGTACTTCATAGGCACACTGAGGTTTGAGAAGTCTTGGCTTATAGAAGAGATGTTCATCTCCAAATCCCCTCTTCCTTAAATGCATACAAGGCTTCCTGCATTGTATGTGTGTAACTGTGAGGAAGAAAGCCCCAGGTGGGTAGGAAGAGGGAGGGGTGGGAAGGATGTTAACATAAAGCAAAGCTTTCCTGTGTACAGGGTATTTGGGGAATAGGAAACTGGTCATTGGAATCACTGCCAAAAAGTGATGTCTTCCTAGAGCCTTGGTATTCAGTGTGGTCTGAGTCAGAGATCCCTCGGGAGTTTGTTAGAAAGGCATGTCCTAGACCATCTGAATCCAGACCTGCAGTTTAACACGATCCCCAGGTGATTGGGTCCATATGCATATTAAAGTTTAAGGAGCATGGCTCTGGAGAGTTCCTTGGCTTACTTTTTGGAGTGATGGGCTCCTTGGATTGTGCCTGTTCTGACCAACTGACTGAGCGTAGTTCAGCCTGTCCCTTGACATAGCTGGCTGGAGTGTTACCAGAGCATCTGTGGTACATCAGCCTCAGAGGTTTCCCTCAAAACCCCACTCTTACATTTCAAGAGGGCCTCTTTCTGAAAATTTCAAGGTTCCACTCTAGTAATGGCTTTGACTGGACCCTGGAAGGAGATGTGACATCTACCCTGGGGTCTCTGGGCAGTGACAGGCTGTGATAGTCCAGGCAGGTGAGCAGGAGAAAGAGGAACAACTAAATAGGCTGATCCCAAGAATTTCCTAAGGACTAGAAGTGCTAGCTTTAACTGCTTTGGTCACCAAATCATGGCTGCAGCCTGAGGCCATGGGAAATTTCTATCTGGGGTCGAGGGAATCCCACCTGCCCACGGTGTTCCATTAGATGCAGACTATCCAGGTGGCATCGGCATTCTGCTCCCCACCTTTCACCTGAACCTAGACATTCTTTATCAAGTGACTGCAGCCATCATCCTATCTACTTCTTTGTATTACCTTAAATATCTGAGTTTAATTATTGTTAACTAATTTATGTATACATATAAGGAGAATGTAGAGTGATTTTCAAAAGCACATGTGAGATAAATTAGTAAGTGAGAAAACTTTGGCAAATAGAGTCTTTGTTTTAAGAAAGGCAATAGTATTTTAATGCAAGCCTCCTGAACTCTGTGTCTGGGATTCATGCTGTTTTGTTTTGTTTTGTTTTGTTTTGTTTTGTTTTGTTTTGTTTTATTTGAGTTTAGATCTCAGGATATCCAGTCCAATATACTTTGCTCCAAATCGTACTACAAGTAGAGATCAGGTATCAAATACCTCATCAAATTGGTGACATTAAGGAGGAAGGCTTAGGAAAAATCAAGGGACCTGAATTCCGATTTTCAGTAGATTTTATAATCATAAAGCCATAAAGATATCATAGTTGGCTATCTTCCTGAATGAGCTGTTGAAAGTCATCATTAAATGTCCTAGCATGGCCAGCTCTGGCACTGGTAACGTGGTGGTAGGGATGGGATTTCCCTGAGAGTTCTATACTCAAGGCTCATTCACAGGCCTGGGAATATTGTTGTTTGTCTGTTTGCCCTACACTGTCTTGAGCAATCAATATCCTCTGAAGCCGTTACCACACAGGACAGGAATACGTTTCATCTTGGAGGGAGAATTTTTATCACTAGGGGCTGAAAGTTTAGTTTGTTAAGATCTCTCTGGCACATTGAAATGTCAAATCCCACCCCTCTCCCCACAAAAAGAGAAAGATAGTGTCATTAAGCCTGCAAGATGGTTTCTGGTTTTGTTAAGGCAAATACATCTAAAGTCACCTGTCATTCTGCAGGTCTACTGGATACTCCCTATCCATCCTTAGAGTCAGTGTTCAACTCTTATTTTCATGCACATATATGCACCTATAAATCTGCAGACACATTCTGTTGATTGGAAACCCACCCTTTCTTTCCTCCCTCTAAACTTCCTAATTCCTAATCAGCAGGTTTAACTTATATTAAGTGGTCATCTTCATAACTTTACTCTTAGTGTTTATTTTTTAATCATTGCTAACTTGAGTTTTGACCTGTAGTCCTTCATACAGGGCAGCTAGAATCCCCAGGTGAAGCTACATTGAAAAATCCTAGAATAGTGAGTGAAGATGTTGACATTCTTGGACAGTCTGGATAGGGCCCAAGAGAAGGGAAAAGACCTCCCATGAAAGAGGCACATACATAAAGATGATAGCCAGATTATAAATGGCAACTTCCCCTCCTCACTCCCATTGCTTTGGGTTGATTCTGCATCTGTCACTCTTAAGCATTTTACATGCAATATTGGGCCAAAATAATTTAGATCAGCATTATTGGAAAGTCAGACAGAAAGTAAATCAGAACACTTGCAACAGCAGTGTGTGGGCCAGTAAATTGCAAATAAAGTCAGTGGTTCCTTGTAGAGTCAAATGTAATCAATTAAAAAAACTTCCCTTTATTCTGAGATTATATCCTTTTTCCTTCTTCGGTGATAATACAAATGTTTCCTTTCTTTTCTATCTTTTAAAATAAAATGTTGGCAAGAATAGATGGTCAGGCCGGGCGCGGTGGCTCACGCCTGTAATCCTAGCACTTTGGGAGGCCAAGGCGGGCGGATCGCTCAAGGTCAGGAGTTCGAAACCAGCCTGAGCAAGAGCGAGACCCCATCTCTACCAAAAATAGAAAGAAATTAATTGACCAACTAAAAATATATATACAAAAAATTAGCCGGGCATGGTGGCGCATGCCTGTAGTCCCAGCTACTCGGGAGGCTGAGGCAGTAGGATCGCTGAGCCCCGGAGATTGAGGTTGCTGTGAGCCAGGCTGACGCCATGGCACTCACTCTAGCCTGGGCAACAAAGTGAGACTCTGTCTCAAAAATAAATAAATAAATAAATAAATAAAAAGAATAGATGGTCATTATCTTTTTTGGATGCCTTTTCTTCCCATGTCATTGTATTGCCAAATACATTGGCAGCCCTATTTGGTTCATAACTTTCTTTCTGAAATCATATTCTGTGAAATCCAAAAATATGGACAGTACTGGGTTTAATGATTTCTGGAGGTTCTTTCCAATCTTATGGTGCCCAGACTCTACTGGTAAGAAAGCAGGAGCACGAATTCAGAGTTAGGAACACATACCTCAAGGCCTAGGCAAATCCAGATGTGGGAACATACTTTGAAAACTCTTGCAACTTACTCAGCTAAATAAGGCTAGTGGTCTTCCTTGGTATCTTTCAGCCACAAAATATAAATTTTTCCATTTTGTTTGGTTCTTGCAACAAATTCATTCTCTCTGGGGAATGAATGTGTGTGGTGGAGAGACTACTTCAATCAGACTCAAGCTCGGCCTCCATGGTCTGTTTGTGAGGCTGGGGACGTGGTGGAGAAGATGAAGGGGGAAGGACCTAAATCACAGAACATGATGGCAAACATCCCTGGGCTTTCATTTCTTCACATGGCTCCTAACAAGACTGGGCTTCTGGAAGCAGAGAGGGATGAAATGCCTTTTATTTTTTTTTAGTGTCCCTAAAACTAGCAAAGTGACAAAAAGAAGTAGCCTACTAAAGGGTCATTGCTATAGTCTCCAAGCCCTGGGCCATGGCCCAATACCGGTCCATGGAAAAATTGTCTTCTATGAAACTTAGGAGCAGGGCTGCACAGCAGGAGGTGAGCAGCTGCGAGCAAGGAAAGCTTCATCTGTATTTGGATGGGGAGTCCCAGCCACTCCCCATCATTCACATCACTGCCTGAGCTTCCCCCATCCTCACCCCCCATGGAAAAATTGTCTTCCATGAAACCAGCCCCTGGTGCCAAAAAGGTTGGGGACTGCTGGGTCATTGCATAGCTAAGTGAATCTTGCACAGACTATGTGAGGACTGAGACATGACGTGGTAATTGAACGGGACAAGAGAGATCCCCACACTCCCACGGCCACTTCCCCTCTCATGCATCTGCCCTCACCACCTGCATATCCTTACACAGCACAGGGGTGTGCTTTGTGCTTTTCTGCACCAACTGTAGCTATAGAGAAGCGGATCAAGGAAGCAAGAGGAAAGTACCTCCTCCTCTGTCTAGCAAGACTTACAAATGTATATTAGAGAAATAGACCCAATAGGATGTACAGACACTCCCCAACTTACAAAGGTTTGATTTACAATTTTTCAATTTTATGATGGTTGCAAAAGTGATACAACCATTCTGTTTTTCACTTTCAGTACAGTATTCAGTAAATTACATGAGATATTCAACACTTTATTATAAAATAGGCTTTGTGATAGGTGATTTTGCCCAACTGTAGCCTAATGTAAGTGTTCTGAGTACATTTAAGGTAACTTAGCCTAAGCTATGGTGTTTGGTAGGTTAAGTGTTTTAAATGGATTTGTGACTTATGATATTTTCAACTTATGATGGGTTTATCGAGATGGAACTTCACTGTAAGTTGTAGAGCATCTGTACATAAAGAGATTTATTATGAGGAATTGGCTCATGCGATTATGGAGGCTGAGAAGTACCATAATCTGTTGTCTGCAAGTTGGAGACCCAGGAAAGGCAGTGGTGTGTTCCCAGTCCAAGTCCAAAGGCCTGAGAACCAGGAGAGTCAGTGATGAAAGTTCTAGTCCGAGCTCCAGTCCAAGGACAGATGCAGACCAATGTTCCAGTTCAAGCAGTCAGGAAGAGAGAGAATTCTCCCTTCCTCTGCCTTTTTGTTCTATTCAGGCCCTCAATGGGCCTGCCCACATAGGGGAGAGCCGTTTGCTCTACTCAGTCCACCAAGTCAAATATTAATCTCTTCCAGAAACATCCTCACACACACACAAACACCAAGGAATAATGTTTAATCAAATATCTGGGCATCCTGTGGCCCAGTCAAGCTGACATATAAAATTAAAGATCACAGGGTGCAAAGGCTCAGCAGTGCACATCACAGTGACCATGCTTATTTTTTTCCACAGTGACATTGCCACAAACTCCCTGGAGAAAATCCTTCCACAGCTGAAATGCCATTTCACCTGGAACTTGTTCAAGGAAGAAAGTGTCTCCGATGATCTGGAAGACAGAGTATGTAACCAGATTGAATTTTTAAACACGGAGTTCAAAGCTACCATGTACAACTTACTGGCCTACGTAAAGCACCTCAGAGGCCAGAACGAAGCGGCCCTGGAATGCTTACGGCGAGCTGAAGAGTTGATCCTGCAAGAGCACGCTGGCCAGGCCGAAATGAGAAGCCTGGTCACCTGGGGAAACTACGCCTGGGTGTACTATCACATGGGCCGGCTCTCTGAAGCTCAGATTTACGTAGACAAGGTGAAACAAACCTGCGAGAAGTTTTCAAATCCTTACAGCATTGAGAGTTGTGAGCTTGACTGTGAAGAAGGGTGGACATGGCTAAAGTGTGGAAGAAATGAAAGGGCAAAGGTGTGTTTTGAGAAGGCTCTGGAAGAAAAACCTAACAACCCAGAATTCTCCTCTGGACTGGCCATCGCTATGTACCATCTGGATATTAAGCCACAGAAACAGTTCTCTGCTGATGCTTTGAAGCAGGCTATTGAGCTCAGTCCCGACAACCAATATGTCAAAGTTCTCTTGGCCCTGAAACTGCAAAAGATGAATAAAGGCGCTGAAGGGGAGCAATTGGTCGAAGAGGCCCTGGAAAAGGCTAGTGGCCAAACGGATGTCCTTCGCAGTGCAGCCAAATTTTACAGAAGAAAAGGTGACCTAGACAAAGCTATTGAATTGTTTCTGAAGGCGTTGGACTCCGCACCCAACAATGGCTACCTCTGCCACCAGATTGGATGCTGCTACAGGGCAAAAGTCAGACAACTGCAGAATGCAGAAGAATCTGAAGCTAGTGGAAATAGAGAGAAGATTGAAGAACTAAAGCAATGTGCTATGGACTATTCGAACAAAGCTCTTGAGAAGGGACTAAATCCTCTGAACGCATACTCCGATCTCCCTGAGCTCCTGGAAGCAGAAGAATGTTACCAGATAGCATTCAGCAAGGAGCTCCCCGACGCTGAGAGGCGACCACCCCATGAGCAGCACCGTTGCAATGGTCAGGAGAATCACGGGAAGTCTGAAGACACTGGTGTCCAACATTGTTTAGAGGGTTTGTCCATAAGCAAAAATTCAACTGAGAAGGAAGAGATGAAACACCAGCCACAGAACACAGCTGAAAATCTGCTTCCACGAAATGCACCGAATTCTTGGTATCTTCAAGGATTAATTCACAAGCAGAATGGGGATCTGCAGCAAGCAGCTGAATGTTATGAGAAAGAACTGGGCCGCCTGCTCGGGAACACCCTTTCCGGCATAGGCAGTTTTTTCCTTCAAGCATCTGAGCTTGAGGATGGCGGTGAGGAGACAGGGCAGGGTGCAGTCGGGCCCCATCCCTGAGGGCTCCCCAACTCCTGAACTGAGTCAGAGAGGGGAGAAACAGAGCATCACAAGGCCTGCGATGGTGGTTGTGAGGAACAGAAGGGTCGGAAGGCAGGAGGCCCCCACCTGGGGTTGCGGAGGGGGGTGGTCTTGTGTGTCGCTCTGAGGTATTGCTTCCTCATGTTGTGTCTCCCCCGTTCATTCCAGCCACACAGTTATCTAATCATCAGGTCTCATGACTAATCGCTGGTAGCAACAGTGCTTCAGGCTTACATGATGCCGATTAGTTCTCAGTTTGCACTCAGTTCAGCATGTAACCCCCATCTCTGCCCTTCTTGACAATGGCCGTAAGTGGTAACCTCCTAACTACAAAATCTTCCACCTTCACTCGTTCCATCTCATTCCCATCCAGCCTGCTGGGCCTGGAAGATTCACTTTTGACTAACCCTGAAATATACCTTATGTCTTTCTTTTGATTTCGGCCACATATTTACATGTATTCTCTTTTTAATATATATGTTTTGATAGTGATACTTTGAAAATTATGTATTCTTGATCTCAATGCTACAATAAATCTAAAAATTTCAACTCACAATAGAGGTCATTGTGTGGTGTGTGTATGGGACTATGGCAATAATATTAATTCCCAAAGTCTCTTCTACTGGGGACAGTGGGTAACTGCTAAACCATGTCATGCTAGTTTGACATGTCCATTTTAGCTCCTCCTTAGAAATAACACTATTACCCCTGTAGGCAGCCCATCCTTAGACTATGGGAACTATGACTCTTGTTCCAGTCCAGGAGCCCCAGCTAAGCCCAGTGCCCAGTTAGCAGTGCTGCTGTTGACCAAAGTTGCTCTCAGGAATATCTGGGTGAATGCCTCCCCAACAGAGTGTAAGGAACAGAGTGCTAGGGTGGCCATGAGGACAGAGGTCCGTCCAGGCCTACAACAGCCCCTTCAAAACTTCAGGCGTCTGACATGGTAAGCTCCATTTTGTTCAGAAAAAAGTCAGACCTAGGCTGGGCACAGTGGTTCATGCCTGCAATCCCAGCACTTTGGGAGGCTGAGGTAGGAGGATTGCTTGAGGCCAGGAGTTTAAGACCAACCCGAGTAACATAGTGAAACCCTGTGATGTAATGGATATTAAAAATTAAGAAGGGAGGAGGGTGACAGGGGGTGTGAAGGATAAAAAATCTACCTATCAGGTACTATGCACACTATTCTGCTGATGGGTACCCAAAGCCCTGACTTTTACCTTATACAGTTATACAATTGTATGTATTTGTATAATTATACAATTATACATTATTATACAATTCATCCATGTAACAAAAATCATTTGTACTCTCTATGTCTATTGAAAGTTTTTAAAAAATTAAAAATGGACATAGTCTACTCTGAAAAAAAAGGATTAGCCAGGTGTGGTGGCACACACCTGTAGTTCCACCTATTTGGGAGGCTGAGCCAGGAGTTTGAGGAGTTTGAGTTTGAGGTTGCAGTGAGCTATGATCATGCCACTGCACTCCAGCCTGGGTGACAGAGCAAGACTCCATCTCAAAAACAAAACAAAACAAAATAAAACCAAAATGAGAAAGGCAGAGCTAGGTGACAGGAGTCTCTTAAACTCATGGAGAATAGTCTCCTTGGACTTTAAGATTTTCCTCTGCAATCCATTTGTGATTCACCTGTGAATGTAATATTTAGTCACAAGGATGTAAACCTAAAAGTAAAAGTACATAAGTAAGATGATCATTTGAACACTTTCCTTTCAAATTTTTCCCCCTAGATTGGGAATTAATATAACATTTGAAATAAATGCTGGGACAATTTCTTAGCTTGTTTAACATCTGGAAACTTGTTAGTAGGTTTGTAAGTGGTAGAAAGACTGTGGCCCTAAATGAGTTTGTCTCTCTGAATTTAGAATTTAGACCCTATACCAAGAACCTGTGTACAGCAGCCCTCTGATATTTGCAGATGTAACATATGTACCTTGGACCATTTCCAAACTCAAAGATCCAGACTTGTTAGGGATCTTTTGTTTTGCACAAGGCATAATACCATGTGAGAGGCTAAGGCAATACACCATGGTAACTACAGTTAATAACAATATGTTGTGGACTTAAAATTGCTAAGAAAGTAGATTTTAAGTGTTCTCACCACAAAAAAATAAGTATCTGAAGTAATGCTTATATTAAATAACTTGATTTGGCCAGGGCACGAAATATACATATAGCAAAACATCATGCTATACACCAGGGGTCCTCAAACATTTTAAACAGGGGGCCAGTTCACTGTCCCTCAGACCGTTGGAGGGCCGTTGGAGAGTGCGGCGCACATTCCACACATGCGCACTGCGGGCCTGGGAAGAGTCGGCTGCTAAGCAGGACAGGCAGCAGCAGCAAAAACACCCAGCGGACATAAATGTCCTCGGCGAGCGACCCCTGCTGTACACCATACATATGTACCGTTTTAAATTGTCAACTAAAAAACTTTTTAATTAAAAAAATGCTAAGGGGTAATTATAGCTAATGAATAAACTTACCCAGTAGGCCCAGAATTCATTCCCATAACAAGTGTCCTCTGCCCATCATAATTTAAACAATAATTCTAATGAAATGCTATGCATAATCTCAAGAATACCATAGATCGTCTCTCTTAAGATATTATAAGATGGCAAAAAGGTCAAAAAACCCAACTCACTAAGAAATATGAGTGTGTATGTACTGTGCCATCTCAAGGATTGTGGTTAGTAGTTGCTATAATAAAATTTTCTCAGTGAAAAATACTAGAAACTACTTGAAAATAAGCATAATTTTAGAAGGTAATTAATTCCACATTTCAGTGTATGGAGCCCAAAGCAATTTACCATATTCTCTCCCTCAGCATGACTTTCCTATAGATTATGAAGACATGGAAGAAACTATTAATATTATTATCTCTTTCACACATAGAGATGTAGGGAAATGAAGGCACAATGTGTCGGTTATCTATCATAGTCTAACAAACCATCCCAGAATTCGTGGCTTAAAACAATAACCATTTTATTTGTTTATATTTATTGGGTTAGAAAGGTGGGAGGGGTTCAGCTGGAGGGTTATTCTGCCAGTTCTACCCGGAGTCACTTACAACGCTACAATTAGCCAGTGACTTGGCTTGGTCTGAATGATCTGGGATGGTGTCACTCAAATGACTGGTGGTTGGTGCCATGTGTCAGCTGGGTCGTTCTCTCACCCCCAAGGATGCAAACCTGGGCTTCTTCACATGGCAGTCTCTAGTCAGCAAGAGAATGAGAACAGAAGCTGCAAGGCCTCTTGGAACCTTGGTTCAGAACTCCCACAATGTCACTTCTGCCACTTTCTATCAGCAAATGCAAGTGTCAAGGCCAGCCCAGGTTGAAGGGGACCCACCCTAACACTAATCAACACATTTTGCATTATAACACAAATTCCAAAACAGCCAAGAGAAGGAAGCCATGTTCCCTAAATATTCATTTCAGTGTTTTGTTAGTAACTAAACAGTTGTTTAGTTGGATCATCAATTTTTTCTCAGGAACTCAGGAAGTTTTATCTTTTTTTGATGCAATGAGACTCTCTGCAGAAGCTCAAGGAAACATCAATGACCTGGGGTTTGGGGCAAGCCGGGAGAAGAAAGCAATGATGGAGGTGATAAGAAGAAACTCAGGGATAAGGACTGGCAAATGAGATCTATAGGATCTATATCATTGGAATGGAAAATCCCATAGTTTTCTTGACCACAAATTCCAAAGGAACCTTGCTCCAGAAGGCAGGGCTTGTTTATAGCCTTAATTAATAGATATTTGACTGTTAATTCAGTTAATTCTTAGTGACGCAGGCACACTGATTTGTACAGGACGCCCTGACTGGATCAGAATGGACAAGTATGTAGGGTGGTGAACCACCCAGAGCTCAGAGCTGGGGGCTAGGGCGAAACAGGAACTTGGCATTCTGAGAGTGTGAAAGGGAGGTTCTATTTAGGTTCATTCTGACAGGGTCAAGGCAATTAAAAGAAAAAACTGGGGAAAATAGTCTTAGGCTTTGTTCCTCATTTATTATGTACTAGAAAAGCAAAGGGAGCCAGGCGCGGTGGCTCACGCCTATAATCCTGGCATTCTGGGAAGGCGGGGGATTGCTCAAGGTCAGGAGTTTGAAACCAGCCTGAGCAAGAGCAAGACCCCGTCTCTACTAAAAATAGAAATAAATTAATTGGCCAATTAATATATATAGAAAAAATTAGCTGGGCATGGTGGTGCATGCCTGTAGTCCCAGCTACTTGGGAGGCTGAGGCAGCAGGATTGCTTGAGCCCAGGAGTTTGAGGTTGCTGTGAGCTAGGCTGATGCCATGGCACTCACTCTAGCCTGGGCAACAAAGCGAGACTCTGTCTCAAAAAAAAAAAAAAAAGAAAGAAAAGAAAAGAAAAGGGACTTCAAATTTTCTTTGTTTGATTTTTTTAAACCCCTTCTTTTCACTAGATATTGGAAAATACAATGGATAAGATTATAAAGATGAGTCCACTTGCCCAAGGCCTCTTGGCAGTGACTCCGGGTCATGGTTCTCAAATTTGGCTCAGAATAAATCTCTTTAAAATTAACAAAAAAAAAAAAAAAAAAGATTATAAAGATGAGAGTTTCCAATGCACCAGACCCTGAGGTGTGCATTTTAATTCAGGCTTATGAACTTTAAGTAAAGGTGAGATAAATCATACCTCAGTTGCTTAGGTCTATTCTATGTAATACTCCATTCAAAATATTCTTTTTTTTTTTTTTTTTTTTTACAGAGATGGAGTCTCACTCTGTCTTGGACACCATATAGTGGCACCATCATAGCTCACTACAGCATGGAACTCCTGGGCTCAAATGATCCCCCCATTTCAGCCTCCTGAGTAGCTGGGATTACAAGCATGAGCCACTGTACCCAGCTCCATTCTATTTGAAAGTTTTTACACAAAATATGCTACCCAAAAGCACAGAATCCCACTCCTAACCCCTGCCTGGCTGATTGCAAGTTATATTTCAGTCCTATACGGGAGCTACTTGCTTCTTTTCAAACTAGGAGACCCTGGCCCTCTCTAAGACTTTTGCTAAGAACAAAAGTAACCTCCCCATCTTCTTGCTCCTTAAACAAGAGGAGATTGAGGGCAATTATCCAAAAGGACACAGTATGCCACAAATACAATTCCTGGGTTAGAGCAAGTGAAGTCGCTTTTCTCATGACTTTGTTTTCTGTACCCATCCCAGACCCAGCATCCCACCTTTCAGGTGGAGTTAAGAAAGAAAAGCAGACCGTGGTGACTGCCAGTGAAATGAATTGCATGCTGGAGCCCCTGACAGTGTCTTTGTCCAGCTCAATTTCATGTTTTCTGCAGAATCAGGAAGTGACAATCAAAATGGCCCCTAACTCATATGTGAGATGAAAAATGAATGGAGAATCACTGGATTCAGACTCCAGATAAACCCTTTTATTTAAATAAGGCTTAACCCTTGAGGAACGACAGCTCATGGAGATTAATGGTTTTATCAAGATCACCCAGCTGGTCTTAGTTACAGAGTTTATCCTGAATCTAAGTCAAGTAGGAAGTCTGTTCAGCGAGAATAAATTTCCACCTCCAGTTTCCATTGTTTTTTAATATTGATAAACTCATGCACACTTTGCCAGCTGTTTCTTTTCTCCTTAATGCTGCTTCATCCTGTGTGTCCTGAGTCTGTTTATCCCCAGGATGTACATTGCAACTGAAGCACTGTTACCTTGGTGCCTGATTCTAGAAGGGGAGGCCATGCCCTCCAGGGAGTACTGCAAGGCAGAGAGCCTATACAAACCGGGACTAAGGATGTTTGTTGCTTAGCAACAGAATTAGGAATGCAACACAAGGCTTTTCTGTGCCCTAAGGAACCACTGCAACTCAAGGGAATTTATGGAACCTCCCAATATGTTTGAACAAATGCATATTCTGGGAGAGCATGGAGCTGCTGCACTGCATTTTATAGTGGTTCATGCAGAGGATCGCTATCCATATGTATCCACCAACATAGGTACCTGACCAGCCAACTCATAAAGGGAAAAAGGGCATAATCCACCTCTATACCCCTGGCTCTCTAAGTCCAGCCCATCTCCAGGTGGCATCTTGCCTGCCCCTAGAAAAGTAAGGGGATAGGTCTCACCTACAGATCAGTCACAATAATCAAAGACTATTAGGGAGTACAACTGCAAAGATGTCTAAAACAAACTCATACTTGAATAGACACTAACAATGCATACCACATATGGGGGCCACCTATCACATAAATCTTTCTGTTTCCGGAGTGCCAGTTTGGCAGTCAGCTGGCAGTTTCACAGTCGCACACCCTTCTTAGCTGCTTTTGCAGGATTACCATGGCTTGGAGACAAGAACAGTTTGGTGGTCCTGGACCAAAGCCTTCCCCTGGTGTGTGCAGCCAGCATCATTGCACACTGCGCCCAAGTAGCCAGGGTCCCTGTAGGGCCAGGCCTGCCTAAGCAATAGACAGTCTTTGGAGTATTCTCCAAGTAGGGGAGCCCACAGAACCATGAATATGCCAAACACATTGGGTTAAAGAGCAAGAGTTAACCCAAGAAGTTGTTTATGAATCTCAGGAAGAGATAAATATCCCTCCTTTGTGACTGCAAAACAACCAATGTATACTGCTTTTGTTAAAATCAAATTAAGTGCTTATGAATCTTTCTCTCTTGCTAGATAACACGTCACTTAAGAAGAGGAAACATGCCATACACCTTTTTATTAATGCTTCCAGGTCCCAACAGACCACCTGGCCTGTAATTAATGATCATTTCTAGTTTGCTGATTTTTACAATGGATAAGAAGTGCATGCAATGAAGGCAGCCTAGGCCATACCAACCGCATGTTTGGATCACACTTTCCTTAAACATCTATGGGTTTTCCAGAGCCACGGGAATGACATGAGTACTAAAACTTGTTTTTTCAGCTCAATTTAGAATCCTAAATTTCAATTACAACTTGAAAATATCTTCACCTCTGCTCATTTTCCTTGTAGACATAGACTTCCCAAGTCCCAAGATAGTTCAGACAAGCTTAAAAATAATTTGCTTCCCAAGAAGCTGAGGACTTTTCCAGTAAGCGTTATAGGATCTATGCAATGTCTTGAGCCTACTTTAATGATGTAAATGTTCCCTAAAATTTACATAGACAATTCAAGGTGCATGAATTCTTGACATGTAGAAAACAAAACCATGAAGATTCAGTTCAAATTGGAATACACAAGAGTCAGCCAGGAAAGTAAATCATGATGGGCCAAAGGTAGCCATCAAGAGCCCTGAGGCATATGAAAATTACTGGGCCTTTGAGAGAAGAGAAGTTCTTGGTAGCTGAATATTTTCTCTGTTGAGTGTAATTGGCATGTATTTGCAAACATGAGTAGTCTCAAAAGCAAGCATAAGGCACTCTCTGTAGAGATCAATGTACTTTGACCTACATTCCTATATGGGGTGTGTTGTGTGGGTTACTAAGGTACACATGGGGAAAACCAAAGCACAAAGGAATAAAGTTTCTGACTCAGAGTGTCATAGAAAAGGCAGGTGTTTACTGGGAGTGACTCCCTGGTCCAAAGGGATCCAGGGATCATCTGGCAGAGCATCTGTGAAACTTGAATGTATTAATACCAATGCATCACCTGGGCAGGTAAAGAGGCAGATTCTGATTTCAGTATATCTGTGGAGGGGCCTCAGATTCTGCATTTCTAAGCTTTTAGTTGATGGTGATGCTGCTGGTCCACAGACCAGATCATACTTTTGAGTATCAAAACTGTGATCCAGTGGTTTTAAACCACACACAAAAATCCCCATGGGATTTCTTAAAAAAAAAAAAAAAATTACTGGTAATACTGATGCCTGGACTTTACTTCCAGAGATTCTGACTCATTGGTCTGGAAATTGGCTCAGGCAATTTTTTAAGATTTCCAGGGAATTTTTCAGTTTGCAGCCAAGGTTGTAAACCACTGTTAAAAGCCAAGGTTTTTATAGCACTGAAGAGGCAACTCAGAGTTGAAGTGAAATCAAGTTGAGTCAGCTAGTCGGTTAAACATAGAACAGTCCTGAATCCTGATAGTGGAGTCATAATTCAATGCTTAGGTTTCATTTCTCCAAGTAGGAATCCTGTCCATGAGAAATGAGTTTCCCTCTCTAGTTTCCATTTCTCCTTCCTGTTTGTAATCACACGCACACACACACACACACACACACACACACACACACACACACACACACAGAGAGAGTTTAGGTGTTTCCTCTCCTCAATGCTGCTCTGTCCTGTGAGGTTTGTGGGTCTGTTTGTGCCAAGCACACGCTGGGCTAGATTCTAAATACCTAATCAGCTCAGCCAGAGTCCCACAGAAGGAGGACTGCTACCAAATTCATAGTGATAAACACTCTGCTCTGTTTCTCTGATGCAGTGTTACTAAGCAATAATTATATGCTCGAAAATTCCAAAGTCATACTGCTCTCAGTTGTAAGCAGCCCTCTTAACATTCCTTTCCATATTTGCTTATGTTTCCATTCCTTTCTTTCAGTGTTGGGTTAGGGCTGGTGCCTTGCAGAAAATATTTGCACCTGAAAACTCAGTTGGTCTTCTAGAATCCTCCCATCTGATACAGAACTGGAGGGAGAGAGCTGAGAGAAAGTGATCCCCCTTCTACAGTCTCTTCTCCCCCTACACAGGTCTGTGGGTATTAGGGAGGGGCTGGGTGCCTGCTGCCCTAGAGGCATTGCCAGGCTCCACGTGGGCATGGCCAGGGCTCCCTGATCTGAGCTTGAGGTGGGAATATCTAGACCGCCTCGGCCCAAAGCTCAGGACAGAACACCACTATCTCAGCAGCTGCACAGTCAGACATGACATGAGGCACCTCTCCCTAGTGCCCACTGGGAAAACCCGTAGTGGGCAAGGGCTCCAGCTGATGGTCAGCACAGATGGTACAGATGGAGGGGCTCGTCCCGCACTGTGAAAGCAACACTCACAATGACCGAATGTCCTTCAGTGAGACAAACTTTCCATGCAATATCCCATTTCATCTCAGCACAACCCCATGAGGAAAGTCATACAGCTATGCTAATTTTACAGGTAAGTGAATGTGGCTTAGACATGTGAACTGACTAGCCCAAGATCGCACATCCAGTGAGCGGCAGAGTCTAGTAATGACCCCAGACGGTCTCGCTCCAGTTGGCTTTCACCACTGAGCAACACCATCTTGTGTGCACAAAGATGAGTGAGACTAAAAGGTTTTGACATTGCTCACTGTGCCCAAGCTGGGGAGGAGGGAAGGAAACCTCAGAAAAAAATGTCCCATTGGCCCCATACATAGGATAACAGTTGTTCTATGATGGAATTTTACTGTCTTATATTCAGAGAACACAACCCTGAAATAGGTAACATGGCACACGTCTGTGAGGAGACCCCTTCCAACAAGAGATTCTGTCATCTGACCTGTCTAGAAGGTTCTTTCTAATGGCCTGAGTTTGTTCATTCCCAGATGAGACAATGTTGGCCTGACAGTCACTCTTCCCTTTAAGCAAACCTGGGCTTCCACGGCAGGCCTACCTGGACCTAGTTCCCTGATCTTTGTTCCCCTGGGTGGTTTTGCCCTTCATTTCTGCACTCATTATGCCTAGAAAATTGTACTACCTACTTCTGTAATTAGACTATACTTAAGGCATGGGATTCACATTCTCATTATTTAAGTAATCTGGGGATTTGGTGGGTTTGGGGAGGATCACATGGATCTAAACAATGTCCTGTGTCTATAAGATGTCGAGAGGGTCAGTATTTTTTTTCTCAGAACTTGTCTCATACTAATGGGCAGATGTGGTCTATCTCAAGTTGCCTAAATCCCTCCTTTTAAATGGACATAGAAAGAATTTTTTTAATTCACACGGAGAGATTTTATACTACCGCTTCTTGAGCATACCCTTTTCTAAGAGATCTGCATATTTGAACTGTGAATGCATAAAATCCTCTTTGATGTTCCTTTCTGGGTACTCCTTCTTGTCTATATAATCTTTGGTCTTAGAAAAGTCAGGATACCCCTCTGTCTGCTGGAGTGGTAACACAGAAATTCCCCGACAAGAAAGAGAAGAGCAGCCCTGGACATCTGGGAGCTGGCCTAGTATTCTCCAGTAGCACATAAACAATTTTAAGAACAGTAATATCAGAAAAGGCCATCCTGTGACCTTGATGGATTAAGACAAAGTACATGGCCACTCTGTAATCATGTCTGAGCTCAAACAGTCCCTTAACCTGGTTAACATTAATGACTGCTACTTCTTTTCAAATTACACCTTTAACATTGGTCTAATATTCCCTCTTTTTAGGCATGATTTAAGATACTCAATCATAGAATCATTCCTGCTTCCTGCAAGTATCTGATTCCAAGAAAAGCCCTGCTTCCTTAAATCCTCCCCCTAATCTTCCAACACAAGCCCAAATCTGTTAAGTTCTCTGTAACACCCTCTTGTTGAGACACCCCATAGTTCCCCATGGTTGTGTGTCTTCTTTCACTGCAATGAGTAATCTACCCAATGTGCTCTAACAGGAGTGTGTTTCTGCAGTCTTTGGCTGGAGGGGACTGACACTGAAGATGCTCGGCTCTTGCTGCAGTCACCCCTTCAACATCCTTCACCAATTACAGTGAAACAAGATCTGCCAGAGGTCCAAGACAGACTGGGCGATTTACCACCATCAGAAAGGCACTGAAAGAATAAAAGAATATCTAACATCTAAACTACCTGAGCATTACAGCACATGGGCATTATAAGCTCATAGAAAACATTTCTGAAAAGTCTCATTATCTTAGTATCTTATCAATTCTCTCTTCTTACAATTAAAGAATTAAAGTACCGCTTAGACAACAAAGTAAATAGTCCAAATTTGAACAGATCATGATATCTGATATTTGGAAATATATATACAATTTTAATTTTTTTCTAATCATCTCTATTGGCTATGGTAATGCAAGGTGTTATCCAAAAAACCTTCAAATATGACTTGGGAAACAATATAGGAATTTATTTCTCAAATTACTGATTGGCAGGTAGCTACCCTCCCTGCAGTGATTCAGAGACTAAAACTTTTTTCATTTTCTTTTTTTTTTTTGAAACAGGGTCTTGCTCTGTTCCCTGGGCTAGAGTTCAGTGATGTCATCATAGCTCACTGCATCCTCAAATTCCTGGGCTTATGTGATCCTCCTGCCTCAGCCTCCCACCACACCATGCTAATTTTTATATTTTTTGTAGAGATGGGGGTGTCGCTATGTTGGCAAGCTGGTCTTGAACTCCTGGGCTCAAGCGATCTCCCATCTCAGCCTCCCAAAGGGCTAGGATTATAGGTGTAAGCCACCACTCCCGGCTTCCTTCCACCTTTTGGCTCCACCGTCTTTAATATGTTCCTTCCAAGTGTTCACACAAAAGAGGAAAGGGCATGAAAGAGCATGCATGGATGTTTTATGAACTAGGCCTGGAAATGGCACACATAATGTTTGCCCATTTCTATTACCCAAAACTCAAACACACGACCACACTTTACCACAAGGAAGCTTAGGAAATATTGCCAAGTTACAGGTCCAGGACAAAGAAGAAACAGCACAGCAGGGCTACAGTTTCACTCGGTAATTATGTGTAGACTATAATAAAGCTAATAAACCTATCTTGAAATAGTCACTCAAGGGAAATTGGTCTTGGTCTTTGCCCTTTAGCTTATCTTGGTGCACTATCCTCCTATGTAACCAATGCATGAAACTTGCATGGTGACTCAAGTTATTGAGTCACCTCACAAGAGGATTTCACATTTGTTTGATCTCCAAAAATTTTTTGTGTGTTTTTCCAAAAGAAAAATGTTCCACACACATTTTTCTTTTCCCCTTCTTCTTGCACAGACAATTATACCACTCTTGGTCTCACAGAAAGTTTTTCATTAAACATGTGAAAATTGTTCGATTGACATTCTGGTGGTTGTTGCTTTGTAACAGGAGATCTAAAAAATAGCGGAAACAGAAGATACATGAGGATAACCCAGAAGAATTATGTAAATTTAGATTTTAACATCCACACACCATAGAGTACTGTGAACCTCAGTGGCCCCATCACATGTTCCTGTACTAACTGGCTTAAACACTGTTGTTTGAACTACTGACAGTGGACAGTAAAGACCATCAAATAATCAATATGCTTGCATAGGCTCCACTGGAGTCTGAGTTGGTGGGAACACAAATACTGCTAATTGACGACACTTTTCTTACAGACCAATATCTCTAAACACAGAGGGAACCATTTTGCCTAACACAGCATCACAAAAGAAGACCGAACCATCTGCAACCTCATTCTTCCACAAATTGACAATGGCTCTCTGTAGTATTCCTTTAGGCAGAAACCACTGACTCTGGTCCAAGGAGCTTCCATTGCAGATGTCCCTGGAACCACCTGGCTGGGTACTCGTGATACTAACAAATTATACACACAAAAATGTACATCCTGTCCTTCACTGGTCTCTCCACAACACTGAACATCATCAAGAGGTCCAGGTATCCTCCATTTCCTAGGTTACATTGACCCCAGCAGGGAATTTGCATATCAAAACTGCTTTTCATAAATACTCCTTTAGCTGCCAAAACTGAGCATGTGTTTGGAATCAAAGCAGAGATAGCCTTCTCTTTCTAAGTTTCATTTTTACCCTGAGAGTTTCATTGGACCTTGATCGAGGACGTGGCAAAGTGCCTGGGCATACCTCCCATATATAAGCACGCATGCTTACCTGAGAAGCCCGAGAACTCTGTGGACAAACCTTGGAGGAGCCTCCCAGGCTGGAGCAAAGTACCACGGAGCACCTGCTGTCCCACAGCACCATGAGGTAAAGGCTTTCTCTGCTTTGCTGCCCTCATTTCTGTGCACTTTGAAATTCCAAACCTTTTTTTAAGGACCAGTTCTGCAGCAGGCATCCTCCTAAGGGAGCTATTCCATCATGGTTCTGACCCTGAGGGGCACCTTCAACCTGGTAACAGAGGGAAGTTTAATAAGAGGGCTAGTTAAGATGTTATGGCATCATTCAGTGAGATTAACAGGAGAAGGTGCTGGATGGGGGCGTGGTATGACCACAGTGGTAACATGACAACCCTAGGCCTGCAGGGGCAAGAGGAGGGAGCAGAGACCAGGCCTGGGGAGACCCTTAGCTCTAGCTGTGGGGGAGGGGCTTCTCAAGAGGCCTTTGGTGAAAAACTCAACCACTGACAACCCAAAGCAGAGCCCAGTGGGCGCTGAGGAATTAATACTCATCTCCTGTGCTCTGATGATGTCATTTGCGTCGCACTTTCTAATGGAGGGCCAATTACTCGGGATACTTACCAACTTTTCACCTAAGCCTAGAGGGGAGACTGGCCTGGGGCCCAGTCAGGGCAAGAGCATTTAGAGCCTTTCAGGTATCCAGGGGGGAAGGGGAAGCATTTTTGATCTGATAATTCAGTTAAATGCAGGTGGAAAAGAGAAGAAGCTATTGTCACAGATGACCATTTTTCTGTTCTTTTTGATACCAAGTCAAATTTTGTGATTAATGTGAAACTATGAAATTGTGATCACTATGAAATTTACTTTTCACCAAATCAACTGTTTTCAAAGTGTGGTTCCCTGGTCAGCAGCAGCATCACCTGAGAACTTATTAGAAAATGCAGATTCTCAGGTCCTGCCCTACACCTGCTGGCTCAAAAACTCTAGGTGGGGCCCATCAATCTCTGTGTTATATATCTTCCAGGTAAACACGTTGCATGCTAAAATCTGAAAAAAACACTCTACTAGATGGTAGAAAATAAGAAATTTTATCAGGGCTGTTATGTGTTTGTTCCAGAGAATACATACTCCTTTTTTTTTCCTAGTTTGGTTAGAACTGGCAAACTGCAGAAAATATTTTCTGCTCAAAAGCATTCTGATGGACTCGAGTTTCCCCATATGATGTTGCAGTCAGTAGGAAAGGAACAGCCTATAGAAAAAGGGGTCCCTTCTCCAAGAAACATCTATACCTGAAAATGGGAAGAAATGACAAGTCAGGGATTGCAAAGAAATTTACCGTAAGAGTACCCAAGTCTTGGCCGGGCGTGGTGGCTCACGCCTGTAATCCTAGCACTCCGGGAGGCCGAGGCCGGAGGATCTCTCAAGGTCAGGAATTCTAAACCAGCCTGAGCAAGAGCGAGACCCCATCTCTACTAAAAATAGAAAGAAATTAATTGGCCAACTAAAAATATTTAGAAAAAAATTAGTCATGGTGGCGCGTGCCTATAGTCCCAGCTACTCGGGAGGCTGAGGCAGAAGGATAGCTTGAGCCCAGAAGTTTGAGGTTGCTGTGAGCTCAGCTGACGCCACGGCACTCTAGCCCAGGCAAGTCAGACTCTGTCTCAAAAAAAAAAAGAGTACCCAAGTCTCTCTTTTTAGTATAATGTGTTCCTGGTCATTAAATGATGTCAGCTGTGTCTGCATCTGTGTGTGGAGGTGACAGAAGGCAAGCCTTCCCTCCCCTAAGCTTTGGTAGCTAGGTGACCTGAGAGGTTTGGCAATAGCCTGTGCTTATGTTTCTAGAACTCCCTGACCTGGGGCAGCCTAAAGGAGCTCTGGACTATCCCAGAGTGAGTAATGCCCACATCAAAATACTCCTGATCTCAGTGGGTCTCCTCCTACGTCTCAAAAATATACTTGCTGCGCCAGAGGTACCTGAGATAGGGGTACATAGTTAGAAAGCCTAGAATGGCCTATCCCTGAATATTCCAGCTTTAGAGTAATGGCAGCCTGTGTAGATGATCTTGCCTGGCAGTGTCTGTTGTCATCATACCATGGGCTGCAGTGGACATGAGTGGAGCATTTGGGTCACCTTCTTTAAGGGTGGTGACTATTTTCGGTTTTCAATGAGCATGCTTAGACACAATATTGATTTTACTCATTCCTGATCCCATCCCCCAACACCCCGAACACCCAACACACACACACACACACACACACACACGCACACACACACACACACGTTGGGTAATAATCCCAGGCCACAGCTGGGTGGTGAAAAGGAAGGTTTCCGGAGCTCCTCACCTCAGCAGTCAACCACGCAATCCTGCCCCAAAGCAAGAACAGACTCAGCGTCAGGCTGTCATCTTCCGTGAACTCAGACCTGGGGAGGATGGTTTGGGATTGTGCACAGGAATACACTCAAGGATGATCTAAGCATAATGGGGAGTGTCTGAGGTGGGGACCCTGGGGAAAATGAGAGGGCTGCATTGAGCTGCCAGTTGTACTCCCAGAGGCAGTAGTAAGCTCGAGCATCCTCTGCCCACCTGGATAATATTATTCATCATTGTGTGAATTTTCTCTTCCTCTTTATTTTCAAAAGAGAATGTTCCATAGTCGTGTGTGTGTGTGTGTGTGTGTGTGTGTGTGTGTGATTGGATTAAGGTTATGTACTGAAGTCAGGATGGCAGAATTTATACAAAAATTGGTTCTTGCTATACATCGCCATACATAGAGTTAAAGAAAATTTCACAAGGGTATTCATTGGGATTTTCCTTGGGCCTCATGGGTAGAAAGCATGCAAGTATACAAGGTAGGGTAATTATTTGAGACTGTGTAGGCAGATACACCTACGTATGATGGGAGGACCACTTTTTCAACTATTTACAGAGAAATTCCTCTTTTTTTCCCTCTTATTCTTATAGGAGAACTAGGACTTCAGCTCCAATTCATAGGAAGATGAAATATTGGAGAGAAAACTCCTGGTCCCACTGATCCTGTATTATTCTCCCTGCCCCATGGGTAGCTGAGGGGTTACTATAATTGTTGAGACTTTGAGTACCTGTCTTATACTAGGCTTCAGGGCTACCTAACATCAGGGGCACTGAATTACAAAGGTGGGACTTGCTGTTTCCTCAAATAACACATCTGACCTCATGCAATGTTCACTCACCCCCCACTACTGTCTGTCCCCACGCAGTAAGCCTGCCACTGTGGGTGGGTGGGCGGGTGGGGTTCCACCCATTTTCAATGTCTCTGTTTAGGATTGGTTGAGTGAGTTCATACAGGCAAAGGAGGTAGGTGGTAGGAAGTAGGATGCCCTACCACATTCTCCAACCCAGCTTAAGCATCTATGAAGCCCATCCTTTGAAACTGTTATTTGGCTCTCATATTTTACTCAGAACCCTTCATAGGAGGAGAGAAAAGCAAAATATGTTTAGGTGTTGGGAATATGGAAAACAGTAAGGAATCCAGCCTTCTGTGCACTCTCTCTCCACATTCTTCTGACAGCATTAATCATGTACTACGATGCTGAGAAGAAATAGAAGGGGAGAAGGGTTTTACAATGTGGAGGGTGGTGCTGAAGTTATTTTGGTAATAGCAGATTTAATGCCTTTTGAGTTGGCTTTTAGACTTCACTTAACCTATTTGTTGGCACCAGGAAATGATTAACATTTCATTAGGATTTTTATGTCAACCTGCTCTTTGTCCACATGACATGACTATGGCACCCAGAGAGGCAACAGATCATAGAAACAGGGATACTGGGAGGAGAATATTTGACCATTGGAAGCGCTAGTTTCATTTTCAGTAGACTGAATACTCCTAAAAAGAATAGAATTAATTGCTGTCTATTTTTACAGTGAAGAATATAATGAAAAGCTCATTAAGGACAGCCTAGTTCCATTGAGATGTCATTTCACATGGAGTTATTAATTGAAGACTCTAAAATGCCTGTTTTCTGTTAGAAAACAGAGTCTTGGACCAGATTGAGTTCCTAGAAAAGAAAAGGGTGCCGAATCTTGTCAAATGTTTTTTCTGCATCAATTGAGATGTCATGTGATTTCTTTCCCATTTTTTTATTAATGTGGTGTATTACATTGATTGACTTTTATACATTGAACTATTCTTTCGTATGAGGTTCTCTATTTATATGACATTCTTGAAATGACAAAATTACACACATGGAGAACAAATTAGGGGTTACCAAGGGCTCGGGATGTTTAGGGGTGCAGGTGAGGAGGTGACAGGTATGATGCTAAAGGGTTAGGATGAGGGAAATGTGATGGTGACAGAGTAAGTCTGTATCTTGATTAAGGTGGTTCCATGAGTTCACTCATGTGAAAAAATGACACAGAACTATACATACACATTGTTGTTGCACCACTAAAATCCAAGGATAAGCATTAAAATACAAAGTGTTTTATCCAGCCTCTTTCTTTTGGCTGTTCCTTGCCTAACAAGGAAAATCTGCTTTTGTGTTCGCAGTCAGAATGCTGATGATCATCGGGTCAAGGATAACCTGGTTCAGTTGAGATGTCACTTCACCTGGGGGTTGCAAATTGAGGGCTCTGAAATGCCTGATTTAGAAAACAGGGTCTTGGACCAAATTGAGTTCCTAGACAGCAAATACAATGTGGGAATACACAACCTACTGGCCTATGTGAAACACCTGAAAGGCCAGAATGACGAAGCCCTGGAGAGCTTGAAAGAAGCTGAAGACTTAATCCAGACAGAGTGCGCTGGCCAATCAGACGTGAGGAGTGTGGTGACCTGGGGCAACTTTGCCTGGGTGTATTACCACATGGGCAGGCTGGCGGACGTCCAGGCTCACCTGGACAAGGTGGAGGACACCTGCAAGAAGTTTGCAAATCTCTTCCGCTATAGAATGGAATGTCCAGAGATGGACTGTGAGGAAGGATGGGCCCTGCTGAAGTGTGGAGGAAAGAATTATGAACGGGCCAAGGCCTGCTTTGAAAAGGCACTGGAAGTGGACCCCGAAAACCCTGAGTTCAACACTGGGTATGCCATCACTGCCTATCGCCTGGATAGCTTTAAATCAGCAGTAAAAGGTCACAAGGGGTCTTCTTTGCACCTCCTAAGGAAGGCTGTCAGTCTAAATCCAGAGGATACATATGTTAAGGTTCTCCTTGCCCTGAAGCTTCAGGATGAAGGACAGGGAGAGGAAGGAGAAAAGTACATTAAAGAAGCTCTGGATAACATATCCTCACAGACCTATGTCATTCGATATGTGGCCAAGTTTTACCGAAGAAGAGGCTCTCTGGAAAAAGCTCTTCAGCTCTTTAAAACAGCCTTGCAGGCAACACCCACTTCTGCCTTCCTGCATCACCAGATAGGGCTTTGCTACAAAGGACAAATGATTCGAATAAAGTCAGCTGCAAACATGAAGCCTACAGGGCAGGATAGAGAAAAGGTAGACAGACTTGTTCAATTGGCTCTCCATGAATTTGAAAAAGCTTTAACACTAAAGCCCACATTTGATTTGGCTTATATTGACCTGGCCGAGATGTATGCAGAAAGTGGGCACCTCGAAAAGGCTGAGGACACTTTTCAGAAAGTGTTATGCATGACAACCATTGATGATTACACACAGCAACAGCTTCATTACCGCTACGGCCGTTTCCAAGAATATCACAGGGACTCTAAAGATAAAGCAATCACTCATTATTTAAAAGGTCTGAAAATAGAAGAAATGTCCCATTCCAGGGAAAAAATTCTCAATGCTTTAGAGAAATTGGCTAAAAGATGCATTAACCGGAATGTACGTGTTGTGGAAAGTTTCAGCCTCCTTGGTCTTGTCCACAAATTGAAAGGGGAAGTGAGTGACGCCCTGCTGTGCTATGAGAAGGCCCTGAGGCTGGCTGCTGACCTAAACCCTATGTTTTGAACAGAGGTCACCACCACACCTTTAATATTCTCATAACTAAGTACAACAACTGTGAAATTAAATAATTCAAACTTGAAGCTGTTGGAACTTTAAATTATTCTGAGCCTCGAGAGGAATGTGGCTATGTGGCCTGCATCACATAGCACGCAGCTGCAACTTCTGCTGTGTCCCTTATTAAGAAAGGCTTTGTGGCACCAGGGATAAGATCTGCTCAGATCATCACCCCTCCTCATGGAATGTTAAAGCAGTCTTCTTTGAAACAGAAAGAGCTGTAACCAATCAAATCCCTATTAGGTGCACTGACATTGAATGAAAAATGTTGCAGCCCTGTTAACTGTCTATATAAGTGAAACCTTAACTTCCCCACTTTGGAATGCTGACCCAATCCATTTGGAGTCTGCATTTCTGGGTATGTATCCTCAAGCTTTGCACTCAAATAAACTCTATATTTAGTCATATTTTCTGAATCTCATTATTTCAGGTTGACACATACTCTTTCCTAATTGCTATCTTCAAAAATGAATAACCTGATGAAATGCAAAAGAGTTTGATACAACACATACTGTGCTGCCTGCCTGTCTGTCTTCCCCCTTCAATCCATGTTTCCATGGCAGGAGCGTCCATTCTTCCACACCACAGTTCTGTGCTCATGGACCAAGGCTGATTAATACTGGTTTGGGGACCTATCATCGGCTGGACAAACAAGCATCCTTTTCCTTATAATTTTGCCATTGGAATGAACAGTTTCCATCCTCAGTCTAGCTGGTGTTCCAAACAGAGGAGACTTAAACAGGGAAGGTTTCTATTCTATGGGGCTGGGATCACTCATCAGCAACAATATCTAAGTGCAAAACAAATGAGCAAAGAAGAAAGTTAGAAAGAAGGAGGGGACTTCAGGAGTTCTATAGCACTGTAGCCAGAGTTCCATTTCCTAAGGCCCTACTGTGGACAGGACTTCCTGGTCAGTGAGCCAAGCCTATAACTGTACAATAAATTCAAACTTTTGTTCATATTTGTCCAGCTGCCGGTAATCACTAGGGATCTATTACGTGGGATCCAAACACATTGCTGGACATTTGTTTACACCTAAGAAAACTTCAAATGTATCAGAGGAAGACAAATAAAGGAAAAACCTATATGGGACATTTAAATAACATTTATAGCTTAATGCAGTTTTTCAGTACTTTATGGCTGCTCTGTATTATAATATATTATCCCTTTTTTCCCTATCCAAAAATATTCAGTAAAATTTGCTAAGATAACAAATTCTTTAAGTGTACTTTCTTGGTGACATTCAAAAAATATGTGTAGTCCATGTTTGGGTGGAAATAGAAAAATGCAGAATCAACTTATGCAGCCCTAGAAGGCCTGAGCAAAGGAAGCCATGGGAATATAAGCCCTACCAGGTATTTTTATTTATTTATTTATTTTTATAGATGGGGGGGGGTCTCACTATGTTGCCCAGACTGGGGTGCCGTAGCTATTCACAAGTGTGATCATAGTGCACTTGTGGGCTCAGGCCTCCTGCCTCACCTTCCAAGTAGCTGGGAATACAGACAGGCATCACCATATCTGACTTCCTACTAAGGATTTTTTTAAAAAACTATGAAGCTGTTACATCTACACGCCATGGAATAGGAAGGTTGACTTATGCTACTTGGATTCCTGAGAGCTGATATTGACCAATGATGAGAGGGGGTAAGATGGGAGGGAGGGGGGCATTCAGATGACAACTAGGGAATACACAAGTAACGTCTTTTTCAATTTTATTGATACTAACCAAAGAACAGATTTATTAGATTCAACCAGAGGAAACTACTATTGACTTTTCCCTGTAAATAACGTGTGACTTGGGCTCACCTAGCCTCTCTTTGAACTCCTGTGGCTGAATTACCTGTGACTGCTGCAGAGCCACTTGTAGGGGGAGATTCACCTCCACTCATAGAACAAATCTAAACAAGAAATCTGAGGACATATTTCTACTGATTAGAAAACACACAATGTTCTTTCAACCAAACAACTTTAAGCTTTTGATTTGGTTGAGTTCTGTAGCTGTTACTAAACTGATAGGTCTTACTACTTAGCTACTAGCTGGTGTTGGCCAAAAGAAGTAATAGCCCATAGTCCTTTTGGCTGAATTCAGTACAAATGTAATAACATTTCTCAGCTAGTTGGTAAATTAACAGGAAATCAGGTTTTATTGCACCAAATTCATTCATTAACTAATATTGAAACGTTACCACCACTCCAGGTACTGGAACTGAAATCTATTTCCCTAGCAACTGTATCTACTTAACAGAGTTTATGAGTTTGTGTGTGTGTGTGTGTGTGTGTGTGTGTGTGTGTGTATGTCCTAACACAAGCTATTTTAACATCAACTCTCCCCACCCTGGAAACATACAAGGGACTTAATGAAGAGTCATGGGTTGGCTGAGTATCTTGTAAGTGCGGTTCTAATCAGTGGCTCCTACATGCAGTACACACCAGGGAAGAACAGAAGAAAAGTGAAGGATATATAAAAACTCATGTCTACCTGCTTTTACTAAAATGAAAACAATGGAAGGATAAATGCAATTTTGAAATGGTTATCTATGAGAAAGGGAAGGAAAAGGAAAGAGGGATAGCAATAGGAGCTAGAATTCCCTGTGTTTGTTTTTGGAACCATGTCAAGATTTTATCTAATTATAAAACAAAATTCATATTAAAAAATCCTTATATGCATGCTAAAGTATTATATCAACTAATGGTCCTGATTGCCTTTTCATGCAGCAACAAAAAATAAGATAAACAAATGGATGAATAAAGAAATGAATGGATGAATAGATATGTGATAAATATAGTAAACTGTTAACTACAGAATCTGAATATATGGGTTCTCATTGTAAAATTCTCCCAACTTTTCTATCTTCTTGGCAATGTACATAACAAAATGTTGGGATACAAAGGGCAAATATCAATATCTAAAAAGTAAAGCAAACTGAAATAAATGAGCCAAAATATATGTGGAATGGAGGATAAAATAACATACAGTAGACAGATTCCAAGTGATTTATAATACACTGTAATTTGACTCTTTAATAATATAGAGCTTATGGACAAAAATAACATGGGAAAAACTCTTAAACTTTGATGGGCAATCATTCTGGAGGTATTTTGTTGATTTTGTTTTTCTGAGACCGTTGTTAGTATATTGTCAAATAAATTACAGGAATAATTAAGTTGGTATCGCTTTGAAAAGGAATTTTCATTTGGGGAGGAAAAATACACAGATGTAAGATCAATTAGGTTAAGTAAAAATCCTGTGTGCCTGAATCTGTAAGATGAGTTCATGTCATCTTTTATCTTAAAAATATACAGTACCAATGTCATTTTCCTGGTTTTAATATAGTACTACAGTATTTAGGGAAATTGGATGAAAAGTACATAGGACCTTTCCTGCAATTTCCTGTAAGTCTGTAATTGTTTCAAAATAAGCCTGAAATGTAAAACACACACACACACAAATTCTGGTGATACTTAAATATGTTGCAGTAAGCAAGATTGTGGGTCAAGGTGGGCTGAGTTGTCCCTTCCAGACTCATTAGAAGATGTGAAAATCATCAGATTTTCATTCACAACAAAGGACTCTGGTGTCTAAGTCCTTTCTCCATGGATGTGATTGAAAGTAGTTTAGGAACAATTTCACAACCAAAGAGCATAGTTTTCTTATAGTGGCCAAAACACTGAGAATTCCTTTTTTTTTTTTCTTTGAGATGGGGTCTTCCTTTGTCAGCCAGGCTAAAGTGCAGTGTTTGCATGACAGCTCACTGCAGCCTCAAACTCCCGGACCCAAGAAATCTTCCTGCCTCAGCTTCCCGTGGAGTAGCTGGGATTACAGACAGGCGCCACCACACCCAGCTAATTTTTCTTTCTTTCTTTCTTTCTTTTTTTTAGTAGAGGCGGCATTTCACTTCTGCTCAGGCTGGTCTCCAGAGTTCAAGCCATCCTCTAGCCTCGGCCTCCCAGAGGGTTAGGATTACAGGCCTGAGCCACCATGCCCAGTCTGAAAATTACAATTTTAAGAAAATAGGCTGTAACTAAGAATATCTTTGTGATTGAATAAATTGAGAAGAGTATATAGTATGTAATTAGCACAGACATCCCAATTGTTAAATGCTAAATTATAAACTATGAAAAGAAATATCTATAAACCTGACTTCTATGATGCATTGGTAAGTTTAAGGAAAATCAAAGATGCTGGAAAGTGTAAATGGATTGATGGCTTCAGTTAAGTCTTTGGTTTTTATGATGCTAGCATGAAAGAATCCTGTACATCTGTCATGGTCACTGCAATGTTTTCATTTATCTATGATTACTAAAAATGAATACAGAAGCAATGTCTACATTACATGCTGATGAGAAGGATGCCTGGGAAGGGAGAGAAACCCAACTGTGGAAAGTAGCGCCACCTAGGGGTCAAATTTGTTTCTAAGAAGAAACCAGCTTTTCCATAGGTAACCAGGTCTACTAGATCCTATTCTATAGTTGATAGGATAGGAAGTTGATAAAGAATTTTAGACTACAAGTGATGGCCTTGGAAAAGATAGGGAAAAACTTGTATGGTACACATTCCTTAGTAAATTGTGATTGAATATGCGAAATAAATAACTCAACAACTGTAGGTTATAATTAAAAAAAAAACACTCAGAATTACATTCTTTTTCCATGCCCTCCTGTGAATCAAGAAAAGACCAAGGAGCTCATTACCTACTATGTAGGCGACGAAACAAGGCAGAGTAATGAAGAGACTGAATCTGGGCCTGAAATAAAGGCAAGTGAAGTGGGTGCAGGGATTGAATCCCAGATCCCTCAACCAGAGAATTTCAGATGTACAATAGACACCAAGAACCATCCAGGCCCTGGTTCCCAGCCCAGGTGTACATCAAAATCACCTGCAGATTTCTTTTCATACTGAGCTATGGCCCATTCCCAGAGATGTGTTCAGTTGGTCTGGCATGGGGCTTGGGTAGCCATATTTCTGAAAATCCCCCTGATGGCTCTAACGTGCAGTGAGGGTTGAGATCTGCAAATCTATTCCAAATAAGTTGATTATGAGCTGAGAAAAATGCGGTTCATAGAGGTGAAGTGGCTTTATCATAACTGGTCAGTCATTCACAGAGTTGGTCTTAGACTCTTGGAAATGGACTCATAGCTTGGTGCTAACGTTTAATTTTCTAAAAGTTTCATTTTCTCCAGTTCCCATTTTCATATCTGTAAACATACACACACACAAACTTTGTTGGCCATTTCCTCTGTCCTTAATACTGCTCTGTCCTTTGTCATTCATGGGTCTATTTATTCCAAAAAGACACTGAGCATTATTCTGAATACCTAATCAGCCTGGGCCAGAGCCCCATGGAGCCATAACTGCTGCCAAATTCACAGCAATGACAAAATAAACACTTTGTTCCCTTCTCTGCCTGCTGTCTAATGCACTAGAAAATGGAGAACCCAATTGTTTCTTTCCCTAAAAATTCCAAAGATGTCTTGCTCCCCAAAAAGAGAGTTTTCTAATCCATTTATTTTAGCATTTGCTTATAGCCTGAACATTTATCTAAGTACATCATAAAACCTGTCTTATTAATTCAGAAATTCTTATTTGTGTAGAACTTTCTAACTAGTTGTGGATGTTTCTGTGGAAACTAGCAGAATTCCTGAGATGGGAGATGAGTCAGGCAGGGGGAGTCAAGCAGAAATGATTTAGATCTGGCAGTGTGTCCAGGTGTTTCCAAGAGGAAAATATTCCTCTTGGAATGTTTTCCAATGGAAAGTAGGTAGCTTCTTTAAAAGGAATGATTATTTTTAACTTGATGGCTGAAAAGAATAATACTAATTAATAGTAACAGTTACCTCTCACTTGCACACTTCTATGTGCCAAGTAGTTGCTAAGTGTTTAAACTGAAATTCCATGAACTGCAGTTGAGGTTGACTTGGAACTTGATTCAGAATGTGGATGTCCATGCTGCAGCAATAGAGGGCTCTCTATTCCCAACAATAGCACCTGGCTTTTACCTCCTACCCAAGGGATCAGGGCTTAGGAGGCTTTCTTGGTATTGGCCTCTTTCCTTCATTCCTAAAACAGGTTGGTTGTTCATTTCTGACAAGCTGAAACCAAAAGTCACAACCAGAAGACTCAGTTACTTACTCAGGAGTAGATTTTTACATATATTTTAGGAGGTTCCTTCTATATATATAGGAAGCTAACTGGAAATAGAGCTACCTCCCTCAATTTCCCTTTTTTGTGCAGTGATCCGGAATCCAGTCAACTTCCACAATAGACAACAATGGACTGATGCTCTTCTTTAGGGTATGAGGTTGATCTGGTTCCAAATGCTGGCCAGTCACTGGGCTTCTGCAGCACAAGAAACACCTATGGTCCCAGACCCACAGTTCTTGGTAACCTGGTTTCACTACCCACCTGGAAGCCCATTAAACATTGCACATAGTCTTTGCCTCTTGACTCTTGACAGTATAGCTGTGGACAAAAGAATGTTCATCTCTTTCAGAACTTTCCATATCTTATCTCTAATTCTCTATTTCTCTCAGCTCAACTGTTTGATATTTTTATGTGAATAAACTATGTCTGCTTCTATTATTTTCAGGCTACATGGAAAACCAAGGCTGACAATGGCACCCAAATAAATGTGATACGAGTCCAACACTTTCCACATTCAGCTTTCCAGAGAAGCAAGTATGATTGTTTCCTCTGAACAAGGGGATTTTCTGTGATTAAATTAACAGTGGCTGAGGGTATATTTGCTTTGCATAAGCTGCTGGAGATAGCACACGTATCAGGAGAGTGGAGTCATTTCTGGAAAAAAAAGTAGGGAGATCCATAAGCTTGGCAGATAACAGTAATAAGAATGAAATCTGTCCCCAGGATCAGTCTCAGCACAGCCTTAGTCTTCTTAACCTCTCACTATGAGCACAGAAGATTACCTGGGCCAGTTTGAGGTAGGCCAAGCCAGGGTGTCATGGCACCAAGAGGACTGAACATAGCTATGATCATCTTCCCTAGCTATGATAATCATCTCTGGTGAATCAGAACACCTTAGATGGCTAGAACAGAGAGCATTGAAAGTAAAAGAAATATTTTCATTAAGGCCTAACATGTTTTGTTTGAAGACTCAAGATGCTGGCACATACATTTTTTTCTGTTCCTATAAATAAGGAAGATGTTACAAGCTGCTTATTGTCATTGGCCATTCTCCAGAAGGGTATGCAAAGGCCTAGAACAGTTAGTAAGACACAACTTCTCAGAGAATGGCAGCAAATTTAGGTTAAGACTCCTGTTCAGAGACTTACAGAATTTTATGCCATAAAATGAACAATCCCTGGTTCTAGACAGGCAAACAGAGGCACAGATGGAATGGCATGACTTCTGCAAGTGCACACAGCCAATTTGCACAAGACTCCCTGGCTCTAGGTTCAGTGGATTCTGCACCAACCAGTATCTCCCAGCTCCCAGGTTTCTCCAAGCCCAGGTGATGGGAAATAGCACATCAGTAAACCTGATTTCCCCAGCCTTCTCACTGTCATTTTTCAAAACAGAATGAACAAAGCCATCACCGTTTAAGTTTCACTTTCCATAAGCAGGAATTCTGCTAGCTTTAGTTTCACTTTCCAGTTTCAGTTTCCAGCTTAGTTTCCAACATCTAATTGCAATGACACACCCACAGCTTACATGATTGGTTGCTGTTTAGCTTCCTTATATATCCCTGTCTTGGGGGGTAAACTTATCTGAGAATCCACAAGACAGACTGGCCAGATCTCAGAGGAGCCCCTCCTGCTACACAAAACACTGCAGAACTGCTGCCTACTTCACAGCAACCATGAGGTGAGGATTTCTCTGCTTCTTTGCCAAAGTGTCTGAAGTTTTTGAAATAATGTTGATCAAATACCATCTCAACAGGTTTGGTCTCAGTGAGGGTCACGTTTCCTGTTTTGAGTATCTGCATATGGACTGCATGTGTGTGTACATTCATGCTTACATAAATTGTTTTATTAATGCATCTTTACTTTTGTTAGCATGGGCCTGAGGAAGCTTGGCTATGCCTCGTGCTATAGCTCAAAGAAAGGGAGGGAAATGGGGAAGGAGTTTTGCAGAAAGGGAGAAAATGATCCCACTGTTGGAGAGTCTTTTCTACCATACTCACTTCTACCTGATCTGGGGAAGGAATGGACAGTTTGTCTGGGTAGGGACATTGCTTTCTTCTGGCTCCTCACCACAGATGAAAAGCAGGATCCACAGGACTGTGAAAGCCACAGTCCTGGGGCCTCTCAGGTGTCTTGAGGGAAATATTATGGGAACGTGGTTAGAGAGGCTCCCAGCCTTCCTCTATAGGGTTCCTGTCTCAGGCTTCTGCACTGCTGGGCTCCTATGTTAGGCCTTCTCAGTCGAACTGGATTTATGATTAGCAGATTACCTCTTCCCTGGAAAAGCCAGGCTCTCAGCAGACCCTAAACATCCTCCTTTCCATAGGTCTTGGCTAGAGGTCTGAGCTTGGAAACATCCATATCTTCCTTATCTAAAGGGCCAAATGTGGGATTTTATATTGTCCAAACTAAATCTTCATCCAAGTAACCCCTGATATCAGCTGATAAAAACCCATTAATTAATATTGACTTGCATATTTCACCTTAGTGCTCCCCTCCAGTGGACAAAATTGCAAAAGGGCAAAAGTTCCAGAAAATGCACCATTGCAGGCTTATGACCAACTCTCCTCCATAAACAGAGTTGTTACTGATACCTAAAATAATAATAATAAATGTTATAAAAGTAGCTACCACTTCCTGAATGCTTATTAAGTGTTAGCCTGGCTTCTAAAAGCATTATGTAAATTATTACATTGAATCCTCAAAAGAAACCTATGAGTTTATTCTGAGGCAGGTACTTATATAGTCATGCATCCTTTAACAATGGGGTTACATTCCGAGAAATGAATCCTTAGGTGGTTTCGTCATTGTGCAAACATCATAGAGTGTGCTTACACCAACCCAGGTAGTGTAGCCCACCACACACCTAGGCTATGTGATATTGCCCGTGGCCCCTAGGCTGCAAACCTGTACAGCATGTTATTGTACTGAATACTGCAAGCAACTGTATCACAATGCTAAGTATTTGTATATGTAACCATATTTAACCATAGAAAAGGTACAGTGAAAATAAAGTATTAAAATCTTATGGGACCACCGCCATGTGTGTGGTCATCACTGACTGAAACATCACTATGCAGTGCATGGGTGTGCTATCCTGATTTTGCAATAAGGAATCTTAGATTTAGAAATGTTAAGATCGCCCAGACAATAAATGGCAGCAGTGAGATATGAGTCTCTAAATTCAATGGTATTTTATTAAACCTTTAAACCAATGTCTCTGAGAGGGTGCCAGTGGGGGTCCATGAGATCATTTCAGATGGCATACTAATTAGCTTTTATGTTTATTTCAATATGTGCTAGGAAATATGGGGCTGTCCAGAAAATATCCAGCCATGTAATATGAAAAATAGTATTGAATTGAAGAATAATATTTCATATTGTATATGAAAAATAGTATATACACACACACACAAACCCCTATAAAATTTGCAGAATTTCTATTCAGGTTAGCAAAATGATTTTTTTTATTGTGGAAATATACATATAAGATAAAATTTATTATTTTAAAGTATACAATTTAGTGGTATTTAGTATATTTCTATGTTGTACAACTATCACCACTACTTCAAGAACATTTTTGTCACTATGAGGAGAAACCCCATACCCCATTAAGCAGTCACTCCCTACTATCCCTTTCCTCAGGCCCCAGCAACCATTAATCTGCTTTCTGTCTTTATGGGTTTGCTGATGTGGATAGTTCATATAAATGGAAACATAAAATATGTGGCTGTAGTGAATTCTTATAATTTTATATTGCCTTAGCATCCATCTTGAATGTTAAGTTGGGCTTTCTCATACCAGAATCAGGGCTTGGTCACCCTTGACACAATTTCAAGTTTTCCATCTCCTCCCAATTCCTCAATGTGATTGATCCAGATACTTGTGTTATGTAACCACCTCCCGGTGACCACTTTCCTATGGAACAGCTAGATACAACCTACTTGAGTCTCTCCACAGTCTCATCACTGCACATGTATCGGACAGTTAAATCGCAGTAACCACCTCTCAGTCACACCATGACCCTTTGGTACTTGCAACTGCTTGCTGTAAACCCACCCATTAGAGCTCTCTGCAGGAAACCCACCTAGATCACTCCCTGGACTCCAGTAAGGCTTGGCCCATGGGTTCTTCACTCTCTCGCTCCCCATCTGCTAGTTGAGCATGTATGTCTTCAGCATATATGTAAATAATAAACTTCTTCTGCTATTTCATGTGCCTTTTTCAGTCGCCTGTTTTGTGTCTCACCTGACCAATACACCTGAACCAAACTTCTTTCCAGGTCAAGGATTTCCTAGAGAGTGACTATCTTGGGAGGAATAAACTGGACACAGGTTAGACAAGAGCCGCCACAAGGGCATCTGCCCATATAAAGTTTCCTGTGAGAAAGGCACCTGGTCATAGGTCAGACACAGGCATTAGCCTGTCCACCAGGATAAAGAATTATCCCATGAAAGGCACATTAGAAACATCCACAACCAAATCCCCGGGAGCTCCATCAGGGCAGAGCTATAGTTGGTAGCCACTCTCACGAGGGAGACCTCAAGACCAAATTAAAAAAAAAAAAAAAATTAGAGGCCTTTTGGATTCGCTTATTTCATTTAGCATAATGTTCTCAAGATTCATCCATGTCATAGCTTATATCAGTACTTCATTCCTTTTTATAGCTAAATAATATTCCATTTTATGGATCTACTATACTTTGTCTATCCATTCACCAGTTGATGAACATTTGGGTTGTTTCCATCTTTCAGCCATTGTGAAGAGCGCTGCTGTGAACATCTGTGTACAACTTTTGTTTGGACATTTGTTGTTAACTATTTTAAGTATATAACCAGGTATGGAATATATCCAGGAATATATACCCAGGTCATATACTAATTCTATGTTTAACTTATCGAGGGACCATCTAACTGTTTTCCAAGGCACCTGTACCATTTTGCATTCCCACCAGCAATGTATGAGGCTTCCAATTTCCCCACATCCTTGCTGTCTTAGTCATTTTAGTGTTGCTGTTGCAGAGTATGTGAGGTTGGGTAATTTATGAAGAAAACTATATAAAGGCACTTCTTTACAACTCACTTTTCTCAGTTAACTGTATATTATGAAAGTGCCTCAAATTCAGCTAGTTTTGATCTAATTCATTCAGCCTAGTGGCTGCATAATATTCAGTGGTATACGTATACCATAATTTATTTAACCACTCTCTATTATTTCCAGTTTGTTGCTGATATATACAATGTTGTAATGAATTTTTTTGAACATACATCCTTATGCATTAGTGTTTTTATCCATGATATAGATTCCATGGGGTGGAATTACTTTGTTGAAGGAAATGTATATTTTCTATTTTAATGGCCATTACCAGCTTCATCTTCATAAAGGCCGTAACAATTCATGGTTGCAGAAATTATGTCCTCACCCATTTAAACTTTTGCGAATCTGAGTGGAATAAAGTTATAAATCACAGTTTCTTTAATTTGCATTTCCCTAATGGCTGTGGGCTTAAAGCATCTTTTTTCATGTTTATTGGCCATTTGTGTTTGATCTTCCACAAATTATCTATTCATGGTGATTTCTGTTGGTCTGTTGAGTTATTACCAATTTTCAAAAATACTTTATATGTTACAGAATCAGAATTTTCTCCATCTGTACTAAAAATATTTCCTACATTTTTGTTATTTTCATATTTACCTTGCTTAGGACACCTTTGCCACAATTAAATTTTAAAATTTTATTATGATAAGATAGACATAACATAAAAGTTACCATTTTAACCATTTTTAAGTGTACAGTTCCATGAGATTAGTACATTCACTTTATTGTGCAATAATCACCACCAGCCATCTCCAGAATTTTTTTCATTTTCCCATACTGAAACTTTGTACCCATTAAGCATTAACTCCCCATTCTCCTCTCCCAGCCCCTGGTAATCACTATTATACTTAATGTCTCTATGAATGTGTCTATTCTAGGTACCGTATATAAATGGTCACACTATTTGGGACACAAAAGGACACACTATTTGTCCTTTTGTAACTGGCTTATTTCACTTAGCATAATGTCTTCAAGGTTTATCCATGTTGTAACATGTATCAGAATGTTCTTTCTTTTTAGGACTGAAAAATATTCAATTGTATGTATATATCACATTTTGTTTATCCATTCATCCATTAATGAACACTTAAGTTGCTTCTACTGTTTGGCTACTATGAATAATGCTGGCATGAATATGGATATACAAATATCTGTTTAAGTACCTGCTTTCACTTTTTTTGGGTACATGACCAAAAGTGCAATTGTTGGATCATCTAGTAATTCTATGGTTAATTTTTTGAAGAATTACCGTACCATTTTCCATAGCAGCTTCCCTTTTGTACATTCCCACCAGCAGTGTACCAGTGCTGCAATTTCTCCATATCTCACCAATACTTATTTCCTGTTTTGTTTCTTGAGTTTCTTAAAATATGTATATGTATGTATGTATATGTAATGGCCATCCTAATGAACATGAAGTGTACCTTGTGGTTTTCATTTGGATTTTACAAATTTGATTAGAGATGTTTCCTATGCTTATTGGCTATATATTTTCATTGGACAAATGTCTATTCAAGTCATTTGCCTGTTTTTTTTTTGTTTTTTTTTTTTTGAGACACAGTCTCGCTTTGTTGCCCAGGCTAGAGTGAGTGCCGTGGCGTCAGCCTCGCTCACAGCAACCTCAATCTCCTGGGCTTAAGCAATCCTACTGCCTCAGCCTCCTGAGTAGCTGGGACTACAGGCATGTGCCACCATGCCCGGCTAATTTTTTCTATATATATTATTTGGCCAATTAATTTCTTTCTATTTATAGTAGAGACGGGGTCTCGCTGTTGCTCAGGCTGGTTTCGAACTCCTGACCTTGAGCGATCCGCCCGCCTCGGCCTCCCAGAGTGCTAGGATTACAGGCGTGAGCCACCAGCCCGGCCTTATTTGCTTGTTTTTAAATCAGTTTTATTGTTTTTTTTTTATTGCTAAGATATTGAGGTTCTTTATATATTCTGTGTATTAATCCTTTATCAGATACATGATTTGGAAATATTTTCTATCATTCTGTGAGTCATCTTATAACTCTCTTGATAGTGTCCTCTGAAGATCTAAAATTTTTAACTTTGATGAAGTCTACTTCTCTATTGTTATTGTTGTTGCCTGTGATTTTGATATCACATCCAAGAAATCGTGGGCAAATCCAATGTCATGAAGATTTTTCCTTAAGTTTTCTTCTGAGTTTTATAATTTTAGGTCTTACATTTAGGTCTTTGATCTATTTTGAGTTAATTTTTGTATATGGTGTAAGATAAGGGTAAAACTCTATCATTTTGCATCTGGATATTCAGTTTTCCCACACCATTTGTTGAAAAGACTGTCCTTTCCCCAACAAATGGTCTTGACACTCTTGTCAAAAATCATTTCTCCATTGTTATGGATTGAATTATGTGCCCCCCACCAAACTCATACCTTGAACCCTTTACCCTCAACATGACTGCATGTGAAGATAGGGTCTAAAAGGAGGTGATAAAAGTTAAGTGAAGTGATAATGGTGGGGCTTTAATCCAATAGAGCTGGTGTCCTTAAAAGAAGAGGAAGAGATGTCAGAGCTCTCTTTTTCTTTATGCTACCAAGGAAAGGCTATTTACGTAAGGATACAGAGAGAAAATGGTCATCTGTAAGCCAGGAAGAGAGCCCTCTCCAGGAACCAAATTGGCCATCACCTTGATCCAAGACTTCTAGCCTCTAGAACTATTACAAAATAAATTTCTGTTGTTTAAGCCGCCCAGTCTATGGTGCTGGTCATAGCCATGAGCTATCAGCTGACTAATACAATCATATATGTAAGGGTTTATTTCAGGGCTCTCTATTCCATTCCATTAGTGTATATGTCTGTCTTTATTCCAGTACCATGTTTTGATTACTGTAGCTTTGTGTTAAGTTTTAAAATCAAGAAGTATGAGATGTCCAACTTTGTTCTTTTTCAAGATAGTTTTGGCTATTTGGGATCCCTTGAGATTCCATGTGAATTTGAGGTTGAGTTTTTCTATTTCTGAAAAAAAAAAAAAAAAAAGAAGAAGAAATTTCATTGTGATTTTTTTTTTTTTTTTTTGAGACAGAGTCTCGCTTGTTGCCCAGGCTAGAGTGAGTGCCGTGGCGTCAGCCTAGCTCACAGCAACCTCAATCTCCTGGGCTCAAGAAATCCTTCTGCCTCAGCCTCCCGAGTAGCTGGGACTATAGGCATGCGCCACCATGCCCGGCTAATTTTATATATATATATATATTATTTGGCCAATTAATTTCTTTCTATTTATAGTAGAGACGGGGTCTCGCTCTTGCTCGGGCTGGTTTCGAACTCCTGACCTTGAGCAATCCGCCTGCCTCGGCCTCCCAGAGTGCTAGGATGACAGGTGTGAGCCACCACGCCCAGCCTATTGTGATTTTGATTGGGATTGCATTGAACTGACATCTTAACAATATTATGTCCTCTAATCCATGAACAGGGGATGTCTTTCAATTTATTTGTGTCTTCTTTAACTTCTTACAGCAACATTTTGTGGTTCTCAGTGTACAATCTTTAGCCTTCTTGGATGAGTATATTCCTATGCTTTTTGATACTAATGTAAATGGGATTGTTTCTTTAATTTTCCTTTTCGCATGTTCATCATCAGTGTACAGAAACACAACTAGTTTTCTCATGTTGATTTTTTATCTTGCAACTTTGCTGAATTTGTTTACTAGTTCTAACAGTTTATGTGTGAAATCTTTAGGATTTTCTGCATATAAGATTATATCATTTGTGAACAAAGAATTTTAATTCTTTACCAATTTGGATGTCCTTTATTTCTTATTCTTTTCTAATTGCTCTGTCTAGGACTTCCAATATTATGTTGAATAGAAATGTTGAAAGTGGGCTGGGCGTGGTGGCTCACGCCTGTAATCCTAGTACTCTGGGAAGCTGAGGCGGTGGATTGTTTGAGCTCAGGAGTTCGAGACCAGCCTGAGCAAGAGCAAGATCCCATCTCTACTAAAAATAGAAAGATAATAAAAAATATATATAGAAAAAAATTAGCCGTGCATGGTGGCACATGCCTGTAGTCCCAGCTACTCGGGAGGCTGAGGCAGAAGGATTTCTTGAGCCCAGGAGTTTGAGGTTGCTGTGAGCTAGGCCTTCAGCACAGCACTCTAGCCCAGGCAACTGAGTAAGACTCTGTCTCCAAAAAGAAAAAAAAAAGTGTTGAAAGTGGGTATCCTTTCATTGTTCCTGATCTTGAAGGAAAATCTTTTGGTTTTTCATGGTTGACTATGATGCTAGTTGTGGATATTTCACTTATGGCCTTTATTGGGTTGAAATAGTTTCCTTCTATAAGTAGTTTGTTAAGTGTTTTTATCATAAAAGGGTGTTGAATCTTGTCAAATGCTTTTTCTACATCAATTGAGATGTCGTGTGATTTCTTTCCCATTATTCTATTAATGTGGTATATTACATTGACTGATTTTTGTACATTGAACTATTCTTTTGTATGATATTCTCTACTTATATGACATTCTTAAAATGACAACATTACAGAGATGAAGAACAAATTAGTGGTTACCAAGGGCTCAGGATATTTAGGGGTGCAGGTGAGGAGGTGACAGGTATGATGCTAAAGGGTTAGCATGAGGGAAATGTGATGGTGACAGAGTAATTCTGTATCTTGAGTAAGGCACTGGTTCCATGAGTTCACTCATATGAAAAAATGACATAGAACTATACACACAAATTGTTGTTACACCACTAAAATCCAAGGATAAGCATTAAAATACAAAGTGTTTTATCCAGCCTCTTTCTTTTGGCTGTTCCTTGCCTAACAAGGAAAATCTGCTTTTGTGTTCGCAGTCAGAATGCTGATGATCAACGGGTCAAGGATAACCTGGTTCAGTTGAGATGTCACTTCACCTGGGGGTTGCAAATTGAGGACTCTGAAATGCCTGATTTAGAAAACAGGGTCTTGGACCAGATTGAGTTCCTAGACAGCAAATACAATGTGGGAATACACAACCTACTGGCCTATGTGAAACACCTGAAAGGCCAGAATGACGAAGCCCTGGAGAGCTTGAAAGAAGCTGAAGACTTAATCCAGACAGAGTGCGCTGGCCAATCAGACGTGAGGAGTGTGGTGACCTGGGGCAACTTTGCCTGGGTGTATTACCACATGGGCAGGCTGGCGGACGTCCAGGCTCACCTGGACAAGGTGGAGGACACCTGCAAGAAGTTTGCAAATCTCTTCCGCTATAGAATGGAATGTCCGGAGATGGACTGTGAGGAAGGATGGGCCCTGCTGAAGTGTGGAGGAAAGAATTATGAACGGGCCAAGGCCTGCTTTGAAAAGGCGCTGGAAGTGGACCCCGAAAACCCTGAGTTCAACAGTGGGTATGCCATCACTGCCTATCGCCTGGATGGCTTTAAATCAGCAATAAAAGGTCACGAGGAGTTTTCTTTACACCCCCTAAGGAAGGCTGTCAGTCTAAATCCAGAGGATACATATGTTAAGGTTCTCCTTGCCCTGAAGCTTCAGGATGAAGGACAGGAAGATGAAGGAGAAAAGTACATTCAAGAAGCTCTGAATAACATGTCCTCACAGACCTATGTCTTTCGATATGCAGCCAAGTTTTACCGAAGAAGAGGCTTTGTGGAAAAAGCTCTTCAGTACTTAAAAATGGCCTTGCAGGCAACACCCACTTCTGCCTTCCTGCACCACCAGATAGGGCTTTGCTACAGGGCACAAATAATCCAAATAAAAGAAGCTACAAAAATGCAGCCTAGATGGCAGAATAGGGAAAAGGTAGACAGAATGATAAGAGCAGCCATATTTCATTTTGAATTTGCTGTGGAACAAAAGCCCACATTTGAGATTGCTTATGTAGACCTGGCAAGAATGTATATAGAAGCTGGTGAATATGGAAAGGCTGAAGCCACTTTTCAGAAAGTGTTATGCATGAAACCTGTTGTAGAAGAAACAATGCAAGAGGTACATCTCCACTATGGCAAATTTCAGGAATTTCAAAAGAAATCTGAAGTCAATGCAATTATCCATTATTTAAAAGCAATAAAAATAGGAACGGCCTCATTTGCAAGGGATAAAAGTATCGATTCTTTGAAGAAATTGATTTTAAAGAGACTTCAGAGAAATGCATCAGACCTGGAAAGCTTAAGCATCCTCGGGTTTGCCTACAAATTGAAAGGAAATATGAATGAAGCCCTAGACTACTATGAGCGGGCCCTGAGAATAGCTTTGACAACTCCACAGGACAAGGTCCCCAGGCACTGAAATAGCAGCTACTTTCACATTTCATCTGGTTTTAGGTTAACATGTACTAATTATCTTTTCTGCTTGCTGTTTTCAGAAACAAATTATATAAATTCACTATAATAATGTAATTTTTGAACAATTACTCATATCCGATAAAACAGTTGTATTCAGAAATAATGATATCGAATGTGTGTGTGAGAGAGAAACAAACCATTTGTATGAATGCTATACTGTAGAAAAAAACCTTGTTGAATAGATTTGTAGCAAATAAAACATTAGACTTATATACACTAAAATGTTTAATTGATTCATTTTATCAACAGTTTTCAGTGCTAAAGACCAACAATACTGGGGTGAACACCTGGACATTTTTATCAAACCTCATTTGGTTTACAATCTAGTGAGAGAGACAGACAGTAAAATAAATACACAATCAATTAAAGGTCAGCTTTCACCATAAAGATGTTTTAATTCAGTGTCAAATTGTTGCAAGGAGTTTCTCTTATTTTATGCCATTTTATCTGAAGCACTACTATTTACCAAGTCATTTGCTGATATTGAGAAATATGACAAGAATGCTAAATGATCTGAGAGACAATCTGTAGCCATCATCTTTGATTATGAAGAATGACATTTGATTACAAGGCAATGCACAACAAATAATATTGTTGGAAGGAAAAAATAAAGAAGCAATGTCATTGATTTTTCATTCTTATACATGTTTTAGGGGAGGATGTATTAGTTTCTGATTGTGGCTGTAAAAAATTGCCACAAAATTGATTTAAAATCTGAAAAATTTATTATCTTACAATTCCAGAGGTGAGAAGTCTGAAATGTCTAGGCCAAAGTCAAGGTACTAACACAGCAGCATTCCTCAAGGGGACAGCCTTTTTTGTGCCTTTTCCAGTTTCTGGAGGCTGCCTGCACTCTGGCTGATGACTGGGTCATCCGTCTCCAAAGTCAACAGTGTAGCATCTTCAAATCTCTCTCTGCTTCCTTCTTTGCATCATCTTCTCTTCTTTGACTCTCTTTATCTCTTTTTTATAAGGACCCTTGCAATTATACTAGGCCCACCTGGATAATCCAGGATAATCTCCCCATCCCCAGATCCTTAATTTTAACAACATCTACAAAGTCCCTTTTGCTATGTAAAGTATCAAATAACATGTTCATAGGTTCTGAGGATTCAGACATGGACATCTTTTGGGAGACCACCAGTATAGAGCACCACAAGAAAATCCCCAAATTTGGGGCTCCCAATACATTTGCATCAATTGTTTAACATTTTTGCTCCTTTCAGTGGATATTGATTTTATATATTGTTCTTGAGAAGATAGGACAGAACACATCACAAACTGAATGCTAAATTTTCATTAGGAATACTTGATCTGTGTTTATATTTCATAAAATTTGCAACTAAAAAAAGTAGATTCATTTATCTAAGTTTTCCCAAATATTCTTTTAAGTTTTCTATTAACTTAATTATCAGTTTTTAAACTTAGATTAAAAATTCAGGTACTCAACAGCCACATGTGACTAGTGGTTTCTGAATAAGACAGTATGGCTGTAAGAAGCTGTTAAAAGTGATTGCCTGAAGTGAGGCACTGGCCTTGGGCTACTGTAAGATTTAGGGGATAGGGGTGCCAGAAGCTCAGTGACCCAGATAGACAATACCTTAATGCAATATGTTTTTAAAATTTCAAAATCAATGCAAATGACGTATAACGGACAGAATATTGAGGTTTTGAATACATTAACTCACTAAGGCCCTTGTCTGTTTTCTTTATTGCTATAGTGACAGTAATTTGAACAAGGTCTGGCTCTTAACAGTTGTTCAGTAAAATCTGTTGAATGAATGAATGACTAAATTCGGAGGGGCAAAAATTTTAATGTAGGGGTATTTGGCATTTTCTGCTTGGATTCCCAATACCACCCCCATCTTTATTGGGACCTTATTACAAAAAGCACCATTGGCAAGGGCGTGGAAGAAAAGCATTCTCCGACAGTTGTGGGTAGGAGTGTATAAAACCTCTTTGTGAAGCTATTTGGCAATATCCATCAAAACTTAAAATGTACATACATTTGAGCCCACAATTTCTCTCCTTTATAAAATACACACCGAACACAATAGCTTGTTGAATCAAAAGACTGGAATGGAAGCAGGGACATCAGTTTCCAGGTAGGATGTAGAAAGGTGGAAAGAGCATCACGGCGACACTTAAATAGTGCTGAACAATCTCCCGTCGTTTTTATTTAAAAAGAAATCAAAAGGTAACCAGGCAGGCCCGGCGCGGTGGCTCACGCCTGTCATCCTAGCACTCTGGGAGGCCAAGGCGGGCGGATTGCTCGAGGTCAGGAGTTCAAAACCAGCCTGAGCAAGAGTGAGACCCCGTCTCTACTATAAATAGAAAGAAATTAATTGGCCAAGTAATATATATAGAAAAAAAATTAGCGGGCATGGTGGCACATGCCTGTAATCCCAGCTACTTGGGAGGCTGAGGCAGAAGGATTGCTTGAGCCCAGGAGTTTGAGGTTGCTGTGAGCTAGGCTGACGCCACAGCACTCACTCTAGCCTGTGCAACAAAGCGAGACTCTGTCTGAAAAAAAAAAAAAAAGGTAACCAGGCAGCCGAAGACTCAGCGAGGCAGGTGAGAACCGAGAGACCCAAGGGCAGAGCCCCCGCTGCAAATTCAACTTCGAGCGACCCTGGACTCCGTTCGCCGCTCCCTTGCTCTTGCGTTAAGTTTCGGTTTCCCGAGCCGTTCTCCGAGCGCTCGCGGGTCAGATTCACTTTCTACTTTCCCTTTTCTGCTCGGGGTCAACTCCTTTAACAAAGGCGGCGGCGGGGCCGGGTCCCAGCCCGCGGGGCCTGGCTGCAGCGTGCGCATGCGCACACGCACCCGCACGCCGCACGCCCGCCCGCCGCGGAGCCGGCCTGAGGAGAGAGAGCGCTGGGGCCCGCGCCGCCGGCCGGCCGGCAGACGCCACCCGCCATGAGGTAAGGGCTCTTCTCCGCCTCTGCACCCGAGCCCTGCGTCGGCCGGCGGCGCAGACCGGTGTTCGTTTACTCGTTTGCAGCGCAGGGCTGCGGCCCAGCCCCTCGCGCCGGCAGCCGCGCGTCTGCGCCCGGGACCCTCCGCGGGAGCCCGGCCCGGTCCGCGGCGTCCGAAGTCGGGCCTGGCGCCCCGGCCGGTGTCCGAGCGGACGCTTCCCGGAGGTCCCGTCCCTTCCCGGGCGGCTGCGGCCAGAGCCGTCGGGGCGTGTGGCCGGGCGACGCCCCCCGGAGGCCTGTCGCCGACGGTGACCGTGTTGGGTCCGCGGCCGCCGTCTCCGGGAGCCCGTCCGCGCCTGCGGCGCCCCCTCGCCCGCCGGGGAGCCCCGGGCCGTTCCGGCGGCCGCCGCGGGCACCGGTCTGCCTCGGCGAGCTCTCGTCGCGTGCTCTCCCCGCAGCTGCCTTGCCTAGGTCCCCCCAGCCCTCCGGCGTCGCAGGTGCCTGCCACTGCACCTTTCTGATTTGGCGGTCTGAGTTCTTCCTTCCCCGGGAGCTACCTTTGTGCCACGGACAGATTGTTACCGGGCTACCCAACCCATTATTTTAGGAGGATTTGTTTATCTGTCTCCTTGACTAGTTTAGCCCGGTGGGGTCCGTTTCTTACCCATTTTGTGTCCCGCAGGGCCAGCACCCTGCCCTGCACGCGGTTAGTGAACCACTGGCATTTAATCCGTTGAGGAATGAAAGGTTAAGTTCCTGGGCGCTGAAATCTGACAGTCCTTTGTTCTAAACCTGGACCCTGAACACTGACTACTAGCTGGTGCTCCAAAGCAAAGTTTCTTAAACTCTGTTAAGTCTGTTTCTTTTCTGTAAAAATTAACGGCATCCATCTCTGGGGACTGTGGAACGGGTTAATTGACTGCTTAGCACATAATATTTGCGCAGTAAATGTTAACCATTATTATTATAGGTGAAAAAGAAGTTTAACATTTGTAAGAAAGGAGGGAGCTAGCAGGAAGGGGCTTGGAGAGACAACTAGGAGAAGGGATGGAGTGCACTGTATGTGCAGGACTGGATGAAAGAGGGTTTGGGCCCATTGGGGACTGTCTCCCAGGGACAATTAAAGACTGCTTCTTCCTAGCAAATGAACAGGATTATCTAAAGATAAAAGATGCCTCGTCAGACACAGTAGCCTCTCTCAGCTTCCCAGAAACAAAGTTAAAAAATTAAATAGACAAAGGTTAAACAGTAAAACTTGTTATGGTGTCCAGTTGTGCATAAATTCCATAGAGCCTTCAGTGCCTTCCAAAGCACTTCAGTGCCTGATTGAATGTCCTTTTGAGATCTCACAACCACATTCATAATACCTCTCCTCATCCTCTTTGGGGTGGGCTGGTAGTGACCTTCAGAACAGGCAGATGTTTGTTTCACTCTATGGTGGGCGGGGAGCCATTAAGGTCCTAATGTCATGGATTTGGGCAGGCCATAAGGGAATGTCATTTCTTACCCATGCTTTTGGTGCAGTTACAGAAGAGAAAGGAAATAGTTACCAAGGGACATCCTTACCAGGTTTCCCAGTCAGCATCACAAGAAACAATTCAAAAAAACCTACTTTCAAAATCCAAACTTGAAGCCAGACAGAGAACATATCAAGATATTAAACAATTGGAACAAGGACTACTGAAACGGGAGAAAGTTAGGAGACATTAGTAGGAAGGAAGGAACTGACAGGAATTCCCTTATCTGGAATTCAAGTGTTTTTTATCTAGGCCTATACCTCTCGGCTGGACATGCCGGGAGCTGGTAGTATATAACTTCATTCATTCATTCAGCAATATTTACAGTCCTATGTCCGTTAACTATGGGAATTCATTCTGAGAAATGCGTGGTTAGGTGATTTCATCATGTTGCAAACATCACAGAGTATGCTTACACAAATCTAAATGGCACGGCCTCTTATATACTTAGGCTATATGTTATATAGCCTGTCGCTGCGGCCTACAAACCTATACAGCATGTTTCTATACTGCATAATCAGGCAGTTGTAACACACTGGTAAATATTTGTGTATCTAAACATATCTAAAGATATAAAAAATACAGTAAGTTTCCTGTGAGAAGGGCTCCTGATCACAGACACTTAGGCATTAGGCTATTCACCAGGATAAAGAATTATCCTGTGAAAGGCACATTGTAGTAAGATCCCTCACAACTTTCCTGCCAAAACAATAATCTCTTCTCTGTCCTTATTTTCTCCACCCATTAAAAGCATTTTACATGTTTAATATCCATCTCTTTCTTGAAATAAATACTTTCTTCCTTAGGCTTCCATTATGATTACAACACGTTTCTTGGTTTTCTTACTTCCTCCCTGAATATTCTTTCTTAGCCTTCTTTCCTGATGCTTCTACTCTGTTGACCTGGAGTGTCTTACAGCTTAGTTTGTGACCTTCTTCATCTATGGCCACTCTTTAGGTAATCTTATTCTGGGTCTTATAGTTTTCAAGTTCATCTGTATGCCCATGACTCCCTGGTACTAACTTTACTCTCACATCTCCAGAATTTTCTTCACTGCCAGTAGCAATCCTCCAGCGGTGACAACCAAAATTGTCTCTAGGCATTACCAAATGTCTTGTGGTGTGGTGGTGGGCAAACGTCAATCGCCTTGCTTAAGAAGCACTGACTAGACCACTCTGCCCCCAGATCTTTTATAATTGCCTCCTTACTTCAATTGCCCCTTTCTACAAGAGCTAGTTCCTGCCCACTATAACTAAAGTACCTGCCGCCCCACCACCACTCAATCCCATTATGCTGTTTTTGTTGTTGTTGTTTCAGTTCTTAGCACTTAATACTATCAGGAATTATGCTGTCCATTTATTTGTTTACATGTTTATTTTCTGTCAACTCCTCTTGCACTGTCTCCCAGAATGAAATTACCATGAAGAAAGGACCTTTTTCTTATCTTGTTAGTGAATGAGTGCTTTGTCCAGTATAATAGGATATTTCCTGGCATGTGTGACATGAAGTGATCAATAAATGTATATTGATAGAAATATTACTGCAGTTACCCATACACATTTATGTAAGTACATATTTATATTGTACATGCAAGGAGGGAGGTCCTATGTGCGGCAGAAAGGGAAATACACACAGAGACACATACAGAATACACATAAAAGGACTTTTCAACTTATAATTAGAGCATTTCCTTCTGTTGAGGGAGGCCTTACGTAATATTTTTCTGTACATTTCTTGTGACCTTTAATTATGGCCAGTGACAGGTTTAGAAAGTCTTTCCTGACTATATCATCATTACCTTCAGCAAAACAAACGAATAAAATTAGGTATATTAATCAGGACTTTGTGGGTTGCAAACAGGAGAAACCCAATTCCAACTGGTGTAAGCAAAGAGAGAGGGAGATTATTTGCTTAAGTAAACAGAAATTCAGGGGGAAACAAGGTGATCCAGGCGAGACTGCATCTAAGTTCTTAGTATCATTATCAGTCTCTTTCCCTTCCTAAGTTCTGCTTGCCTCTGTGTTAGATTCTTTCTCAAGCAGGCTCTTTCCAAGCGTTTGGAAAAATGATCACCAGCAACTCCAAACTTATATCCTACCAGGTTAAAATTTGTAAAGGGAAGAAAGTTCCAGCAAAGTCCAATTTCAGCACAACTAAATTTTAATTGGACTATCTGAATAAACCACTGGGACCAGTGAATGACTGGGATATCTTGTGCCTTCCCATAGACTGGGGTGAGGGTAAACAGCACTTCTCAAATTGGATGGACTAAGAGTAAGGAGAGAAAGCTGCTTTAATAAAGGAAAACCTCCAGATACGCTGTAGGTTCTAAAAAAAAAAAAAAAAAAAAAAAAAAAAATAAAGGAAAACCAAAAGAGATTCCTTCCAAGTAAAAGCCACAGATGGACTCTATCCTTCCTGAGTTGCTTCCATAGGACTTTATTGGAACACTGAGTTGTAATTGACTATTCCTTAAAATATAAACTTCATGACAATATCTCCAGTGGGCCCTGTAGAAATTGCACTGTACCTGGCACGTAGGGCATTCAACAAATATTTCTTGAGGTGAAGGGCAAAGATAAGTTAATGATAGGTGTTAGCCTTTATTGTTGCCCACAATCCCAGGAGTCAGAAGGACTCACATTAAAACCTACTAAGCTTCCTTTTTTCTTTTCCCCATCTTCCTCTAAATCTCTATTACTCTCCTTTTGCCTATCTCAAACATAAGCTTTTTCCCTTCTCTTGGTATACCTATTCCTGTCTGTTTCTGTGCCTGTTCTCTCTAGGAGTCTGTCTTTCTTTCCCTGCAAAAATGATATATATGTACGGCTTCTCTATCCTTGTCAGTGTACTTGTTTTTCTTATTTCTCACCTTCTCTTTTTCTCTCCCTTCACTATTCATAATAGAGAATTTTATGTTAATTATTGAACACGTATGTATTTATTCCTAATTTTCAAGGGCTTAGTGACTAACAAAAGGAAATAGATACCCTATAATATAGAAAGCCCTGTCATCTCTCCAAAACTGGTTTTGCAATAAATAGAATTTAAATGAAATATTTCTAGGATATAACTATCTATAGAAGAAACTCTAATATAAAGTTACAGGAACCTAGTGCTTTAACTGTAAGAAGGGATAAAATTGGTTGTTATGCAAAGAACAGTATTTAAAACTTAGGAAATTAATTATTTTTTTATTTCTTTAAAAACTAAAAAAGATTTTATCTTTGACAGTGGAATTCCTAAGGATGCTTTGAAGACCATTCTGTTGGAGTTAGAATGTCACTTTACATGGAATTTACTTAAGGAAGACATTGATCTGTTTGATGTGGAAGATACAATTGGGCAACAGCTTGAATTTCTTACCACAAAATCCAGACTTGCTCTTTATAACCTATTGGCCTATGTGAAGCACCTAAAAGGCCAAAATAAAGATGCTCTAGGGTGCTTGGAACAAGCAGAAGAAATAATCCGGCGAGAACACTCAGACGAAGAAGAAGTACGAAGTCTGGTCACTTGGGGAAACTATGCCTGGGTGTATTATCACGTGGACCAGCTTAGAGAAGCTCAGAAGTATATAGACAAGGTAGGGAACGTCTGCAGGAAATTGTCCAGTCCTTCTGACTACAGGTTGGAGCGTCCTGAGATTGACTGTGAGAAAGGGTGGGCACTTTTGAAATTTGGAGGAAAGTATTACCAAAAGGCTAAAGCAGCCTTTGAGAAAGCTTTGGAAGTGGAACCTGACAATCCAGAATTTAACATTGGTTATGCTATCACTGTATATCGGCTGGATGATTCTGACAGAGAAGGGTCTGTAAAGAGCTTTTCCCTGGGGCCTCTGAGGAAGGCTGTCACCCTGAACCCAGATAACTCCTACATTAAGGTCTTTCTGGCACTGAAACTTCAAGATGTACATGCGGAAGCTGAGGGGGAAAAGTATATTGAAGAAATCCTGGACCAAATATCATTCCAGCCTTATGTCCTTCGTTATGCAGCCAAATTCTATAGGAGAAAACATTCCTGGGACAAAGCTCTTGAACTTTTAAAAAAGGCCTTGGAAGCAACTCCAACCTCTTCTTTCCTGCATCACCAGATGGGACTTTGCTACCGGGCTCAAATGATCCAAATCAAGAAGGCCACACGCAACAAACCTAAAGGAAAGGATAAACTGAAGGTCTATGAGCTGATTAGATCTGCTATATTTCATTTCAAGGCAGCTGTGGAACGAGACTCTATGTTTGCATTTGCCTACACAGACCTGGCCAACATGTATGCTGAGGGAGGCCAGTATAGCAATGCTGAGGACATTTTCCAGAAAGCCCTTTGTCTGGGGAACATAACTGATGATCACAAACATCAGATCCATTATCACTATGGCCGCTTTCAGGAATTTCACTGTAAGTCAGAAAATACTGCCATCCATCATTATTTAGAAGCTTTAAGAGTCAAAAACAGGTCATCTCTTCGTACCAAACTAACAAGTGCTGTGAAGAAATTGGCTACCAAGAGACTTTGTCACAATGCTTTAGATGTGCAGAGTTTAAGTGCCCTAGGGTTTGTTTACAAGCTTGAGGGAGAAAAGAGGCAAGCTGCTGAGTACTACGAGAGGGCCCAAAAGATAGATCCAGAAAACACAGAATTCCTTACTGCTCTCTGTGAGCTTCGACTTTCCATTTAAAGGCATCCTCAAAGAAATCAGGTCTAAGTTTTTCCCTCCATTTTGGGTTCTTCTATTTTTGTTTACTGTTTTAATCCATTGTTCATTACATACCCGGTGTGTATTGATGGTTATGGTGTAACAAGCATTGTGTTAAATAATACTTTATATATATTATGATGAATCCTTTGGTGTTTTCTTTCTCTTTTCTTTTTAATTAAAAGACTATAATCCATTGAGAAACAGCAACATTCCACATCTTGCAACTTTTAAAACTGATATGGTCATTATCACTTTATACCCTTTATCTGTGCTATTTATAATAATTTTCAGATTAAATTTTGGCAAATCTTTCACCTTATGTACTGTATATAATCCTACGTAAACCTTGGATACCTAGGTCAAGAACACTCAGGAGTAGTACAAAATTATGAGTTTAAGCTCTTAACAGTGTAGCTTGCAAAAGACAGAACTTTCCATTTACAATTGTTTTGATTTTGACGAGGATATTTAACTGTCAACCTGATGGTCATCTAAAGAATCTTTGTTGGAAAAAAAGTTCATAATAATGAAGAGTTTGTCATCTTCGGTGACTTCATTAAAAGAAGAAAAAACTAGAACAGGAGATGATTTCCTCAAATTTTAAATAATACAGAACTTCAGGGATCCATGAGAAATCAGAAGTTTCATCTTCTAAAATGTTTATTAAGTAGCCAGAAATAATTATGAGGAAAAAAATGAATAATGGGAAATCATTAGTCTCAAGTTTGGGTTTTTTCTATTAATAGAAAAGTAAATCGACACTGAATCTAGATGGAATTAATTTTATTCCTTCCAATTAACATTGCAGTATTTTTACATTAAAATCATTGAGATAGAGAGCAGACCAATTGAGAAATAGGAAGAAATAACAAACAAACGGATAAAGTAGATATCCCTAATCTACATCCCTAGATTACCAAGATTTTAGTGTATTAGTTTTGAGTCTAGACTGGGTAGTGGTTTCATACCTCCAATTTCTAGCCTTTGGTTAACTGTTTTAGTATTTCAGAGTGACTTCTGTGAAGCTTTATCTTTTTTCTGAAGTTTTCAGATTATCATTTTTTCCTATAGACCCTCCAGAAATAATTAAGTTCTGCCTTCCATTTTAATATCCATCTTGAGGGGTCATTGCTTGAGGGCTCTTATCTGAGGGGACTTTTTAAATTCAGTGTTGCTAAATATGGCTTCTCTAATGTTGTTTCTTTGATTATAGACTACACAATTAAGTGCCACCACAGTATTAGTGGAAAAGTGTGCCATGCGATTTAATTCTCCATTCCTCCAGTGTAGCTCTTAAAATTATTGTGTGTGTGTATTTGTTACTATATTTATTTTTAAATTTTTTGTTATGGTTTTGATTATTGTAAAAAATGCTCATTGCAAAATTTCAAAAAGTACAGAAGTATATGAATTTCAAAATAAGAGCACCCTGCCTCATCCTCCCCCAATTCCACACCCCCAAGGTAAACTGTTAACAATTTGATATGTATCCTTCCAGATCTTTTTTCTATGCATATTCAAACATATGTATATACTACATTATATCTCATGAATTAAATTTTTTAAATGTTTTGTTTTACTTAATTCTCTGCTGTTTTTTGTTTATTTCATATGTTTAAGAAGGAAAAACAAGGAAAGGAATGATCTTTACTCAAGAATTTAAAGAATTCAAGACTGAAGTCCTGTCTTACCAGTAGAAGCTATTTGTTCTTTTCAGATATTTTAGGATGTTAACTAGTAAAAGCAGGTCATTTCTCCAACATGAAAGTACATAACTCCAGCACTTGCCATGTAATTCAGAAGACTCACATTCAGGAGTCATTCAGACAGTGAGTCATAAAAAAGGTTATTGCTTCATCAATTAATTTGTTTTTAGAAATCAGCAGACAAGAGCTCTTTCCATACACAGAACAAGTCCTTGGTAAACATGGTATACCACTGCTTCTCAAACTTTAATGTGCACGCAAATCATGGGAATCTTGTTAAAAGGTAGTTTCTGATTCAGTAGGTTTCACAAGGGGCCTGACATTCTTCAATGTAAACAAGCTCCCTGGTGATCATGTTGCTGTTCTTCTGACTACATTTTGAAGAGGAAGGCTCTATAAAATTGTTCCTTAAACTTGACTGCACACTGGAATCATCTAACAAGTTAAAAAAACAAAATATGAATATCTAGGTCCCACCCCCAAGAGAATGACTTAATTGTCATGGAGTATGGTCCAGGCATGATTTTTAAGTTTCCCAGGTGAAATAATTGTGCAGCAAAGTTTGAGAGCTATGGATCTACAGTGTAAAAAATATAAATGGAATAAAATTAATTAGACTAATTGGCTTAAGCTGAGAGATCCTTGAATATCTATTCCTTGAATATCTGGTTTGCATTTGAATCCCTCATCATATATAATACTTGGTATATAATAGGCCCAATAAAAGTTGCTTGAGTTGAATTGCATGGTATCCAGCCCCCAGCTCTGAAAGTTGCCCTTACTAAGTGACTCAAAGCTCTGAAACAGGTCCAAATTCTACTAGTTAGATAAGCTCATCCTGTCAAGCTGGATAAAATCCTGTGATACCATGCCCTAGTTATCTTCCTTGCCCATTAGAAAAACCTAAAAATATGCCTAGAGAAGTAGCTGTGATTGCCCTTCAGGGTAATTTGACCCATCAGGTAAAGATGTGCCTCCTCTCTAAATTTCAGCACCTAAGCTATGCTCCCCACCTCACAAAAGCTGAGAAAACCCCTTTCAATAAATAATAAATCAACTGACAGGAAAACTGGCTTCAGAGTAATGGAGGTTTTAAAGATATTTTCTGTCCTCTGGGTGCAGAGATAGTCTTAGCAGTTGATCATATGCTATCAGCCAGAGTTTCAAAGACAACATAAGGAGTCACTATTCTTTTCTAGATTGAGTCCACAATGCAGATTACCTCAGATCAAGAACAATCTTGTGGATCCACAGAACTTTAGAACCAGGAGGATCCTGAGAGAATGCATGCTCCAGCCAACTTGACTGATGTGAAAATTAGGACTTGTACTGGTGATGTGACTTATTAAGATTTCACAGCTAATCTGTGGACTGTAATTTTTTCTCCTGGCTCCTGGTTTAGTAGAATTCTCTCCCATTTGACAACATTTCTACCTGTAATCAATAATATTTGTTACACCAGGTTTAACCTTAATTGACAGAGTTAACCGGCCATGATGTGACTATGCCTACATGGCATCAACCACAACACGGGTAGGCTCAAGGATTGTTCTTTTGTGGATCATGTTTACTATGGAGATTGAAGAACATGACAGAAATATAAAAATGTGGCATGCTTTTATATAATTGGTGAATTATAAGAAATGAGAATGCATTTGTCCTTGACAATTAGAACAGTCTCCTTTGAGAAGTTCAGAGATAATAGCATTGTAACCCTAATGTGGTAGACGTGAGAAGCACCTCTTAGATCTCTAGATACCGGGATTATAATTGACTGAGGGTCCTATCTGCTACACACTGAAATCCATCGTTATATTTGCACTGAGGCTGTGCTTCCCATCATGGCAGGGATACTAAGTCAGGCTCCTTCCTGGAAGATGCAGAGCTCTGACAGGCAACTTGGGCTCAAGGACTCCCCACCAGCCTTGCCAAATTTTCCTTAAAACTATACTATAATCTAAAATGCATCCACCCAACTTTTCTTCCTTCTCTCTCTCCTACATATGGGATCAGACCTGCATCACAGTCAGATGGCTTCCCCAGCCTCTCTCTGCTCTCTTCCCATTTTCTCTCACAGGTATTTTCCCTAATAAATTTCTTGCATATTCAATCTTATCTTGGGTCAAACTGACATACCTAGTGAAAGAAATGCAATTAGAGAACTTTAATTGGCTGTAGGGTAAATCATGTTTACGTAGTACAGATGCCATTTATTCGTCAATTTTTGTGATCAGTAATTATGATCTGTTCTGTTATAAACAAATGTAAATCTTTCCAACCTTGATAATGTTTTAGTTATTTTAGTTTATTTAGTTATGCATCAGAGTTCTGCATCTCCCAGGAAGGAGCCTGCCTTGATATCCCTGCCATGCTGGGAAACATGGCCTCAGTGCAAATATAATGATGGATTTCAGTGTGTAGCAGATGGGACCTTCAGTCAATTAGTTTGTTTTGTGCTGCTATAATGGAATACCTGAGACTGAGTCACCTATAAAGAACAGAAATTTATTGCTCACATTTCTAGAGAAGTCAAAGATAAAGGCACTGGCAGGTTTAGTGTTTGGTAAGGATCTGGTCTCCACTTCCAAGATGGCACCTTGAACACTGCATCCTCCAGAGGGAAGGAACCCTGTTCCTCACACAACAGCAGAGCAGAGAGAATTCACTGCTGCAAGCCCTTTTCATAAGGGCTTTAACCCCTTATAAACACATCCCATTAGATCTCACCTCTCAATTCTGTTGCATTGCAGATTAAATTTCTGACATCTGAATTTGGAGGGGACAAAAACATTCAAACCAGGCTGAGCACAATAGCTCACTCCTGTAATCCTAGCATTTTGGGATGCTGAGGCAAGGGAAGATCCCTTGAGGCTAGGAGTTTGAGACCAGAAGTTGTAGACCAGTTCTATTTTTTCTACAAAAAATAGAAAAATTAGCTAGGCATGGTGGCACATGCCTATAGTCCCAGCTACTCTGGAGGCTGAGGCAGGAAGATCATTTGAGCCCAGGAGTTTGAGGTTGCAGTGAGCTATGATGACACCACTGCACTCTAGCCAGGGCAACAGAACCCGACTCTGTCTCAAAAACAAAAAAAACAAAAACAAAAAACCATTCAAACCATAGCAGAAGGGTAGAGACATAAAATCACATCTTACAAAGGGAGAAGTCAAGAGATAGTTAAAACTTGGTGGTATAAGAATTAAGTTTTAAGTATGTTATTGTAAATTAAAAACTATTGATAAAGTGGGTAAAAATTGAGTCATAACTGTTGAAACATAAAAGGAATTGTGTTAGGAAGAGTTCAAGTTCAATAAGTAAATCCTAACTTAACATCACAGGAATCAATAAAGTCTATATTAAATAGACCAAGAAACAGCATTATAAGCACACCATAGGCACTCGTTTGTTACAGGTTAGAATAGCCCACAAAACTGACTTTCTTACTTTTTCCCTCCCCATAGAATAACATAGCAAGTGTATATTTAATTTAAAGCAAGTGTATCACTGGGTTTTCTGTTGTACACTCTCTCGTCTCCCCAACTCCCCCTTCCCTCCCAGGACTCCAGTCTTCCCATTCCTCGCTGCATCTTTTCTGAGCCAAGGTTCCCTGCATCATTGAGATGTGGTTCCTTCTCTTCCTTAGCTTCCTCTTTTCCTGAGATCAAGCTACACACAATGGATCCCACTCCAACTACAACTACCTTCTCTGGCAGTTTCATATTTACTAAGATAAATTTGTTCATTAAACATTTTGTTGTATTTCACTTTAAGTGAAGAAAAAAACCAGCATCTAATTACTAGAAACATGCACAGAAATGCCATGTATATACTCTCATAACTGCTCTGAACTGAAGGGTCCCTCTATAAGTAAAGAACTAGAATTCTCAATGCCTCCTTTCATGATGGCACCTAAGTAGAGTAAAGAAATAATGAAGGTGAGTCTGGGTGCGGTTCATACCTGTAATCCTAGCAATCTGGGAGGCCGAGGTAGGAGGAATGCTTGAACTCGGGAGTTTGAAACCAGCCTGAACAAGAGAAAGACCCAGTTTCTACAAAAAAATAGAGAAATTAGACAGGCATGGTGGCATATGCCTGTAGTCCCAGCTACTCAGGAGGCTGAGATAGTAGGATCACTTGAGTCCAGGAGTTGGAGGTTGCAGTGAGCTTTGATGACACCACTGCACTCTAGCTGGGGCAACAGAGGGAGACCCTGTCAAGAAAGAAAAGGAAACGAGAGGAGAGGAGAGGAGAGGAGAGGAGAGGAGAGGAGAGGAGAGGAGAGGAGAGGAGAGGGGAGGGGAGGGGAGGGGAGGGGAGGGGAGGGGAGGGGAGGGGAGGGGAGGGGAGGGGAGGGGAGGGGAGGGGAGGGGAGGGGAGGGGAGGGGAGGGGAGGGGAGGGGAGGGGAGGGGAGGGGAGGGGAAAGGAAAGGAAAAAAGAAAGGAAGGAAGGAAGGAAAGAAAATAAACGAAACAATAAAGGTGACATGTGTAAGCTTTGGGAAAGCCATACCTTCTGGGAACACACAGGTGCCTCACAGATAACAAACTCTGAAGGACATAGATCGATGCCACTTAGATTGAACACTTGGATAGAATACTATCCAAGAACACTATCTAGTGTTCTATCTTGACTCTAGTGACACACTGAATATCATAGCTAACTTGTAATGTCTGCCAGGTGCTGTTCTAGTGCAATACATACGTATTATGCTTATAAAATCCTTATGAAACTGCTTTAACCACTTCGGTATGGCGCTCACCGGCCGCAAAACCTTGACTACAGCTGGCACTCAGAGTCCGCATGACAGTTTGTGCTGTGCATGGGTGATGAGTCTGTTTTGCTCTTGTGTGATGAGGAAAGCTTTAAAGCACTGAAAGCTTGCTTTACTTTACAGGCAGGTTTACTTGTAATGTAAATCAGAATAGGTGACATATACATATATGTTTTCATTACGTTATTTTTAAATGTTCACAGTTTTATTTTGATAAATGAAAAATTAGAAAAGTCATATCACGGCTGTCGGCTAAAATCGCTGTGTGCGTTCATCTGTGGCTGTCGACTGTAGTCGACGCTCATACCGAAGTGGTTAAATAGGCATTTGAATTATTTCCCTTTGCACATGAGTAATTGGCATTTAGGGACATTAAGTAAGCCCATGGTCACATACCTACCAAGAAGTGGAAAAAGTGTTCAAACTTTGAGTGGCTCTAGAATCTATCATTTAACTATTAATATTATGTAACATTTTCTAAATAGTCTTAAAATTTGGAATGAAGGATGTGGCAAGATAGGAACACATCTTTTCAGAGGCTGTAGGAGGTTCTGGAGCTGTGGTCCCCAAACCCCAGGCCATAACCCGGTACCAGTCCGTGGCCTGTTAGGAACCTGGCCAGCCAGGCATCACTGCCTGAGCTCCAGCTCCTCTCCCCTCCCCCTACCACCTCCCTTCCGTGGAAAGATTATCTTCCGTGCAATTTAGGAACCGGGCCACACAGCAGTGGGTGAGCAGCGAGGGAGCGAGCGAAACTTCATCTGTATTTACAGCTGCTCCCCATCACTTGTATCACTACCTGAGCTCCAACCCCTACCCCTCCCGCACCTCTCACGCCCACCCCCCATCCCTGGAAAAATTGTCCTCCACGAAACCGGTCCCTGGTGCCAAAAAGGTTGGGGACTGCTCTTCTAGAGGATTACACCGAGCTCAGACATTTCTACAATCATAGGTCACCAGACTGTTGTGCACAGACTCCCAAAACCTCCTGGAAGGAACTGTGAAAGGGAACTGGTTGTCCACATCAGCTGGTCTTTGACGCTGGGATTGAAAGCTACTCTAAACCCCTGGGGAGAATGGCCTAAGAAATCAAGGGACTCAATCTAAAGGAGAGGTTTGTCTCAGGAGTTGGATTTTAGAATTTAGAGATTTGGAATAAATTCCTCAAAAAAATGAAGTGCCCTACTTTGGAAGACTGAAGAACCAGTTAACAATTAGAAGCCAGAATACCCAGTCTTTTGTCCTGGGAGATTGGGAGAGGGGAGAAAGAAGGAAACAAAGAGAGAGAGAAAGGGATAGAGGGAAGAGAGAGAAGAGAGAAAAAAGCAATGACCCTCAACCATGTCTGATAAGCTTTGCTTCTTTCCCTGTGTCTCCTCTTCTCCCTCTGACACAAGAAACAATTTCTCCATTTTTCTTCAATAGAGCAATTCAGTTCTCTCTAACTCTTAGCCCTGTACTCACAGCCCCATTTATGCATAACCAAACTCATCAGGTTTGTTAGTTCAACAGAAGAATCTTTCATTTTAATATGATCCACTCTTCTTTGAAGGCAATTGTTATTATAAATAAATAGTATACCCTCACAGTTTCACATGAATTACACATGTGAAAGTACATTGAAGTGCTAAACTTGTCATAATTTGTGTATAGTATGATGTTTTAAGTTTTCAAATTGACACAGAATTCACTCTTCTATAACATTTGGTTTCAACATTTTCCAAAATTTGACTTCTAATCTATGTTTGAGATTCTGTGTCTCACATTTTAACATAATCCTTTATCAACTCACATCAAATCATTAGTAGAGTTCACAACGGGGAATAAGAATGAGACGCAGGATGGCAATCCGGGTTCTGTGGAAAGCCAGAGGACTCCAAAACAAAAAAAAATTTTTTACATTAAATGTTGCCAATCGCTGTCCCTAGTCAAGCCAATCAAAATCATCATTCATATTAACTTTGATACTCCACATAGAGCTCTGACATGGGCAACCAAACGCTGAAAAATGCAATGCTAAATCTTTATTCTATATTTGTACCTGAAAAAGGAAGAAGATAAATGTAGGATGGATAACAAGCAGGGATTTGAGGGTTGGAAGAGGAGGAAAGAATAACAAAGTTGAAATTTTGTGCTAAGGCCAGCCTTATCTATACAGGTTGGAGACAGCACCTCCTTCTGGGAGGTGTTCTAACTAATTCCAGCAGATGGCAGTGCTGCATAATGTGCTTTCCTGTGCTTTTTAAGCTAATTTACAAATGACTTTTTTTACGTTGGTTGAGGGATAAATATTGAAGTATAACCTCATAGCCTGAAATTTTCTGCTTTCAACTTAGAGAAGGCAGATGCAAACACCAAATCCCAGCAATCTCCAAAAGTCCCAGACAACCTTCTGGATTCCCTCACCAGAACATTTATATCAATTTGTGCTTGATTCTGCATTGGCCGGAAGTGTCTGCTGGAGCCTCAAGATGCCACACAAAGCAACTGCCCGCATCCCCTTGCCCCACCCAGCCTTGTCCTGAAAAGAGTAGGGGCTGATTCTAACCTGTTCAATCCTATCTTCAGATTCCCCAGAACCACTTCAAATTCTTCAGCCCATTATGAATTCTTCCTCTCCTAACCCCCAGAGTACGCATGCTCTTAGCCTCAGGTAAATATTTAACAACGTATTGGTGTTGTCCTTACCTCAGTTAGTTTCAATGTGCTAGTTAGACAGTAAACTTGAGATCAGGGAGAGGATGTTAGGTGTATTGTCATTCCCCACCATATATAATATGGTGCCAGATTCAAAAGAGATGCCTAAAAAATAGCTGTTGGTTGACTAACTCTTCTCACCAACTCTTAGAAATGTTGGCCAGCATGCTATCTAGTGTTCAGTAATTCCCTGTGATTTAGGAGTCAGCCATAGGACCTGCCAGGAAAAATGACTCCAGTCAGGGAATTCTGCACCTGGGCAAACTCTGGCATAGAAGTTTTGTGTAAAAGCAGCTGCCTGTGTGCTGCCTGTAACTGAAACCCCATCGTTTCATGTTTGGGGCATGTGTCGTCCACCTATTCCAACATTCCAGGGCTCCCTTGCAGTGCCCTAAGCAGTGCCCCTTCCCCCAGGTTTCCATTCATTTGTGCACGACAGCTATTCAATTAAGCCTGTCTGGGCTGAACATAGTAGTATCAATTTTACATTCAGGCCACAATCAGAAGTGTTAGTTATTTAATCTCTTTCTACCAACTCTTCTCTTTACCACTTCTATTTTCTTTCCCAAACCTGCCCCATCATATCTGATGCTCTGGAGCTCCTGCTGTTTTTGTGACATCTCTGAAGGTGTCCCATTTAGACCCAGTGAATTAGGGACATCTAATGTATCCTATCTGTTCTGGATACAAGAAAACTTACACCTAAGCAAACCTGCACCCCAACCCTTCAATCAGCTCCACCCTTGTTTGTGCTACATTATAATTCTCCTTAGCAGTTTGTTATTCATTTGTTCTTCCTACTCATCTATTCATTCACCAAGTGTTTACTGGGTACCTGCTATGTGTCAAGCACTGGAGCCAGTGGTGAATAAGTAAGTATGATCCTTATCCTCAGAAAGCTTGTGGTTTTGTGGTACAGGTGAAATTTTAAAATAAACACAGATGAATATATAATTATAATAAAGAGATGCTCTTTGAAGGAGAAAAAACAGAATGCTATGGGGATGAATGTGAGTGGAAGTGAGGGGGGAGGATATGTAGTCTTGATTGGATTGGATTGGAACAATGGTTAAAAATGGACTCTCTAGGGTGGTGACATTAAACTAAGGCACAAAAGGTGAGAAGGAAGTGTACATAGGGATCAACAAAATGCCCCAAGGTAAGGGGTGTAAAGGGGAGGCTCTGTACTTAGAGGAACTAATAGAACAACTGCTCACTAGTTAGGAAGTGGGTAGGGTGGGTAGGGGATACAGCCCAATGCAGGAACTGCACCCTGCATGACCTCATAGACCCAATGTGGGTACTGAATGCTGGCACCAGACCTGTACATTCTGTGATTCTGAAAAAGGCTTCCCCCTTCCCTGTTTGAACTTTATAAAATATAGTCATATCTGAATTCTATCTCTGCTTGCACAGGAATGACAAATGTAGAGATCCAGAGGCCTTAGGTGTCTGCTGGACCCTCAGGTAACCACACAGAGAGGATGCCCCAGTCCCAGCCTCTTCCCCACCATGACCCACATCCACGCCTTGCTCCGGCCCCAGTTGTAAAACAAGCTCCTGGGAAGCAGCATAGGTCTTCATCTTTCCTAGGGTCGGAACTTCTAACTCTTCCATTATTACATCTGTCAATGGGCAAAGACCTAACTTGCCATCACAAAAGAAACACTTTGATGGAAAAACTTTAAAAGGACTGTATTTAAAATGCTAATTATAATGTCTTTTCATGTCAACTCCAACCTTAAAACTTAAGTGCTTTTTTATTTAATTTTAGACCAATCTTAGGTCTCAGACCCTCCATGAGACTTCTGAGTATTAAACAATTAAGGGCAATAATGAGAGAAATAATGATCACTATTATCTAGACTTCAAAAGCCCTTCTCATTGGCTTGAGTTTCCTGGGTCAAGGGAAGGGGGGAAAAAAAGCTCTTTTCAATTTTTTCACTTATTTGACACTGCCCTAGGCTTCAGGTAGATAGATCTGTAGGGAACTGGGGAGAGGAAAAGGAAATTTTAACCTATAATTCAGGCAGTCAAAGTCCATATAGTAAGAAAGGTAAGGCAATCAGCTTTTTAAGTGATGAGGTGGCTCATTCATTAATAGGTGATACTAACCACATGCCCTCTGCTAGCATGAACAAATTATTTTTGCCAAGTTCAGTTATTTCCTGGCAGCTGAAGGAAAACATGTGCTGTCAAAATGTTAATATATTTCAAATTGCTTCATCAAGGGGGAGGATAATGGGTAGATAATTATAGATGCTAGAGGATGGGTATATCAAATTCATTACAGTATTCTTTCTACTTTTGTACATATTTGAAAAGTTCCATAATGTTTTGTCTTAAACATCAGTCCTTTTATCATCATTTAATATTTTCCTACTCCCCCTGCCAAACACTTTTCTGTGCTATGGGACAAAATTTCAGTCATCTGTCATCAGTAGCTGCTCTGGCAATAGGTATAAATATCTATTGTTTGGTAGATTAAAAAGTTTAAAAAGATTCAAACTATGAAGTGTGAAAAGAGAAACTCAAGTATCTACCCTGTATTCACAGTTTCATTTTAATAAACGATTTCAGAATTAGACCTACTAGCATCAAGGAGGTGAGGGCCAAATAGATGTAATTTTCATCATCACTGGCAAAGGTGCCTGCTAGAAGTAGAGTTTTTGATAGAATCTCTAGGGAAAACTGTTGCAAATCTCCAATCTAGAATCTTCCCTTCTATACTGATTGAAAGATTGAAACATAATCTGTAATCTGAGTAGGCACAAAGGGGAGGATACACACTTCAGCATCAGACAGCACCCCAGTTTTACAGGATTCCACACTAGAAGCACTATAGTGCAGTGGCCACTGATCTGTGGGGACTACAGTTGCAGCAGTGCCTCTGTTTCCATGTCTTCAATATGGCGATGACATAGGTTAATTATGAGGATGAAATGAGACAACACGTAGGAAGTGCCTAGCATAGTAGCTAGCACGTTGAAAGTACTGAATCAAGGATTTTGGTTTTTATAAATCAGCTGATTACTTACCTTAAATTAAAAGGGTATAAAATATAAATCATCTGATTACTTACCATATCTTAAAATGAGGACTACATCTTAGCGTGATCCAGATGGGCCCACTCACCATTCAAGCCAAACCCCTTGTCCAAGGGAAAAATGTTTTCCCAAACATATGACTATAAACTCATTTTATTTTGCCTTTGAAATAAGAAAATATTAGCATAAATATCTGATCTATTAGTGAAATTACAATCTGAACAAAGGACTCAATGGTACAGTGTATTTACAAAAGTTAGATAATTTCTTCTGCTTTTCTATTCAGTCATTTCCAAAGTAGATCTTACAGTGGTATTAAGAAATATTTAATAAGTAGAATCATCCCACAATAATTGTGTTCTTAACTCCACAAAATATATCATTTCCATAAATTCTTCAGTTTTGAAATCAACAGTATAGGCACATGGAACATTAACAGTAAAATTCTGTGTAGATGACAAAATGGTAGACTCTAAGATCTACATTTTTCTTACTGATTTTCTAAAAATGCTGCTCCGCTAAGGAAAGAAAAATGCAAATTTATGCATGTATAAAGTCAAATATCCTAAATGTTTTCATACAAATCTTTAAAAGCTCTGATCACTGTGCTCATTTTCATAAATACTTACAATACTTCAGAGAAATTATATTGCAGAACCACATAAGATTTTACTGTGATCATCACAATAAAAAATATGTATAAGAATGTTTATAGACATTTATTTTTTTAAAAATCTCTAGGCTTGAAGATTCAAGCAATCATATTTAAGGTAAAGTGCTATTCCAAACATGTATAACTTCATTTTAACTTTGATTTTTTACAAATATTTCCCCAATTTTTTAAAATCGCAAATGACAAAGTAAATGGGTTCAAAACTAAATCCTCAAACCAAGTAGAGAGATAACAGATAACATTCAAATTTCTCTTTGGAAAACAACTATGAAAAATGATCATTTTTCTCCCATCAAATTAAGTCAATATCTCTTTCGGAAAGCAGCGTATTAATACGTGATTTTATGAAATTATCCAGTCATAGGCAAGCACCCTGCTGAGCACACCCAGTGACTTAGGATAGTCCTCACTGGGGTGTTTTTTCTCCCAGCACTTGTAAGGCCTCTTGGGGGACAGTGGATAAAATAGCTTTCAGGGTCAAAATATTTTTGTGATATTTGGACTTTAAACTCTTGAATAATTAAAATTAACTGCATAACTTGCACCTATGTATATACGTGTGACATGATCTGGGATTTAGGATTATAATTCTGTGAACTTGAAATGGTTAGAGGCAAACTGGGGAGTCTAGAGTTTCTCTTCTCTCTTCATGCCCTCCCTTTTTAATCTGAAGACTCAGAAATTATCCCGAACCATAGAAAGGTAGGGTATTTGGGAATGAATAAACTATTCTTATCCAAGGAGTTAGGTTTCTAATTATTATCAATAAAGAGATGAAGAGCAGTGGGCATTGGAACAAGAATTAACACTGGAAGAAAGAAATATCACTTTTAGAATATCTCTAGGATAATATTTTTCAGGTAACCCCCCCCCCCAATCCTGTTCTGGTTAATGATGAACTTAAATGCCTGATCTGCAAAGAAAATGCTCACCAGGGACCTGCTGACTCAAGAATTTAATTCTTGCCCCATTGGAACACTGCCAACATTTTTCTGTTCCTAATATGAATGCGTCTGCAGTTTAAATAAGAGATTTCTTTCTGAAGAAAAGCAGTGGGAAGTTTGGGTGTTGTCAGCATTTCAGGTAAGATTGAAAGGCTGCTCTTGCAACCAGGTCTGTTCTGCTAAATTGAGAGTAAGCATTGTATGTAATAGTAACAGAGGTGAGCACCTGGAGCACAGTTTTAGGAAAAGAGCTTTCAGTTTGCAGTGGACAATTTCAAAGAAGATCTTACCAATCACCTTTTAAGATCTATTCCAACCATGGGACTCCATGATTCTTTGGATTCTTAAAGTGGCACCTACCCATTGGCAGGGGCCTGGGCTGGCTGGAAGACTGAAGGGGAAAAAATAAAGACAATCTCTTTCTATATTAAATGAGCTTTTTGAGGAATCTCAAGTATTCTGTAACAACCCTACCTAAAACCCTAATGAGAAACTCCACTATGAAAAAGGTTTGACATCTTCACTCTGCACCACCATACCCAACCTGACCCTGCTTCTCCAAACAGCACAAGGTAAGCAAACCTACGTGTCAATGTTTCCATTCACCTTCTATCTGAGGGGCAAAAATGGAGGAAAATAGAGGGGCAGAGACTTTGGGACAAAGCTGCTCCCCAGTGTCATCAAGTTAAGCCTTGAAATTACCCCTCATTACAGCTAATGACATCAGTGGTGTTCCCCACAGAGAGATGCTCATTGCCCAAAAGATGTGAGTTCAATTATGAGCACAAATCCCAAATGAGGAAATTCTGGGCTAGTCCACCTTTCTTTATTATTTGCTATTTTCCCTTATAAATATGTTAATAAAGCAATAATAATAATTTTCTTGGAAGGCAATACTCTGCCAAAAATAAAATGCTTCAGAAACGTGAGCACTCTGCTGGCCCCACCTCAATCAACCCTGAAGATTTGCAAGCTCGAGGCCATTGGTCATGTGGCGTTGTAACCAGGCACCGATGTAGCCATGGATTCCCCATCTTTCTGGTCTAATTCTCTTGTTATAGAATAAGCCACTGATCCATTGGTCCATAAGTGCACCTTGGGGTCAGATTCTTTGGCAAGAAACTGCAGCTGGGTTTTTTTCATCCTCTTTACAAGTCTAGCAAAGCCAAGCAACACGGAACTAAATATCATTGAAAATCCACAGAGAAGGAATGCTGCAGTGTAGCTGCCAGTTGTATCTACCAGCCACCCTGTAACAAACAACAGCAAAATCATATTGTTGAGTTGAAAATTCAATTACTTACCCAGTCTCAAACCTAATAATTTGTAAGGATAAGAACAATAGATTGCTAGCACTGCCATTATAATTTTGAGACAAAAAGCAGATCACCTAAAAATATTGTGCAGCAACTGAAAACTACATTCTATTTCCAGAGAAACTTTTTAAATGAATTGATGGTTATTATTATGTAAAGTGCTTGGAAGAGTATCATGTACTTACTAAATCACATTACTTACTAATATTAGTTATTATTAGCCCCATGAAATCTGGTAGAAAAGATAACAATAGCATCATTCAAATTATTGAAGTTGGGATAACTTATCTAGGGTGTTAAGAGAATATGAGAGCTGTCCAGAAAGTATCCAGCCACGGAATATGCACAATGGAGACATTTATGGCTGGATACGTTCTAGCCAGCCCTTGTGTAATCAGGCAAAATGCTAGTAATATTACCAGCATTCATACACTATCTTGAGTAACATAACATGCTTCAAAGAATTATACAAATTTTTAATTGAATTCAGTCACTGTACCCCATCCAGTTTGAAAATCAGAACTTTGCGCCATTTTAGAAGTTGCAAATGCACACATCTGAATGCATACTTCTGTAACCATAGGATTTTTTTCTTTATCTCTTCTTGCAACAAACTAATCTCAGTATCTATCCCAGCCTTGAATTTTGAGGAAAACCAGGGCATATGATATGCAAAATTGGGACCAGATGATCAGAGTATCAGTAGGTTAAAATTATACCTGGCCAGACAATTATTTTGTTATTAACAAAAATATTTCTTTTTAAAATCCTTCAAACTTTATTTATATGGCAAGAAAACCTACCCCCCAAAATACCATGGTTTCTCCTTTTACCCACTTCAAATTAATATAAGCCCCACAAAGTTTTCTACAAGAACTATTCTCAAATATTAATTAAAACTACTCTCAAATATTTTAGTTATCGTGTTATTTACTTGTGCCTTTCTGTAGCACCAAACAGAAAAGACTAAGTAGAGAGTTGTCATTTGAAAGGTAAATAAATAAGAGAAGTATTATTTATACAATAAGAACTCACATCCTAAGCATCTAATTCTCAGTAATGAGTATAATTTCCCATTTGCCAAATGAAGGCCACCGATTGAAAAAAGCCTCCAGGAATCCCAATTTCATTTGCGTTGTATGACCTTTAACAGAACCACAGTGTTCCTAAAGCTTAGTGAACAGGGATGTGGTGAGCATTGTGGAGGGGAAAGGCAATACCTCTAACCCTTCCTAAGGAGAGGCAAAGATATAAAATGTAACCAAAATGTCAAAATAATAATTAAAAAAAAAAACATTTACCGGGTATCAGGCAGGTGGGAGGGGGGAGGAGGGGATGGTTATATACTTACATAACGAGTGCGATGCGTACCACCTGGAGGATGGACACGCTTGAAGCTCTGACTGGGGGAGGGGTGGCAAGGGCAATATATGTAACCTTAACAACATTTGTACCCCCATAATATGATGAAAAAAAAGTTAGTGAACACTGAAATTGGCTATGGAGGGAGGCTGTGGGAACATTTTGGAGGCAGTTTTCAAAAATGAAGCACTAAACATAAAGTCCTAAATTATGGAATTTAAACTGACCAGGATTTTTCAACTGCATCGGTAAAACAGCCACAGTTATCCCTAGTTTGCCGTTTCTCCCCAACCCCAACTGCTGCATTTTGGAAATAGCCTGAAACTATCTACTCACAGCAACAGCTAATAGCAGAAACCCTGCTTTCTTCAAAACATCCCCTTCCTTCTTTTTAGGGAAATGGCTGGCCCATTTCTCTTTTGCCTGTCTTCAGAGACCTGTATTCACTCTCTCGGTTTTAATTTAGGCAGATAATAGTTTGGACCAGTTATTCTCAATATTTACTGTGCACGTGCATCACAAGAAAACTGGTTGAAAATGTAGATTTTTGGAACTCAGTCACCCCCCCCCCAAGATTCAGATCATCAGTGGGAGTGTTAAGGAATCTACGTTTGTAACAAGGGCCCTAGGAGGTTCTGATGCAAGTGGTCCCAGGATCTCATTTGGAGAGACAGTGGTCTAGACCACATGCTCCAAGAAGGAAAAACAGGTTCGGACCTGTTTCGTGCTGTCTCTCCAGGCCACCAAGCAAAATGGTAGTTACAAAAGCAATAAATATTTGTTGAATTACTTGGTTAATGCATGCAATAAATATCTGTCAAATTATTTGTTTATTCATACTTTAAATGCCTATAGCATTTTACAGTTTTCAAAAGATTCTAGATGCTTTATCTGATGACTCTGAAATCTATATATCCAAATCTGGCCTTCCTCTAAAGCTCAGATTTCATTCTTAAACAACTCTATTGAGCGTTTTCACCTATGTGTTTCAGATATCTCAATATATCTAAACATTAAATTCATTATTTTTCAGGCAAAGCCAACTTCTCCAATTTCCTTATCTTTTTCAACCATGACATTATTTACTAAGTCATCTTTTTCTTTCTCTCCTTCACCTTCATATGCTAAATTCAGTTGATTTTTCCCCCAAAATCTCCTCCTTGCCCCCAGAGCTCATTTCCATTTCTGCTGCAGCAGGCAGCCCTAGTCTGGGCCTTAGTCAGTTTGCTCCTATCATATTAGAATGGAATCCTAATTATCTCTCCCCTAAATTACTAGATCAACTACTAGATTACATTTTCTAAAATATACTCTTCACCACCCTTTGCACAAAAACTTTAATACTATCCATAGTGTCTGAAGAATAGAGCCCAGCTCCTTGGCTTGGCACACAAAACACTCCATTGTGACACTGGCACTTTTCATTTCAGCCTTACCAGCCACTAGAATCCTGTACTCCCAGCAGACTTCCCTCTGAATGTGCCCTGACTACTTGTAAGTCTGAGCAACTGCTCATCATTATTCCATTGCTCCCATCATTAGTATGGAAAGGAATCAAGTCCCTAATATGGGACTTTTTCTTTCCAGGGAGGCTAAGGTTTCCACTTGGTTGGAAGACTATAAAATGAGGATGTAGGTGAGATCCTGATGTTTTTGGTGGCTCCTGCACCCCTTCTCTCTTTCACTCTTCCTCAACTCTCTTGCCAGTCCTTCTCATTATCTGTGTGTTGGTTCACTATTTTCATGTCAATATGCCAAAGAGAAGAGGTGGCTGGGGATTCTCTCTGGAAACTTACCTGCGATGGGTGGGCTCACCAAATATGGCACTGCATGAAGGAAGTACACCACACCAAGCGCTGATGACAGAGAGGTGGTCCCCACCACCTCTGCGGTCACTACTGGGATCAGGGTCACATAGGCACCATCAAAGTAGCCAAAGGTACAAGAGAAAGGCACAAGCAACGGGAGATTTCGAAGCATTGGGAGGCAGAGGTAGCAGAGCCCATCTAGTCCCACGGCAACGAGGTAGCAAACATACCGGTAACTCTTCAGACACCTGTGGATTTGAGAAACAAAAATGAGTGCAGGGTGCACTAAGGTTCTACTAAAGAGCTTTAGAGTCATGGCCATGCAGCAATAAGCACTGCAGTTATTTATGGAGATGGCTTCCCCATTGTGCGTTATCTATGTTGTCTTCCTATCTTTTTTTTTTTTTAATGAATGCAAGAATTCATCTCCCCAGGAAGCATGGTGTGGTAGAAATGGAATATATGGAATATAGGCTCTCAAATTAGAAAGGTAGAAGAATAAAATCAGTTCTATGATCCACCAACTGCCTAACTCTAACTTCAATTTCTTTAGCTATAAAATGGGAAGGTTACCTAATCTCATCACTGGTACTCTAAAGATAGTTGGAAATAACATGCAGTGTCAGGAGACTAATACTTCCTAGCAGCCAACCACATTAGATGCTTCCAGATATGTTATCTATTGGTATGTGGCACGACAACCTGAGTGATTATACAAAAGGGACGCTGGAATGTGAAGACATCAAAATGATTTGCCAGAGAGGATGAAGCTCTTGGACTAGGACTAAGTCTTATTTCAAGACTTCCCCAGTGGTACTTCCATCACATTTTCCCTCTGTAACTCCAGATCCATCTATGATACCAGTTATTTCAAAGACTCTGTATAATGTCAGCTCCAGCAGTTTATGCTTTACAAATGTTTTTCTCTCCACAGCCCCATGTGAGCCTTACAAAATGGTATAAGGTCAATGAGCAAATGTTGCACTGGACTGGCTTATAGACAGTGACCCTTGAGGATCTGAGGGTCAGGTAAGTTTCTGGTCATAGGGCTAATAAGCAACAGAGCTGGCACAAGAACATAGGTCTTGTGTGTCCGACTAGCCATGCCTCCATTAGACCTACATGCTGTTGCTTCTTGCCAAGTTATTTGATGGTGAAGATAGATACCTCTTGCTCTCTGCCTTCTTGTTTAACCATTAATAATATGGAATTAATTCTAAATATTACATCCATAACACTGGAGAGTGAAAGTTTTATCCTGATTAATTACCAGTGGCATAATTTGTGAGAAGCTACACAATAATAGCTCTCCCAAGTCATAGCTCAAGTGTGACGAGTCCATCATTTAGGAGGCTATGAGTAGCTTGCACTTTTCAGTCCAAATAGATGAGCATTTACTGAAGAAACTACTGGGTAGATTTCCTATAACTTTGGTTTCTGAGCCTACCATTACAATGAAAGTATTTGCTATTTTTGCTGTCAAACATAAATGTATGGCTGCAATGTCACTATTGTTACCTGCTCCTCCTCCCATTGGCAGACATTCTCTAGAGCGGCTCAAGCACAACTAAAACCATAACACTCAGCCTAAGGTTGTCTTGCCTGAGGACTGACTTGAATTGGGATGAAACTAAATCTGTCAACAGAACTTGTAGTTACCCTAGGCTTCTGTAATTTAGACAAACCCACCATCCTAAACCAACTAGAAAAATTATGGCCAAATTAAGCCCACCACCTGTTTTTGTACCATGTTTCCCCCAAAATAAGACCTACTCATAAAATAAGCCCTAGCAGGATTTCTAAGCATTTGTGCAATACAAGCCTACCCCAAAAATAAGACCTAGTGATGGGCGTGGCTACGCAGCATATCTGCACAACCCATGCATTTCATCATGGAGCGGTAAAGAAGACGAGAAGCCCTCTCATCTGCCCCATGAGAGCTCTATTGCTTAACATGAGAGATTGGGGCCAATGGCTCTAAAGGAAATAGAGTTGCAAGAAATTCAGGATGGAATTCGGGGTTTGGAGAGTTAGGATGATGTTTCAGAAGAAGACAATTTAACTATATTTGAATAAACGTAGATTATGGTACCGTACTTAACAAAAATAACACATCCCCTGAAAATAAGCCCTAGGGTGTCTTCTTGAGGAAAAATAAATATAAGACCTTGTCTTATTTTCAGGGAAACATGGTACTCCCTGTGAACTAAGAATTGCTTTTCCATTTTAAAATGGCTGGAAAAAAATCAAAAGAACAATATTTTGTGACATGTCAAAATTATAAGAGAAATTCCAATTTCAGTGTGGATAAATAAAGACTAATTGGACCATAGCCACTCTCATTTCTTTAAATATGATCTATGCTTTGGGGCTACAACAGCAGAATTGGGTAGTTGCAACAAAAATCATATGGCCTACAAAACCCCAAACATGTTTACCCTCTGTCCCTTTACAGAAAAAGTTTGCCAACCCCTAATCTAGAAGAGCCAGCAAGCGAGCTGCCTTCAGATATTGCAGGCTTGTTAACATTATTCAGACCTTGGGAGTCCACAAGGAAAAGGGATGAGGAGTAACTCAAGGCCTAAAGTCCCTAGGTGGAGAACCGATTGTAGTTTCGTGGATTTTACCTTCTATCTGTCAGCCATCCAAATGTGATGTTGCCAATAATGTCAATCACTCCCAGTATGGACATAAGAAAAGCAGCTTGCTGGTGACTCACTCCAACACTCAAAGCATAAGGCACCAGGTACACAAAGAGAGGGCTGCAGCCGTAAGCCATGAACAGAACAGAGATGGCTAACACGACAAAGTCTGACATCAGTACAAAACTGTATTCCTGCTGCAAAGAGCAGCAGAGGCAAGTCCGTGCCCATTTTTTGGTCAAAGGCGAATAGGGAGAAGCCCGCTTAAAGTCTTCTTTCTGAGTTCTGCAGACGTCATTCTGCTCTGGAGTTGTATGGTCCTCTTTAAGAGTAATTGGCCGCATCAAGGCACCACAAACACAGAGATTCAAAACGAAGCCCCCAAGAATGAGCAATGCTCCCCGCCAGGAGAACTGTTCAATGAGGAGCTGAACCACAGGAGCCAGGATGAAGGTGCCAATACCACTTCCGGACATGGCGATCCCGTAAGCAAGGGCTTTCCGTCTGCTGAAATACTTGCCAACCATGGCAATGGCTGGGGAGTAACAAAGTGCAAATCCAAGACCTGGGGAGGAAGAGAACCCTGTGAGTGCTGGTGCACCATGAACAGCCACAGAAATAAAATATCTCAGAATAAAATTATTTAGATTAAAGAGAACCTGACCTTCTGTTAAACCCTTTAAAGCTGTTTCCTACACCAAGCTGAGCATGAGTTTCCCCTTACCAGTTATTCACAACTTGGAAAATATATAATATATGTGACTTTCTTCTTAGGAAGAACACCCTTAAGGAAATATGACTTCTTAAACAAAGTTAAATGAAGAACTTAAAAGTCCTTATGCAAACTAACTTGGAATTAACTAGAATTTCTGCATAGTGCCAACCTCCTCCTTTTTCTTTTTTTTTAACTTAAATTATTCAGATAATTTCCCTAACTTCACTGCCTGTAAAGACTCAACACTGGTAATCTGGAATTTGGATTGAAACAGCATGTATTAATATAACTCCATAAAAGTTCCAGAATAATTAATTTCACATAGTTGGGAAAAATCATGCAATCTTTATACATGAACATAGCAACCTGAAAACATCCCTTAAGGTCAGCAGAAAAGAGTTGATGATCAAGAAATCTTTTTAAAGATCTTCATCTTCTATTACTTTTTAAGTCAAGAAAATCTGAAGGGATGTAAACCTGATTCCATCTGCAACTAGAATGTCAGAGAAAGAAAAGTAGAACCACTTTCGGCTCCTGTTTCCATCTGCAGTGCAGGGTAGCCAGCGATCTAGAGTTGACTGAGGAGTTTCTGGATGTGGCAGGACTTGCAGTGCTAAAGCCAGGACAGTCCCTGGTAAACTGGGACCACTGGTCACCAGAGCAGTTAGGTCGCATGGGTGACTAGGAGCAGATGTACCTTCTTAAGCTGACAGAGCCAGATTTATAGCCTCACTGTGATGTTACATCCCTTCTTGGCCTGATTCCTGCTACCCCAATGGCACAAAGCCCAGACAGGAGCTGGTGCTACTCTCCTCACCCCTCTGCAAGCTGCTACTCCAGACCCACCAACCAACCCCATTTTGATCCTATGTAGTCCCTTTAAGTGTGATTTATGGAATGCACGTATGTTGCTTCTCTTTCCATGGCATTCATTATGGTTCACTAAAGCGATACTTCCACAGCGTTGAGAAAGAATCTGCATATAAGAATACTCACAAGGGGCTTTCTTTTTTAAATTGAAAACTCACATTTGTTAGACAATGATATTCATTATAAAGCAAGGGCAACTCAGGTTGACCACGAATAGTATTTTAATGTCCTGGCAAAGAGTTTGCAGAATAACCATTGCTGAAAATGATGGGTAATAATTTTGGGTAATATCTTGTTTCTTCTGAGTATAGAATCTCAGTCATACACTAATGTCAAAGGAAAAGCCAGCAGTTACTTTGATCATATGGCAGGATTAAAGTGGTGACATATTATTATTACGGTAGTGCAATCCCATGTCCAGCTCTGTTTAACTGCTAGGTAGGTAGACATGAGCTGGGTCAGCTAAATTATGCATCTAACAAAATGAATATTTTATGAATCACTCCTCTGTGGATGTGCTTGGCCACCCCTGGATGGGATGGGTGAGACAAGTAGACAGAGGTACAAAGTGCCCTTACCTGTAACAACGCCCAGAGTGAGGTAGAGATGCTTCAGACTGGTGGCAAAGGAGCCCAGGATGAGACCAGTAGATGCGAGCAAGCCACCCAGCATGATTCCCACTTGACAGGATAAACGGTTACTGACAACACTCCCAAGTGGAGCTTCAAAAACAATAACAAATAAGTTCAACAGAAAGGCCTCAGGGGAGCAGCGAACGCTGTGGTATTGCACTGGCAGAGCAGAGCACAATCGCCCTTTAAAAACATTGAGCCCACCCCACTGATTCCACAGCTTTGGAAACTGAGGCCCAGAGAGAGGACGTGACTTGTCCCTGGTCGCTCAGAGAATAAGTAGCAAAACCAGACTAGAACTCAAGTCTCTTGACTTGCATTTCAGTGCTTGTTCCTCATCTTTACTTCATTACAGCCATAATACTGGGACTATTGAGTGTTGTTAAAACAGGATCCACTCTTTATTGAAACTATATGTCACTTGCACAGGGATGTTTGCTATAGTATTGATCATACAGCATTAGCAACCATGATGACAGTGAACTGGTAGAGAAAGAAAGTGAGTGGCCCTGTGTGATCAGCAGTGTCGTGCAGTAAAAGACCTAGCAGAGAGAGTGCAGACAGTTCCACAATGGGGCACTGCTTTCAGGCTGTAGCACACACACCCTGCATGAGAAATCAAAGCCCAGAAAAATCTAAGAAAAATTCTTCATGCCCATGGTGACATTCTGGTCGACCTCACTCCATTTGTGGTTTACCAATGTGTCAGAATTATGTTGACCTCAATGCTTATAGAATATGCATTAAATGTATAAGAGACCAAAGAGGAACTGAAGTTCAGGGGGATAGTATGTCCAAGGTTACCAAGAAATACAGCTCAGAATGCCTGACACCAAGTGGGAGGTTATTTTGCCCTTTTCCTCCTTGGGTCTCCCAGACTAATGACAGGAGTGATGAAAGGCATGTGAATTTCTTTCTGAGGAACAATTCACGCTGACACCAGTACTCCTAGTAACAAGATCAGAAGAGCTGATTCTCTGGGTATCTGTAGAATATGATCATTTTTGTATTGATCAGGTTGAAACTGGAGCCTGACTCCAATGTTCAACTCAAATGAACTTTTCTATTCATCCTAGAGCAGATCTGTTCCCAGTTACTGTCACAGATGTGATTCTGCAGCCTCTTGCCCGTACTCTGAATGTTCTAATGTCATGTTACCAGGTGAGCAAGAAGGTATATGGTAATTGGGTACAACAGGCCTCTCATTCTTTCATAGAATTTAAACATGCTGTTTCTGACATGATCCTTCTCAAAGCCTCACACAAATCATGGTGACCATATTGATCACCTAAGGCCATTTACTCCTCTTTGGGGGGTTATGAATATTTTTGAAAAGATGGCAGTGAGGAAGATGAGTCACCTTTATTTTCTGAGAAAGACAAACACAGCTCTTGGCATGCTGATACAAAGGCTGTGACTAATAATGTGACCCTAAAAATCCAGTGATTGTTTTACCTGTTACAAAAAAAAAAAAAAAAAACAAGCTACAAAACCCAAATATATGATTTTTTGAGCCTTTAAGACCTTCTTATTGATTCAGAAAATCAACTTAGCCATCTCATGAAACCTGCTTTTAAGCCTAGAATTGCTCTCAAATTCCACCCAACCAAGGAAATATATTTCAGCACAATTCAACTGATTCCTGAGCATACACATTTTCCTAAAATTAACTATGTGTCAGTACCTAGAGTGGAATCAGATGAAGTTATTATGAGTTACTGAGTAATAGTATACCGTGTTTCCCCAAAAATAAGACCTACCCATAAAATAAGCCCTAGCAGGATTTCTAAGCATTTGTACAACATAAGCCCTACCCCGAAAATAAGACCTAGTGATGAGCGTGGCTACACAGCATATGTGCACAACTCATGCATTTCGTCCACGGAAAGGTAAAGAAGATGAGCAGCCCTTCTCATCTGCCCCACGAGAGCTCTATTGCTCAACATGAGAGATTGGGGCCAATGGTTCTAAAGGAAATAGTGTCCCAAGAAATTCAGGATGGAATTCGGGGTTTGGAGAGTTATGATGATGTTCCAGAAGAAGATGACTTAACTATATTTGAATAAATGTAGATTGCTGTACCATACTTAAATAAAATAACACATCCCCTGAAAATAAGCCCTAGTATGTCTTCTTGAGGAAAAATAACTATAAGACCCTGTCTTATTTTCAGGGAAACATGGTAGCATTTGTTTTTTGCCACTGAGACAAGACCTGAAAAGATGAAAGTTTTCTAAAATACTCAAGACTCATTGAAATGCAAATAATTTGATCCAATCTTAAAAATTCTCTAAAACACCAATTTAATAACTTTATTTGTCCTCCACTATTAATATATAGATGGAATGTTAGTTTCCATGAATTTCTGGAACAACCTACATACCCTCTATAACACCTTTGTGGTTTCTTGAATGAAATTATAGCCATAGTGAATATGTTTAGCTCATGATTACACAATCCATCCTTCCCCAATACTTCTCTAAGTATGAAGATTTATGCATGAAAAAGATGAAATCTATTAGCCAAATTTTGAAGCTTCTGGGAAGGAAACAGAATGCAGACCAAGACTTGAGATGTGATGCAAAACTGCTGGCTCTCATTTAAGTAGATCATATAGTAATGGCTCATGGTGCTATGCAATGATTGTTCACATGACTAGAGAATTAGAAGGCCATAGCATTTGGTAGAGAGAAGCCAAGCATATGCTGTATGGTAAACTGCTTTCGAAATTAGGAGAAGTTCAGCAATGCTCAGCATCTTATCTCTATATGGAAGAGCCAAATGGTATGTGTCCTTTTGAGTGTATTAACTACAATACTTGTTCCATATGACATCAGCTAAAACCATTCATTCCAAGAACAAGCCTGGTTGGCTTTAGCCAAAGCTAAGATTGACCTTTTCTTTTTGCATATATTTAGCCAATTTTTAACATAGCCCTTCTACTTAGAAAAATGAGTAATCAAAGTCAGTGGAAGGGCTTGGTCATGTACAGTTCAAGAGTAGCCAGTAATTGTCTATCCTGTAAGTGATACTCACCACATAGCATGGTCACACAGTCTACAATGGAATGGATCCATGCTGTTTGTGCATAATCCTGAGCGAAGTATGTCTGGAACTCCACAAAAAAAATTGAGATACATCTGAAAAATATAATGCAAGGCATTTTATACAAAAAGCAAATGAACATGGATTTGAACCAGAAATTACAAGTTTTGGTTCAATTAGCTGTTCCAGTCTCTAAGAGTTTTAATTGCTGTACTATAATAAGTGGGAAATCAGAAGTTGAACATTTGGACCATTCTGGAGAACAAGAAGAACAAGGGGATACTGAGGTCATACTGCTCCAAGGAACATTTTATGGAAAAGAGAGAAGGACAACAATATGGATTCTTTTTTTTTTTTTTTTTTTTTTTTGAGACAGTGTCTCACTTTGTTGCCCAGGCTAGAGTGAGTGCCATGGCGTCAGCCTAGCTCATAGCAACCTCAAACTCCTGGGCTCAAGCAAACCTCCTGCCTCAGCCTCCCAAGTAGCTGGGACTACAGGCATGCGCCACCATGCCCAGCTAATTTTTTCTACATATATTAGTTGGCCAATTAATTTCTTTCTATTTATAGTAGAGATGAGGTCTCGCTCTTGCTCAGGCTGGTTTCGAACTCCTGACCTTGAGCAATCTGCCTGCCTTGGCCTCCCAGAGTGGGACTACAGGCATGAGCCACCATGCACGGCTAATTTTTTCTATATATATTAGTTGGCCAATTAATTTCTTTCTATTTATAGTAGAGACAGCGGTCTCGCTCTTGCTCAGGCTGGTTTCGAACTCCTGACCTCGAGCAATCCGCCTGCCTCAGCCTCCCAGAGTGCTAGGATTACAGGCGTGAGCCACCACGCCCGGCCGATCTGTACTTTTTGATTGGAAATAAATTCACAATATAATGCTAGGTAAAAAAGTACGTTATAATACAAAATAGCATATTTAGTAAGAATTTATTTTTTAAAAACATAGTTTATATAGATAGAAAAAGGCTGAAAGCATACAAATATGTACCCAATCATTATATGTGAATGGTGAGAAGTGATCATTTCTGTCTTTATTCTGCATTTTGAATTATTTTATAATAAACATGATTTCTTATATAATCAGAAATGTGTTTATGCATATGTGTGCAGAGAGAGAAATATTTATGTTGAAAAACAGTTAATTACTTAGGGAAAAAAGTCATAAGTGAACCAGAAGCAACAGTTTGTATCACTGTACAACTTGGGAGAGCTTCGTATAGATTAGCATGGTGCCCTATTCTGAGCAGGAAGCTTTTAGAGCCTGGTGATAACAGGGAAAGAGATCAGGCCTGTGGCTTGGGAATGAGATAAGAGGTTATTAATCTTTTTGGATAGGGCTGAATTCCAACTCATCATGCTTCAGCAGCCCATAGTAACCTGTTCTTTTCATTCTCCCTCTCCTTTCCAGTTGCTGCTAGGTGTGAAGTTAGGTGCTGGACAGCTTGGAGGAGAAAGGAGAAAACCAGATACAATCAGACAGCTGTGTGAGGCAGGGCCAGCTTCATGGGAGTGCAGCCCACACAGAGCCACAGAGCCTGGCACTCAGAAGGATGAAACTCGCTTTAGAGCTCAGCCATCACTGACTTAAAATTCTTAATAATTTTATCTCTGAATTTGTGTTTTTGAGTGAAGGCCAATGGAACAACAGAGGCAGCACGTAAGCAGAAGAGATGCACTTGATATGTGTGTCTGCAGTTCTGTCTGCAGTTCACATGGAGCATTAGAGATGTCATATGGAGCATTAGAGATGTCATATGGAGCATTAGAGATGTCCCAAGAGCACAGAATTCTGGTGGACCCATGATTTGAGGGAGTTTGGTAAGACTCAAAGCAAGTATGAGTTAAGTGTGTTGTATCTGTGGGGGTAGGGAGAAAGAAGGGTCTAACAGCCCTGGGAATCCAGGCTTTCCTTTTGAATCAAAACCTGCTTCAAATGCAGAAAGAAGGCAGTGGTGTGCTAAGAATCACGAAAGATCAGGGATTCCTATCACATCCTTTATTATTCATGTTACTTCTCTGTATTAGTCACCATTTATGCTGAGAGTGATGGCATAAAGGAAAGGGAGAGACAAGGCAACCTATGTTTCCTTCCTTTTCAGTCCTTTCTTACCCACCAGTAAGCTGAAGAAGAGAGAATGTTGACAGGCTGTGCAAGAATCAAGAAGTCAAAAACAGTTGAGTTAGGCCAGGCGTGGTGGCTCACGCCTGTAATCCTAGCTCTCTGGGAGGCCGAGGCGGGCGGATTGCTCAAGGTCAGGAGTTCAAAACCAGCCTGAGCAAGAGTGAGACCCCGTCTCTACTATAAATAGAAAGAAATTAATTGGCCAACTGATATGTATATAAAAAAATTAGCCGGGCATGGTGGCGCATGCCTGTAGTCACAGCTACTCGGGAGGCTGAGGCAGAAGGATCTCTCGATCCCAGGAGTTTGAGGTTGCTGTGAGCTAGGCTGACTCCAGGGCACTCACTCTAGCCTGGACAACAAAGAGAGACTCTGTCTCAAAAAAAAAAAACATAAAAAAACAGTTGAGTTAGTTCCACTAACTAACAGTTAGTAGTGCCAGTTTTCCATTGTTCTGATAAAAATGAAATACATACGCATTTATGAGCTACCAAATAAGAGTTGTGAAACTCCAGTGATTCCACATATGAGTTCAATACTCATTTGCATTTCAAAAAGTCATTGCCTAATATATAAACAACAGTCAATTCATGCTGATATTTAACATTCTCATTTTTCTTTCCTTACAACAACACTAAATAGCAAATTTAAAACGCCATGAACAATTGAAAGACCACTGAAGAAAGGAAAAAGCTTTATATTTTAGTACTTGTAACAGCATTTTTTTTTCCTGCTTTTTGAACAAGGGGCCTTGCATTTTCATTGTGCACTGGGCCCCCGACTATGTTGTTGGTCTTCGTGACAAGAAAGAGAACGGTATGAGCTAAATTCTAAGTCCCAGTGGATGCCAGGATGGAGCTCTGTGTGCCGGGCATAGAATAAGGATCAACATTTGTAGAAGGAAAGCGAAGGACACAGGATTAGGCAGAGAGGTCAAAGTGCAATGCATGCCTGACGAATTCCCAGGGTCCCAAATGGAATGGTCCCGCCTCGAAGCACCTCCCTCAATCAGTCACTGGATGTGGGCGCCCCGGGCAAGGGTGTGCTCTTGGGAGAGGCAGCTCTCCGCAGGTGAGGGACACCTGAGGACTGACAGCTGCAGGCTGTGCTGACTGTACGCCTGGCAGCTGCAGCTGAGGCCAAATGAGAGGCACATGTCTGTGCTCACTGCAGTCCCATTCTTGTTCTCCACACTGAGCACTGTATGCAGTTCTCTGTGAAAGGGACACAAAAAGTGACCCTTCTCCATCTAGGGATTTAAGAAGCCAGACATGCAGCAGTAGATCTGATGCTAGATTAATAATTACATCAGCACTTGGAGTACTGAAACGGAGTCACACCTGACAATGCAGAGAGTAGTAACATGAACTACCTGGCTGATCGTATGAACTTAAATTTAATGAAAATATTGCAGAGCTCTTTTAAAAGCATGCATTAACTGCAACTGTGCTTCATGCTAGCACCTTTCTCCTGAACTGCAGCCAAAACCCTTCTAACTGACCTTCCTGAATTTGCACAAGGCTGCCTTCAGTACATTCTACACTCAATGGTCAGAGCAACCTTTCTAGAACACAAATAAGATTCTGATGCTCCCAACTTTATAACCTGACTCAGGAGACTGGATGGGCTGTCCCTTCTCAATGTGTCTCCTTTCTGCCCACCCGTTGGGTTCTTCACTTCAGCCATATTTAACTTCTTGCTACTTCTTGTAACATGCCACCCACACTTTTTCACACCTCTGAAACTTAAATCCTTTTTCTTTTCTAGGATGCTCTCCTTGCCCTTCTCATTCTTTTAGTCTCAAGATAATATCATAGTAACTCCTCTAGAAGGTTCCCCTGACCACCCCCTGATTACCAAGGCTGGGTTTATTATCAATACCTCTCATATGTGTTTCCACTACACGCTGATTGTTTACCACACTGGGTGGCGATTCCCTTTGCATCTGTTTGTATTCTCCACTAGAATGTTGCTCTGTGATGGCAAAGACCATGTCTGCCTTATCTCACACTCAATCCCAGACATCTAGTATGGTACCTGCCATGTACTAAATACTCATAGATATTATAGGAAGGAAGGAAGGAAGGAAGGAAGGAAGGAAGGAAGGAAGGAAGGAAGGAAGGAAGGAAGGAAGGAAGGAAGGAAGGAAGGAGGGAGGGAGGGAAGGAAGGAAGGAAGGAGGGAAGGAAGGAAGGTAGGTACAGGAAGTGACAAGAAGATAAGGAAGTAAAAGTGGTTGAGTTGCAACTTCAAGAACTATGAATGAGAAAGGGAAGAGGAAGATTGGGTGGTGGCCATATAGGAACATGTGGCTAGGTGGGGGAAAGTGGGGATGTGAAGAAACTGAGTATGTTATTTGCTGAGAGCAAGAATCATAAGAGGGAGCTGCAGAAGCTGGAAATGTAAGAGGAACACATGCTGTCTAACAGGTCCCATAGGATGATAAGATAAGATATTATAAATCATAATCTTTTCTTTTCTCTTCACTAAATAATTTTAAGGAACTTAATATTTGTATGGCTATGTTTGTCTCTTGTGACTTCTTTTTTTTTAAAAAAAATCTTGCTTTGTCATTTGCTTTTCTGCTGGCTGGTTTTCTTAACTGACGTGACTAGTCATATCAGTCAAACTTCAGGTATGTGAAAATAAATCAAAACCAACACCGGAGATTCTTGAAACCAACACCGGAGATTCTTGTCTGAGCATGTGAGCCAACTTGTCAGAGGGAAAAACGTTTAATAATCACATACATGCTTTTGAATGATTGTGACTTTTATGAAATGTGGGGAAAATAGTCTATCACTTCACATCTGTTCTCAAAGGGGAAATGTACCACAGAACTTTTCAAATGATAAAGTTTCATGACTTATGCCTTCTAAACACAGGCACCATCCTAAAGAAATCAAATTTTATTGGGAGCGTGTGTGCATCTCACTGAAAAGATTGTTTTTGTTGTTTTTAGAATATTTGTGCAATTACAGATGTCAGGAGAGCAGGATTTTGATCCCTGATTCTCACACTGGGTAACTGAGAGTTTATCATAAAGCTTCTTAATCTCTCAGGGCCTCACTTTCTCATATATAAAATAAGCATTAGGCTTAGGAAGTGAGGAGAAAAAGACTTTTTTTAAAAATTTTCTATGTGGTTTTAATTTTTACCATCTCAATGAATGAGTTCATTTTTTAAGTTCCAAATTAAACAAATCACCCCAGAGGCTGATTTCCTTGTTCCCATCTCCAGTTCTTTTGGCTGCTTCCTGGCTTACGGCATTTAGATTCAGACACTGGCTACCTCGTCACACTTTTCTCCTCTAAACTTATTCTGCTCAAGTATCCTCCTCTCAGCATCTCCTAGTAACCTCTGATAATAGGCCTTTGCTGCCAGCCACAACACTCTTTTCTGGTTTCTGGCTAAACCCCAGGCAGTTCAGGAATGAAGGCTGCCCACCCTTACCACCAAGTGAGTAACAGATGAAGTTCGTCCGCTGATGCAGCTTGAAACATCTTTCTCTTTCGTTTCTGCCTGGCCGAATACTTGCCATTCTTTTAAGAACTCACTCCAGGGACAACTTCTCTAGAAAGCCTGCCCTGAACTCCCAGGTCAGAATTAAGCCCTCTCTGTGTTACTTTGCATTCTATTTTTACCTAAGTTATATTTAGCGCATTTTGATTATATTTAGTTCTTTATGCCTGAGCCTACTAGATGATGTCCCAATATCTCTGTGTTTTTGGAGGCAGCTAGCACATAGCTTTGTCCACAATGAATGCATGGTACGTATTAGTGGAATTGATTTCAGTTGAATTAAAGTTGAAAACTTAGAGATACAACCTAAAAAAAGATGCAAGACTTTGAGCCCTTGAAGGTAGTCATGAGATCTATTGGCTATCCCAGTGTTTTTGAGAGAGAATTGAGAACCAATGTCCTTCCAAGCAAGAAAAACCATGTGAGTTGCTGATGAGCATGAATGACCATCAATAAATTGTGTCCCTGGTGTAATTCCTCAATTACCTATGAACATGTACCCCAAGTTATTTCCATAGTTTCAGAGGACAGCATTCAACAGAATCCATGTACCCAATCTCCCCCAGCCTTGATATGCAGTTGTTTGTACATGAGTTCGGGGTAGCATCACTCATGGCCAGTTAACAACAGGGCAGACAGGGTAGAGGGAAATTTGGAAACAACTGTCCCCTTAGCACCATGACTCCTCACCACCAATATGACAATTCCCTGGATATTAGAAGATAGCCTATCTTAAGGCAATGCTTCCCATAACTAAGGTAGTTTTTGAAAAACCTACACCTTGTAATTCTACAGTTTTCAAGTGGAAGCAGAGTTTGCACACATTTGTGTATGTATGTGTGTGTGAAGTGTGTATGTATGAGAAATAACAGGATAGAAAGCTCTTTAGTTATGTGCTGGAAAATGTGATAGTGGTTTCTCTGTGTGTGTTAAGAGTCAATGGATTATGAGTGTGTGTGCAGTGACAAATAAACAAGATGAGACATAAAAAAGACTAGGATTCCAGTCCAGCTCTGTCATACTGGCCAAGAAATTGAAGGCAAGTTACTCAACTTTCCTGAGCCTCAGTGTCCTAACCTCTGGGAGGTGACTATACCTATTCTGCTGAAATCACAGGGCCCACGTGAGACAATGTGATTGGAAGAATTATCTCAACCAAAAGCACCACGGACAACTAGACAAGAGTGCAACTCCTTCGTGAAGACTCAACTACTACCCAGAAGGTTCTGGCATGAACCCTCCTTATAAAGCACTGAGCATACTTCCCAAAATTCCCCCTCTTGGGAATAAAGGCAGCTTCTACATGTAAGAACCAACATGAGAGAGAGTCCTTTTAACCCCACAACCTCTTCACACCCAGAACACAAGATTCATAATATAGATGGGAGAAAAATTAGACTCAATATCAATGACATTATTTTAAACAAATCTACAGTTTACTATTAATATAAGACATAATCAACTAACTCTTATTGTAGCAAACAAAAACATCTTGCTTCTTCTATCCTGCATTATATCTTTGTTATGGCGCAGGGGAGAACATGGATGATTTTATTGATGATGCCATCAAGTAAAGTTATTCGTCCAAATAACTTTCTTATACTGAAATGACTTTCTTATACTGCCAGGAGTGCATTGCCAGAGAAGAGAAACAAGGAGTTCTATGTGAATGAAAGCATTTGTAGAGAAAAGAGCTACTGAAATGCAGATTTCAAGTATGAATTTATTCTAAATATAAATGAGATGACTGAGTCTGAATGTCCACACATGTAACTTAAGCATGTCTAACACTATGTCCTTGGAGAAAAGAAGGAGAGAGAGAAGTGGGCAAATGAGACTGAGAGAATCCCTATATTTATGCTGTTGCTCTCCTTTAACCTGGAATTCAGCCTCCACCACAAAGCCAAAATGCAAATAAAGCAAAGGAATTTAAATTCTAGGTTGTAAGCTTCCAAGAGCTCAGTACCTGGTAAACCAAAGGCTTTTCAAGGATTATTTTGACCTTGCATGATTTTCCTTTCTGGGATGAATATAGACCCTAGACCTGTGTAAGATTAACTCCATGTGGTGTGTTCACAAATCCGCTATAAACTTTATAATCACACTCTTGTCACTTGACACCCTTTTTCCTCATCCATGAACTTAAAGCCACATGTCATACCATTATAATTATGATCTCTTACCATCAGTTGTCCACAGTGTTTTTTTGATTTGTGAGTTATGAATCACATATCCAATTAGATCTGTATTTCCATTGTAAAATTTTAATGATTACGGTTGAGCTTAATTATTAAGATGATAGATAAAGAGAATTCTGGAGAAATGGACTTACAGAAATCATCTTACCCATCCCTGGAGCTATGTCAGCTTATGCTAACTTACCGTCTTGGGTATGCATTTAGCAATTCTTTAAAAACCTTAGAAAACTAATTTCATTAAGAAAATACCATGGAACCACTCCCTCCTCTAATGAACAAATCAGGGCACTTCCCATGTCATTTCATATGTGATAGGTTTTAAATATTTCATATTAATTATCAGTGGAAGATGAAGAGAGAAAAGAAGTGTGTATCACATACTTCCACATCTTCTAGAGCCGCTTATGAGAAAAAACGGCTACAATAGCCACAGCGTTTGGTCTAACATTCCAGGTTAAAGTGTCAGATATTATAGAAGAGACCACTACCAGGACTTTTAAGTGTCAGAAAATTACATTCCTTGCAAAGAAAAAGATATCTGAGCAATCAAAGGATAAGCACACACACACACAAAACATTCATATGCACATACAGGTAGTTCCACATTGATGGGTTCAGACATAGAATGAGGCAGTTGTAGAAGAAAAGACAAGCCAGGTCATCTTGATAAATCAAGAAGAAAATCCCACCTACCTGGTGACTGCCCGGGTGCAGATGGTAACCAGGAAACAGCCAGCCACGATCATCCAGCCCCAGCCGCCATCTGGAGGGGAGGTAGACCGAGCTCTATTTACTTTTGCCATGGTTTTTCTTTTTTCTTCTTTTCCAGGTTATTCTACCAGCCAAGTTATAATCTTGGAAGAGTTTTCTGTCCAGTGACTTCCTGTTGGCATTCAAGGTTGGCATAGAATGCTACCTGGCACATGGGTTACTGGCCATCTAAAATAAAAAATCAGGATGTATTTGTATTTTATTGCCATGTTGATTGTTTTCAGTTGGTAAAAAATAATTATCACGTTCCTATTAAATATGATTATTTGTAACTGAATACTAGACTAGGGCAAAGACTATTCACTTTCCTTGGTATCCCTCTTCCTCCCCTTTTTTTTTTTTTTTTTTTTATATAATAGGGCCTCTCAAATTTTAGCCAAATCCATGTCTACCGTGTATGATACCATTTTCCCTAGCCTCTCTCGAATGTAGGTGTGGCAATACAGTTTTGTCTAGAGGAAAAGATGTGAGCAGAACTAATACGGGCCATCTCTGGTTCGTCAGTTCAAAGGCAAAGATACTTCCCCAGGATTTCCAGCACCCCTGTGCCAACAGACTGGACCACCGATGTGGAGATGAGGCAGACCAGGACATTGGCCTTGAGGCCAGCAGAGCTACCACATGGAAACAGCCCAGGTCCCCAAATGACTGTGAAGAGCTGTCCCTCCCATTGTGGACTTTGCACATCTCTACACTGTTACATGAAAGATAAAGAAGCTTCGATTTTATTTGGGCCTCTGTATTTTGGAGTCTCTCTGTTACAACGGCTTAGATCACATCCTAATTATTATACAGCATGAGTCTGACCATAACTTCTTTGGCATTTTTAAGAAGGTTATACTTTTCTAAGTGTGTAATTGAAGCAAGTAGAAAATGACAAATAAATAAAACAGAATACAGCACCCAGGAGCTAGTACACAATATTTCACTCTATTCTAAATAAGGTAGCAAAGATCAGTGGAGAAAAAAAGCATTATTCATCATATCATATTACAACTCTCCATTTAGTTCTTGATCTTCCAGAAATAATAGAAGTAAATATAAAAAAAAAAGAAGTCATTAAAAATTTAGGTGAAGATATAAACAAAAATGTGTTGATCTGTCTAAATTAAAATATAATATTTCTGTACAGATATAAATCACAGTCTGGGGGGGAACATTTGCAATGCACAGCTCAAAGAAGTAATATCTGCATTAATTAATTCATTCATTCATTCAACTACACATACTTATTGAGTGTCTTATACGTGTTGGCACTTAGGTCAATTCTACATCTTAGTGATTGTGAATTGTGCAGTAATAAACATTCAAGTGCAAGTGTCTTGTTACAATTTTATTTTGATCACCAGAAGAAATCTTAACACGAATTAAATAAAACATCATTTCAAACAGGACAAAATGTGCATTAATTGATGAACATACACTGTGTACCACCTAGTAAATTATGGGCACACCAAATTGCCTAATAAAAAATTGATTTTAAGACCACATCTTCCTCAAGAAAATAGCTCATAACAGAATTTTGCAAGCACACATCTTTGAAGCCACTGGAACAAACTGTGAATTCAGAGAGCACACACAGATCAAAGGGAGTGAGGCCAAGGCAATACGAGTGATTCCCACATTAAGTGAAACCACTCAAGTTTGCTCACTTTGAAGTCTTGGGCCTCCGTCTTCATCTCATTAGCTCTCCTGTGAATGTTGGAAGACGGACAAAGGAGCTTGAGTGGACAAGTGAAGATTATAAACCCATCAAAAGTATTGGAAGACTAATTTAGATAAAATAAAAATTATTAGTAGAAATGATAATCTTGCTAATCACTGGCCTGGGTACTAAGTAATGGCCAAAATACTGGTGATGGAGATGGGGCTAAGTGAAAACAACTTAGATATAGAGCTGTTTAAAGAACCGTTTTCACAGGCCAAGCTGCTAGTAAGCAGCATGACAGATGGTATCTCATTTAACCCTTACAACAACCATAGAAGGTGGGCATTATTGTCCCTATTTTACAGATGAGAAACTCAGGCTAGAAAGATTGAGTAATTTTCCCAATTATTGTTAATACCATAAGGCAGCAGAAATGGGACATGAACTTTGGCCTGATTGCAAGGCCATTTTTCCTAGCCAGCACCCTGCCTTGCTGCCACTACCTTCCTTATTCTTTGGTATAAATTCATAAATACTTTTGTCTAATCATACACATAATTCTCACTGATGGCACACCTGTAGGATGACATGAATTGCAGCCTGATGCAACTTTAACTTCCGTTCTGTTAAATGATACCATTGGTGTTTTCCTGAAACGTGCCTGTAGATCAGCCACAGAATCATCTCCGATTTCAGAGCAAAACCAACCTTCCAAAGGAGTCTCCAATAGTCTGAAGTTTCAGGATCAGTCCCTCTAAAATACAACTCTCATGGATAAGTAGCTTTAACAAATTACTTTGTTTACCAAAATTAAACACTCAGCAAAAAAACCTCTTATTTAAAAGACCTACCATATTTGTATTCTTGCTTTTATATACACAGCCTATAGGAGTAGACAGAGCTAGTTGCCTGCTCCAAATCCACAGTTCATTCAACTACACATACTTATTATTCCCATTTTATCATAACACTGGTTTTGTGTTCTACTCTATCTTCTGTCTCCCGTAGCCATTTGCTTCAGGGAAGGCAGGCCCAGTCCACTGGTTCAGGGAATAGGTTTGGACTGGTGTCCCTTTCCCTGGTCAATGAGTTATGAGGGATGACGTGTGAAGTAATTCGAGCCTATGACCTATGAGGGAAGTCCTCTGAGAAATGTTCCCTTGCTCTTAAGAAAACACACAGGAAAGAAACAAGCCCCTCTTCTTCCTGTAGACATTTTGAATCTAGGTGTGATAGCTGGAGCTATGGCGGCCAGCTCTTAAGCATGAAGCTTGAGGACAAAGTCAAGAAGCCAAGGCCAGTACAGCAGAATGATGAAAAGAACCTGGGACCTTAACGATGTCACTGAGCTACTGAATTAACCAATTCTGGAGCCACCCTATGTAGCCTGTTGGATAACATAATACATTTTACTTATTGTTGGAACTAGTTGAGATTTCTGTTACTTCTACCAAAGTAATCTAAACTGGTGTATTCCCTTAGACAGTGGTGTGCTGCTGCCAGCTCTGACTGCATGTCATGATATGCTTCATCCAGTGATGTCATGTTGGTGACTTGAAATTGGCCCTGGAGCAAGCATGCCACAGAAATCGCAAATTGGCTCACTAGACATCAAAGCTCTTTACGTCCCCTAAGAGAACCAGCTGTCAAATATTTACTAGCACACCACTGCAACGTCAGAGTAATTTACAGTGTACACAGTAAACATTGCTAGGAAATATTAAGTAAAGCCAAAGAACTAAGAAAGAATTCAATTTGCTAGTGAGCCAGCAGCTTAACCAGCCTGTTACCTTTCTAATAAGGTAATCTGCCTGTCTTCTAAGGCAAGGGTTGGCAAACTGCAGCCCTCAAGCAAAACTTGGCTGCTACCATTTTTAGTAAACAAAATTTTACTGGAACACAACCATACCCATTTATTTACATTTTTCTTTGGCTGCTTTCTTGCTACAATGGCAACTGAGTACTTGTAACTGAGAATACATGGCTCAGAAAGCCTAAGATATTTACTATCTGGCCTTATACAGAGAAAATTTGTAGATCCTTGTTCTAGACAGACGTGAGGCATTGATCTGCATGATAGAACGCCAATATTTGGAAGGATAGATATTTATGACTATGGCAGCAGAATGGCAGAGTGGAATAGTGAAAAGAACTAGCAATCTAAGGAAGATCTGGGTTCCAGCCCTGACTCTCCATCTTATGAGTTATATGAATGAACTTAAGCAACTTACTCAAAGTCTCTGAACCTCAGTCTACTCATCTATAAAATGGGGGCAATAATATTACTCTCATGAAATGTTGCGTGGATTAAAATGAGGTCTGAGGAATACCTGGCACAAAAATATAGATATTGTCTGCCCTGTGACTAAACCTCTTTTCATTCATTCATCCCTCATTAATTCAACAGATATTTGTTGAGTGTCCAGAAACTATTGCACCAGAAACCATTCTAGAAGCTGGGCTATAAGCAGTGAAGAAAACAGATGTGGCCCTGACTTGATGAAGCTCACATCCTAGTGGGGCAGGCAGGCAAACAGTTGAACAATATTTTCTGAACCTCAGTTGCCTTGTTTGTAGAAAAAAATACCCTATCTGCCCACTTCACTGAATTGTAGTGAGAGTCAAATGGAAGCAGTCACAAGCTGGCAGCAACGAGCAAATCAAACTTCAGGACATTTTTGTTAACACCTACAGTATTTTCTAAAATGCTTACATTCATTGTCACAATGTAAATATCATTAAATTGATCTAAAATATCCAAATTTCTAAATTCTCTTGAAAAATTGAAAGCTCTGAAAAGGTACTGGGCTGCATTCCCTTGTGGCAGCCACCAGCTGGAGCCAAGCAGCAGCGCCCCCTTTCAGACAAGACCAGCCCCCTTTCTTCACCCTGTCCCTGACACCCCATACTGTTCAACCCCTGTACTGTTTCACTCATGTATAATACCTGCCAGGCCCCTTGACCCAGTAAGATTTTCAACGCCTGCCCAAACTGTGCTACCATAAATCAAAGCTTTTCAAACAGCCAACTGAGTCATGTTCGTGGTATACTTTATGTCTAACTCTCTTTATTTCTCAATTCCAACAGAGCTAGCATTTGAGAGTCTCCCTACACCTGTAACAAACACATAGAATGGAATAACTCACCGATTGGACACAATTAGCTGCCAGGTGTCATGAAATGATACAGTCGATTGTACAGGTAAAAAACCGAAGCTTAGAAACCTCTTCTGTGGTACAATCCTAGCCTCTTCTTGGATTTTTCCATTTAAATAACCCCTAAGCTGAAGCTGCTTTTCAGTGTAAGACTATAAATCCACCTATCCATAAACATCCAGTATGAGGACCATCCTTACTTAGTGGTGCCTGGTGCTATTAAAGAATACTGAAACAGGCAGTGCTGTGCAACAGCCCTTCTGGAGAGCAACAGAATTCAATGGATCAAGAATTAGAATGTTATTCATATTCTTTGAACAGCAATTCCATTTCTGGGAAGTTATCCTAAGAAAACAATTTAATCTGGTTTGCACTGATGTGGAAAAAAAGAAAAGAATTTAAGAAAAGCCAAACACTGTGGCCAAAATATAATAGGTGCATTATGAATACTATATAAAGCAGAAACGGCCTAAATGCTTAACAACTAGGAAGTGTTTGGAAATTGCAATACATTCAACAAATCATAGTTTGCAATCCTTTAAAATTATAAACAGGAAGATAATATTATAATATGAGAAACATTTATGATGCCATGTTAAAGCAAAAAAAAAGCTATGAAATTGTATATACCTTGTGAGAGAAGCTATGTAAAGCTTATGTAAAAGTTGTATGCTTATAACTGTCACAAAGAGTAGGAAGAGTATGCAAAAGAAATATACTTGGGCTGGTATGATTAAGTTATTATTCATTTCCTATACTGTGTTAAATATCATTTATATATAATTTTCTTAAAACGTTCTTAATTTCCTGCAGTGAGCACAAAAATCCATATCAGTTATTGATACTGCACTTTGAAAATGAGGTGATTATTCACTAAAGGACATACCCCGTAGGCAACAAGCCCCTGGCAAAATAGAATGGTTCTGTTTCCTTACAAAGCCATTAAGTATCATTAATTTTTTTCTTTGCTGCTGCTAAACCCAAGATTCCCTTTTCATTTGTTTCAGTTGAGCTTCCTCTCTTGGGCATTCCCACAACTTTATAAGAACTGACTTGTGAAGATTATCTCAAAAACTACAATTGTACACATTGAAATAAAACATTTAAGTAATCATCCCAGCATGGCTATGGTGAAAGCATGATGAACAAAGGTCTGGTTAAGTCAGAGAGTCAACCTGGGTAAAACCACAGAACAAGGAACATCCTCGCAGGACTCCAGGGCGGGGAGAAGCAGCCTCCCTGAAAATATCTGTAGGCAATACTACTATTAACAACTCCTCGTGAATAATCGTGTTTGATCCTCACAACCTGCAGAGATCAATGCTATTCCCCCCCTTCAGTGGTGAAACTGAAGCTCAGAGAAGTAAAGGGGCTCCCCTTGCAACACTGCATCTGAGTATGAACGGAGACAAGCAGCTTTGGCCAACTTTGGACTGCAGTTGTCCATCTGCCCTCGAGATTTCAAAATTGCTATCGGCCTTTCTGTCAACAGGATGTCCAAGCAATGTTAAACACCTATTCATGTGAGTGACCACGACAAAAAGGGGCGGGGTAGGGGTACAGGAAACCTACAAGGTTACCACAAGGGGATACTGCTGCTCACAAACAGCGCATGTGAGTTTCTTTCAAAACAGGCTGTTGATAGATTTTTGTATATTCAGAAGAAACGTGTGGGTTAGTCAGGGCTAACCTAGTTTCCTAGAGACTTTGAAGCAGCCTGCAGTTCCCCCACGACATTCAGCTGAGCATTCTTGTAAATAATTAACCCACCTGATATTGGACAAATATAATGGAAAAGTCCTTGATTAAGTTAATAGGGTACCTAAAACTATAAGCAAAGGAAGCATTTACCGTCACACAGCTCTTCGTTTTACTAATCAGCCTCCCATTTATTTTATTTTGACATTAACCACACAAATGTAATTGTATTCTGCATCCTATTCTGGCTTCAGAAAAGTTTTCTGAAGCAAGAGAAACTATATTATGAAATTAAGAAAAAAAGAAACTATGATATTCTTCTAAGATTACTCCTTACATTACAAGTTGGGGTACATTCTCAATTTCACTTTATCCTCCTTGCTTTAAAAAAAATCTATTTATTTGCAAAGAATTCCTGCTCAAATTTAATAACCTTCCAGTAAAACGCCCCATCTGTGAGGCAACTCTTTCATATTGCCCTGGGTAAAGTTTTCTGAAGTGATCCCGTCTGTCACTAGGAAACCTATAAATTTCTTAGTAAGCAACGAGGACAAAGGTTAAGAGTCCTGTTCCAGGACTTGCTTGGGAAGGCTCCCAACACTGGCTTTCCATTGTTCTTTCCTTCCTTAATCCCTTCTATTTCCAGTGCCTTAACCTTTAGGACTACCCTTACTTTATAAATTGGTTGTCACTATAAAAGAGGTAAAAGGAATATGATAGGAAAATACCAAGAAGGAATCGAGACAGCAAAGTCCAACTGGCAGGACTTAGTTGTATGACCTTGGATAAATCACTTCCTCTCTGCTTCTATGTCCTGATTAATAAAACCAGAATATTGAATTACTGATGTCCATCCTCTAAGCCAAGTGACTAATTATTAAGTATGCCTTTCTTAATATGTAAATTACCTAGTAGAATAGACACTCTCAGTAAACTCTAATTAATTTTACTCTTTGTTATTACTTAGCAATTCTTTGAAAGTGAAGACAACTCTCCTTTGTTATTACTAAAAAATCATGTAATTGGCTTTTTGGTTTCTCCTTTTTTAGGCATTTTAAAAATATTCCTATACTATTCGCTATAATAGTTTTGAAACAGGTAATAGTTTTGAAACATTTCCTGATGTATTGCCCTTTTTTTGGTAAGTTTCTCTTAAAGGACCCCTTCTGTCATTAAAGCTAAGCCAAGAAGCTTATTGCTCTAGGGAATGAGAAGATAAGTTCCGCCCAGAATAAATGCACCTACAGACAAGGAATCATGGGACTGTATTGTAGTGGACCTTTGCACCACACAGACAGAGAAAGTAGAAGCCTACCCAAAGAGGAAAGGTAAAGGATTTTTAAAAGGATGATGAGCTGCCCAGATTTCTCTAGGACTATGTGTCCTACTCCCTGAGTCTTTTATTGAGACAGAGTCTCACTCTGTCACCCAGGCTAGAGTACAGTTGGCACCATCATAGCTTACTGCAACCTCCAGCTCCTGGGCTCAAGAGATCCTCCTGCCTTAGCCTCTCGAGTAGCTGGGACTAACTACAAGAGTGCGCCACCATGCCCGCCTAATTTTTCTATTTTTAGTAGAGATGAAGGTCTCACTCTTGCCCAGGCTGGTCTCAAGCTCCTGACCTCAAGTGATCCTCTCACTTTGACCTCCCAAAGTGCTGGGATTGCAGGTGTGAGCCACCGCGTGTGGCCCTCTCCCTAAGTCTTGACCAGGGCAGGTCTGTGTTGCAGTGGAGAGACAGCAACCCTACAACCTGGATAGGCAAGGGAGAGGCTCCAATAAGGAAGCCCGTGCTATGTGCCCTGTGTATAACAGTGGGAACACACAGCTTCACTAGTACCCTGTGTCCAAGCAGACAGAAATGGGGTGCCCACTGACTGTCCCTCATCTCCTAGGTGGCACAGAAGTGATCTGACATGCTCGCGTGTTCTCAACAGAGACAGGGAAGACAGCTATGAGATAAGACCCAGGGCTGTGGCAAAGGGGAAAGTGATTCTATGGCAAATACGCTAAGCCCAGTGGAAGTCATGGCTGATCCTTAAGAACTGCAAGAAAGGTGGGGAATTCTCCCAGGCTCTGGCCACATGGAGTTCAAACTCTGGGTTCCACCTGCATCAGACACTTCAGTGACGCGGACAGAAGCCAATACCTACGGAGCAGCAAGATGAGTTTCACTTTATGTGGAGGTGCAGGAGACCAGCAGATGCCCAGGGACCCACGCTAAGGAAAGCTCTGCATAGGCCAATGAGAACTCGGGAACAATCAGAGACCGGCATGCCAATCACCTCCTTCTCCATTACCAGGAGGACACACGAGTCCCCCCCTAAACCAAACACACTGCTCAAGAAGGAGCGATAAACACAAGACAGGGAAGAAACTGCCCTCTTAAGATTAACATTGGATTTTGCCAAATAGAATCCAAAGAAGACTGATCTTAGCTGGAAAAGATTAAATTTGTCAAGACTGCTAGACACTTTTTTAAATTGAGGTATAATTGACAGACAATAAAAACACACCCATTTTAAGTCTCTATTTCAATGAGTTTTGATAAATGTAAATACTCACAAAACCACCACTACAATCAACATATAGAACCTTTCCTGGGGGGTGTTGGGGAGGGGTAAAAACTTACCTGTTGTGTACAATGAACTCTATTCAGGCGATATGTATACTAAAAGCCCCAACTTAAGCATTACAAAAGGAATACATGTAGCCAAAACATTTGCATCCCCTGAATATTTAATATTTTGAAATTTTTAAAAAAGAAAAAAAATATAAAACATTTTCATCACCCCCAAACATTCCCTCATGCTCCTTTGTAGTCAATCCTCACCAATCCCAACATAACACTACCACTGATTTGCTTTCTGTCAACATAGGTTAGTTTTGTCTGTCAAGAATTTCATAAAAATGGAATCACACAATATGGACTATATTGCTTCTGGCTTCTTTTGCTCATGATAATGTTTTGGGATCATCCAGTTTGTTGTATGTTGTATGTAGCAGTAGTTGATTCATTTTTATTGCTGAATAGTAGTCTCTGTTATGGATAGACTAAAATTTGTTTATTCACTCATCTGTTGATGGGATATTAGAGTTGTTTCCATTTGTAGACAGTTATGAATAAACTTCTGCGGTCATACGTTTACAAGTCTTTTTGTGGACATAAGTTTTTATTCTCTTGAGTAAACCCCTAAGGATGAAAGTGCTGAGTCATATGGTTAAGTATATTTTAACTTTAGAAGAAACTGTCAGATTGTTTTTTTAAGGTGGCTGTGCAATATAACCAGTAACATATTAGAGTTCCAATTGCTCCACGATCTCAACAATCCCTGGTATTAATAGTGTGATTAATTTCAGCCATCCTTGTGAGTTTGTAATGGTATCTCATTGTAGTTTTAATATATAATTCCCTGATGACTAATGACATTAGCCATTTTTTTCTCATGTAATTATTAACTATTATTATATCTTCTTTTGTGAAGTGTCTGTTCAAATATTATGCCCATATTTTAGTGGCTTATCATTTTATTATTGAGATATAGAATTCTTTATATAGTCTAGGTACAAGTTCTTTGTAGATACACATATTACAAATACTTTCTCCCATTCTGTGGCTTACCTATTCATTTCTTAGTGGTGTATTTTGAAGAGCAGAAGCTATTGATTTTGGTAAACTGAAATTTGTTATTTTTTTCCTCATATAGTCAATGTATGTCTCTATATTAGTGGTAAACAATTAAAAATTGAAATTTTAAGATACTATTTTATAGTACCTTGAAAAAACATGAAATGCCTAGAAATCAATTTAACATAATATTTGCATTACTTGTACACTAATAAAACTACAAAATAACACTGAGAAAAATTTATGAAGGCCTAAAACAGAAAGGAAGATCCATGTTCATGGATTGGAAGACTTGGAAGATGTCATATCTACCCAAGTTGATTGATTAATAGTTTCAATGAAATCTCAACCAAAATTCCAGCAGTACTTTTTTAAAATAGAAATTAACAAACTGATACTAAAATTTACATGGAGCTGCAAAGGACCTAGAAAAGCCGAAATAATTTTCAAAAGGAAGAACAAAGGTTTAAGACATACATTAATTGACTTCAAGACTTACTCTAAAGCCAAAGTCATCAAGACAGTGTGATATTGGCACATCAAGTCAGTGGAGCAGAACAGAGAGTCCAGATATGGACCTACATATTTTTCACATGAGAAATGAATCTCGAGTCTTATGTCATACCATATACAAAAACTAACTCAAAATAGATAGCAGATGTAAACATAAAGCAAAAGCTATAACACAGAAGAAAACAAGAAAAAATTGTCATAATTTGGGCATAGGCAGAGGTTTCTTAGACAAGACATAAACAGCACAGCGAACTCCCCACTCCTGCCTTCCTTTAAAATGGAGGCTTATGAAGAAGTTTAGATTTTTTATAGCAACAAAGAAGTCGTCATTGTTTTTCACATCTGCATTACTATATGAGCAAGTCTCAACCCGATCACAAGCCATTGGAGAAGATTTCCAAATGGGCTTGACTGTTGCCTCTGCAGTGGGGAGCTACTCTTTTGGGGTCCACCATTTGTGGTCCATAGGGTGTCCCATTCAAAGCTCTTCTATCTAGGTACTCATTTCTGTCTCTGTAGGAGCAAGAGGGAAACATACAGATACTATCTCTGATCATGGAAACTCAGTGTTCTCAGCCATGATCTGTTTGGCTGAGGATTGGTTGGTCCTCAGAGTCCTCAGGACAGGCCATGTTCAGCCCATGTATTAATATGTGACCATCTCCTTAGCCAAACACCAGCCTCACTCCCAGCCCATCACTTCCACTCCCAACTATCCTGACACTGTAAATTTCTTGCAACTCACTAAAAACAAGTCAGGCTTTAGATCTTTTTACATGCTGTTTCCTCTACTTTCCAATTCCTTTCTTCCCCACTTTTCCACCTGACTCCTGCTTCACTCCTGCTTCAACCGCTTCCACCCTCAAAGCAGGTATCCAGGCTCTTGGATATCTCTGTGCGTGCCTCCCCCAGCACTTACCAAATACATCCTTGTTATCTGTTTACCTGTGTCTCTCTCTACCACTAGACTCCCCAGAGCAGAAATTATCTGAATATCTCAAGTCATCTTTGTATCTTCCCCCAATTCTCCTCACCGTCCCCAAACTACAGAATTACACACACACACACACACACACACACACAGCTTAGTGTGTAGTAAGAGCTCAATCAATGTCTAATAAACGAATGAAATAAGTTCTGCCTTCTCCAGGGAGAACTCCCTCGAGTCATAAGAAATAAATTAAAAGCATAAATAACAATCACGAGTTTTTAAACGGCAATTCAGCTGAAAGAAACATACAAAGCACTTTATCTTCATCAGAGAGAGTCTAATCTTGACATAAAGCAAGAAAGTCAGCCATTACAACTAGAAAATCACACACACCGGAGCATGGCATCCTTGTCACGGAGGTACTAGGCAGCACTTAGAGCTCAAGTCTCTGACTGCTGGACCAGAGAGAAAACCACAACACAGTGCTAGCAATGATGGTTACTATTTGGAGGTGCTTAATCCACCAAGCTCTGAATTCACTGCTATATACCTATGTTATCCCATTTTATCTCCATCTTGACCCTGTGAGGTATGTATCACACTCTCCATTTTACAGATAAAGTAAAGAATGCCCTCACCCTCCAAGATTCAAACTCAAGTCTGTCTTCCACGCTTGTGTTCTTACTCAGCGCACACTGTTGTCTCTCCTCTGGGCTCTAAGCGCCGCTATGGTGGAAGCCATAACTGTTATGTTCCGTACCGTATCCCCAGCACCTAAACAGTGCCTGGCATATATTTGCTGAACTTTCTTAAATGGAAGCCTTGTGGATATTCAGAGAACCATAGTTTGCCTCTAGCCACTTGACATTTTATTTAATTTCTCTCTTACCAAGAATTAAATACCTGGTTCCACCCAACCCCATTCAACACCCTGACCTGTGGCTAGGAAATAAGAGACCATGAATATTAAAGGGCAATTTTCTAAATATGAGAGAATTCTAACACTTTTCTGCATAGCAGTGTAGCAAAGGATTCCAGGTGGTAGCCTTACAGACTTTTATCCTGGGAGCAAACTCAAGTTCCAAAAGGGAATGATGTGGGAGGGAAGTTAAAGAAACCCCTCTCTCTCTGCTTAGGCTTGCAAAGTCTCTGGCCCAGGGACCCAGTTGTTTTCATCCACTTAGCGTCTCTGGGTCTTAGAGATGCCTTCAACTGCATAAGGATTTATTTATTTTTGTTGCTCAATGATGTTACACATGTGCTATGAAAAAAAATATTATTCTTAGGTGAAGAAAAACTAAGGATGTAACGTTTCTCCCCCCCTTTCTGCTTCTCTCTGCTTAGTCCTCAAACAGACCCTGGTAACAGGAGAGTAAATAATCACTGACTTCATCCAGAAATTTTTGGATGCCAGAGACCTTTGGGCACTAAACTGAAACACCGACTTTTGCTAAAGAAGCTGCCAAAGTTTCTACATTGTGTGTGATACTTTGAGGACAGGAACACTTTACATAAGACCTAGAATAAACAGCAGAGTGATTTATATGGTATTTGGTCTACAGAAAGGAAGAAAAAGGTAGAACTCGTGATTCACAGAAGAGGCAGAGAGTAAAGAGTGAAATTCTTTCCCACCCTTTCAGCCCCTAATCCACAGAGCTGCTGATTCTAGGCAACATCAGAAAAATGCCTACTTCTGAGTCATCGGCAGTGCAATTCATAACCAAAAGCTCGCCCCAGCTACCATTTTCTGCAGTAACAGAGTTCTGGCATAAAGTTGATATAATGTCTGGTACAAAGCTGGTGCTCAATATTTGTGTGGCTCAATGACTACATTTTTGTGTCTAACTCAGTGGCCTTGCAGAACTCTCTAATTTTGCACTCTTACAGAGCATGGAATTATTAAATCAGATTATGTTATACCAGAAGCTTCTTGGCTGCAGACAGGAACCTAGAGGCTTGAGATGCACTTCACAGAGTCCTTTTGTTAGTCAACAGAGAGCCCGTTATGGAAGAACAGTGCTGCCTGTCTAGACCACAACAGTCCCCTCACTCTGCAATCCCTGCGATCTGCCAGTTGTTGACATGGTAGGGGCCATGAGTCCCATCATTCAGTTTGCTGGAAATTAACCCCTCCCATCATGCAGTCTTGTGGAGAACTGGTGTTGGAAGAAGGGTGTGCAGGTGCTCAGAGAGTGCGCTCCCTGAGAGCAAGGGTCCTCCAGACTCCCACTCCCCACTCAGGCCCCAGCACCCGGGATCATGCCTGGAAAAGAATGCGGTTCGACATGTATGTCATGAATGAACCTCCCCAATTCTCTAGTTCCGGTTGTTTTCTCAAATCATATGGGGAGGTGGTGCAGGGAGCTTGAGGAATGGGGACAAGAAATGACCCATCCTTTCTTCGTTCTTTTTGTCCACTGTAACCAGCCTTCCCGACATGGGGGCCATAGAGCCCTGAGTGAACACACTCACTGGGTACACGGAGGGCATGTCCAGGTCCTGGCCCCATACCAGGCCAAAGGAGGAAACAGAACTTCACCGCCCGGTTTGTCCCCAGTTCCTGCTTTTGCAGAGTGGGCTCCTCGAGGGCTACCTACAGGGCCTGGCGCTCGGCCCGCAGTCTGTCCTACATCACACCGGCCATCAAATTCCACCGGCCCGCAGAGATGTTTATTTTTGCATTCTGGAGACTCTGCTCACTGCTTGAGCCACAGCAGGTCACACAAAGGACAAGGTGTTACCAGGGCTGAGAATGTGGTGTACTCTTTTTTTTCATAAAAATTTCCTGCCTTGAAATGAAAGAACTAGAAATGACTTTGCAAAAAAATCTTCAATATGTGGGTGGTTATCTTTGTCCCTATCCTGATAGAAACAGTTATGGTTGAACCAGTTCATTCTACCTCCTTCTAGTTTGAGACCCCAGGGAAGTCTGATAAACTTTTAACAAAAGCCTTGGAAGTAGTTCCCAACATTTCTGCATGTAAGCACAATCTATACATTTAAAAATATATCCTTAGTCAAATAGGCCAATAGTTATATTCTTAACATAGGTTATTTGTTGATTAAGAAAATATATAAAAAGAACAAGTAAAATGAATCTTATGACATTTCAAATAAATTGTATTTTATGAATCACTAAGGCACTCATATACATTTGAAAAATCGTATAACTATGTAAGATATTATTCCGTCCACTGACAATACTGCATGTGCTTGTGGATTTGCAGTCCCTGCATTAATTCTGTTGTTTCCTCCCAGGTCTGACACCTCCAGATTAGAAGTCCCCTGTGTTTATTAAGGGTAGGACTAGTGCCTTAGAGAACATGAGTTCCTTCTGGTTTACTGGGTATATTACTCAAGGCCTGGCAGGAACTGGGAAATGGGGGTAAACGTTGACAAAGACATTATTTATAAAGGTAAGAGAAGTGTTAAAAGCTCACAAAGGAAGTGGAATCCCTTGGGGCTAGTAAGAGTTGGAAGCTATCACCACCTCTAGACCTAGGGGGCAAAGGAAGAGAGCAGTTCCTGGAAACTTGGAGGATTCTATAGAAAAGATCTTGGGTAAAGGGAAGGAGCCAGTCTATGAGATCCCACAGTGAAAGAGCCAACGAAACAAACACATCAACCTCCCACTCCTCCTGCCTTCCAAGTCGGGGGTCAGGGGGTCGGGGGGTGGGGGGGTGGGGGGGGAGGTGGCTGAACCCAATGGGAGCCCAGTTGGTACAGTCCATAAATGGCAGCCTCCCAGGGCAAAGAAGAGGGTGGAAATGAGTGGACGGCAAACCTGGAGGGGCAAACGGAGACTTGCGCTGCACACCAGCCTAACCTGTAGGCTTGCCCCGCGGTACACTAGGGCTATGGTTAAAAGACGAGGTCAAGTCCTGAGCCAATGCTGGGCCTTGCCTTTAAATTAGACCAAGTCACTGAAGGTTACCAACTCAAATCTTTTGGCATATTTCAAAGACAAAATTCATTCATGAAATCGAACTCCACTTTTGCTGCTCAGACTTAAGTGCCCTCTTAGTTTCAGCCAGTTATCACCTTTCAATGGAAGATGCCAAAATCTGTATCTCTGCTTCCGATCTCTCTCCCAAGTTGCAGGTGCAAATCTCTAGTAGCCTAGAAGTTACCTCAAACGCACATGTTCAAGAAAGCACTGGCTACTCATTCCTGGAAATTTTTTTTTTAAATGGCTCTCATCATTTTCCAACTAGGAATGCTAGAAAACTTTGAGTCATTTTGACTCCTCTCCAGATCTCATAACAAGTGAGTCCAATTCTTATCACTTCTTTTTTTTAATCCCTTTCACATCTGCCCTCCCATTTTTATTTCCCATTGCCTTGTCCCTGAACTAAGCCTGAGCCTGTCCCAGCCTGCCTTGTTCAATCCTGACTCTACCAATCCTGACTCTTACTTAGGGACTCATCTTATTTAGACTTCTCTACTATTTACTAATTGTGAGCTCTCACTTAGTGTCTCAGTTTCCCTATCTGTATGACAGGCCCATGCATAATACCTACAGCTGTGGACGAAGCCCTCCTTTTCCATAATTCCTTGGGGTGAGGACTCCAGTAAAGTAAACACTCCCAACCCTTCTCCTCCTCCTTTCTTTTCTCCATAAGGGGAGTTAGTTAGCTGATTCCTTGGGAGAAACAATTGCACATACGTGCCTCAGATCTTCCTTTAATTTTTCTTTCCACATGCTATCCGCCTTTAATAGAAAGGCTCATCCTTCTCAGCAAGTCCATGCTACTAATGAAACAGGGGCAGATGCCCTTGCAAGGAGGCCTGTGGCTGTCTAGGGGTTTCCTGTGATTGCGACTTGGGTAAGTTTGTCTTTTTCATGAGCGAAGTAGCGCAGCTCTACTTGGCTGGTGGTTCTAAGCCTTATTTCCCAATTGTATTATTAGCACTTAGAGTGGCATTTTGGGCCAGGCGCGGTGGCTCACGCCTGTAATCCTAGCACTCTGGGAGGCCGAGGTGGGCAAATTGCTCGAGGTCAGGAGTTCGAAACCAGCCTGAGCAAGAACGAGACCCCTGTCCCTACTATAAATAGAAAGAAATTAATTGGCCAACTAATATATATAGAAAAAATTAGCTGGGTATGGTGGCGCATGCCTGTAGTCCCAGCTACTCGGGAGCCTGAGGCAGGAGGATTGCTTGAGCCCAGGAGTTTGAGGTTGCTGTGAGCTAGGCTGACGCCATGGCACTCACTCTAGCCTGGGCAACAAAGCTATACTCTGTCTCAAAAAAAAAAAGAGTGCCACTTTGATCTTCATCTGTTTGATACCTGTTTCTACCTCTAAATTGGTTTGGAACTTAGGGAAAAGATGAACGTTTCTTATTGATCCTTTCAAATCTCAATTCCTACCCCACAGAGTTGCTGTGAAAATGAAATGAGGTAACCCATATTATATCACAAAGCATAGGACCTGCCCATAGGAAGCGTTCACATAAATGTTAGCTATTACTACGATTATTGTTGTGGTCATAGACTGCCTCCACAAGCCTTACGGAAGGGACAGGAATTTAAAATTTCAACATCCAATGATTATTATAATTTTTATGATAAGATGGTGTTGGAGAATAAATATTTACATCAAGTAGAACTTCATAAACAGCAAAAGAAGATCTGTCACCATTCTTTATCCCAAGATTTCATGTGGAGGCATTCACATGTGTTCTGAGGCTGGGTGTGAAAATATGCTAGGAGAGTATTTCTCTGGGAAGGAGGCTTATAAGAGGCCCTTAGGCCATGATGCAGCTGGAAATAGTAACACGACATGGCTCTGAAAAACATTTTTAAAAAGAAACTCACATTCCTCAGACAGGACACTCCTCTCTCAATAATTCCAGGGTTCCCCATCTACCCCTCTTATAAATACTGCTCTTTGAGGCCTTTAAAACTGTGTTAGCAATATGAATGCTGCATTACATTGTTAAACACATGGAACAGTGCCCTTGGCATGGGGTCAGACATCTCTAGCTTTGAAATCCAACTCTAACAGTTCTTAGCTATATGACTTTGACATGCAACTTAGCTTTTGGAATCTCTCCTGCTGTGTACATTGTGGTTAATATTTCCTGTTTAGCAGGGCTTTAATGAGGATTAAATGGCAAAATACATGTAAAAGCATCTGTCAATGGAAAAGAAGCGAAACTCTGTAAAATAATTTTAAAGAGATTTATTCTGAGCCAAATTTGAGGACCAAGACCCAGAGCCACACTCAAGAAGCCTTGAGCAAGTGGACTCGCTGTGGCTGGGTTGTAGTTTGGTTTTATACATTTCAGGGAGACAGGGATTACAGGGAAAGTCATAAATCAATACGTGGGAGGCATACATTGATTTGGCCCACAAAGGTGGGCCATTTCAAAGTGGGGGCTTACAGGTTATAGGTGGATTTAAAGATTTTTTGGCTTGTAATTGGTTAAGGACATGAAGCTTTGTCTAAAGGCTTGGAATGTTTTTGAGATAAGTAGCTATTATTCAGAGACAAATCCAGGCTGGGCCCTGTGGCTCACGCCTGTAATCCTAGCACTCTGGGAGGCTGAGGTGGGCAGATTGCTCAAGGTCAGGAGTTCGAAACCAGCCTGAGCAAAAGCAAGACCCCCGTCTCTACTACATAGAAAAAAATTAATTGGCCAACTAATATATATATAGAAAAAATTAGCCGGGCATGGTGGTGCATGCCTGTAGTCCCAGCTACTTGGGAGGCTGAGGCAGAAGGATTGCTTGAGCCCAGGAGTTGGAGGTTGCTGTGAGCTAGGCTGACGCCATGGCACTCACTCTAGCCTGGGCAATAAAGTGGGACTCTATCTAAAAAAAAAAAAAAACAGAGACAAAGCCACTGGACATATATTTGTTATGTAAATTGCAGGTAATTTAGTTTTAGGATGTCCCCTTGGCTAGGAGGGCGTCCATTCAGTTAGCCGGTGTGGGGGGGGGGGGAACTCTTAAGATTTTGTTTTAGTTCACACATCCGACACCTATTAAAATATTCACATATTAACAAATATTCATTTCCTTCCCTATAACACCAGCAAATACATTTTTCATCTTCGTTTGTTCCTTTCAACAATATTCCAAATTAAAAAGTAAGAGATTGTACACTCTGATAGCTATGCAGTAGCATATAGTAGGTACTCAAAAAATGCTTAACTAAGTAAAACTTATACAAGTCACTAGATCAAATAGTGACGTGATTAGAAAATTAATAAATAAACACCTTAATTATAACTGAAAGCACACATATTTCTTTTCCTAGGCTATCAAAAGGAAAAAATATATGAAGGACAGACCCAGGGTCTTCATCTTCCCAGGTAGGTCAATTTTCCCTTATGATATGGAGACAATACAAAAGAGTTAAATATTGAATTAAGGAGACTGGAAAAAGGAAAATAAGATGGAAAACTATACCTCTAAGAAATACCATGTTTCTTGAATATTTAAACTAATTTTCACTTCTTTGCAGTATTTAATTGATTCTTTCTTTTTGAGTTTCACTGAAATTATTTAGAGGTGAATATCTGTATACCAAATATGTGTGTCAAAGTTCTCTTCCCTTTTTAATGATTTTTCCTAAGTTGTACACAGATGGTATATCCAACCCATGGACTGATACAGCACATGAGGATTGTAACAGCACGTGAAAATGCCTATTTGCTTTTAACTCAAATTCCGAACCCAAAACATATGTGCTATCAGTACAATTGTAGAAACACATATGCACAAGGACAAAATAAGAAATAAATACATAAAAATAAAAAACAGTTGTGTGAGGAAGGTGAGATTATGAATGACCTTTTTTCATGTTTTCTGAACTTCTTGGAATATTCAAACTTTTTTTATAAAAAGTAATAAAACCACTCAGTTGTAACTAAGTATGTACATCCTGCTTTAGCATATTTTTCATTTACCATTAATTCATATGTGCTTTTCTATATATTTGGCATAGTTGACATTTGCCATTTTATATATTTATCATGTTCAGGTTTGCCCTCTTAATTCAAATTTATCGAGATGTTATCCTCCTGCTAATACTTGAAAGGGATTTGCTTTGGGAACACTCTTTCATACCCAAATTAAAGATTGACCCCTCACTTCTTGTCTGCCCAGCAAACTGAAAACAAGAATCTATTTATGGGGCCTGGTGCTATGGCTCACGCCTGTAATCTTAGCACTCCGGAAGGCCGAGGTGGGAGGATCGCTTGAGCTCAGGAGTTTGAGACCAGCCTGAGCAAGAGTGAGACCCCATCTCTACTAAAAATAGTAAAAATTAGCCAGGTGTTGTGGTACATGCCTGTAGTCCCAGCTACTCGGGAGGCTGAGGCAGGAGGATCACTTGAGCCCAGGAGGTTGCTGTGAGCTAGGCTGACATCATGGCACTCTAGCCCAGGCAACAAAATGAGAATCTGTCTCAGAAAAAAAAAAAAAAGAATCTACATGTGGAAAGAGAAACTTTATGATCATATTTTAATGTTGACTGCAATCTAAATGACAGAGTTTGATATTTTTCTTCTTTATTTTCATATATATGAATGTGGGGTATGTGTGTGTGTGTGTGTGTGTGTGTGTGTGTGTGTGTGTGTGTATAAACCAAAAAAAAATTTATTTCAGCATGGTCTTTTACTATAATTTTCAAAACTGTTTTCCTCTTACAAAATGATGTAATATTTGATGAGTAAATAACATGGAATGAAAAAGTCCACTTTAGGACAACTGCACTAGGCAGAATGAGAATGCAATGTTCTTTCTCATGGCATTTCAGGCTCACATGAGGAAATCATTCTCTTTTCTTTGATAAACTTCTTGAGAGAATGCCGACAATGACGTTTTTTTTTTTCTTTTTTGAAATGAGGTCTTGCTATGTTGCCTAGGCTGGACTTGAACTCCTGGGCTCAAATGATCCGCCCACCTCAGCTGAGACTACAGGCACACCCCACTGTGCCAGGCTTAATGACAAAGCTGTGTTCACTGGGAGCTAGGAGAAGAACAAGTTAATATTTTCAGGATGAAAATAAGTAATTTGAGTTACACTGGAGAGTTTTAGAATCTTTAAATGAGATAGTCTAAACAGAAAATAAACATTTTGATTTCTGTAAAATAATCATGAATAAGATTGAAAAATACAATTTTTGGTCTGTACTTAATCATTCTTGTCTTAAACCCATACTCTTCACTTAGAATAGAGTATCAAGTTGTACAAGTCCAGTTTATCTGTTTTCTCATTTCTGAAGAACATACCAATTAAGAACACGGGGTGGGGGGGGGGAAGGTTAATAAATGGCTCAGTTTATGCTACAAAGTTAATATACTTTACTCTCAGGGCATTCCATAGGCTAGTGTAGTCAATGTATTTTTACTGTATATTCTACACTCACAAGTTTGATTTTATGGGTTTTAGATTCACCAAGCATAAACAGTAATTACAGTGTGGGAGACAAATGGTATCAGTCAAATCTGTAACTAAGGATGAGAAGTCATAGTTAAGAATCTAACAGCAGTAGAGTAGAACAAGAAAAATAAAATAAAAGAAAAAAAAATGAAAGAAGGAGGGATGGACAGGAGGGAGGGAGAATGTTCAACAGCTTGAAATCATTGTATGTAGAGGGAAACACATCAACATGCCTTTGTAATGCAGAGCTTCCCAATTGCTGAGCTGGGCTACAGATATAATATGGATCTGTATTAGTCTACTCAGGCTGCTGTAACAAAATTGCTAAAACAATGGAAATTTATTTTCTCAGTTCTGGAGGCTAGAAGTCCACCATTAAGGTGACAGCAAATTCAGTTTCTGGTGATACCCCCCTTCCTGGCTTGTAGATGGCCACCTTCTTGCTATGTGCTCACATGGCCTTTTCTCAGTGGATGTAGGTTGGGGGAAGGTAGAATTTGCTGGAGTCTCTTCTTATAAAGACATTAATCCTATCAAATCAGAGACTACCCTGATATGGTTCGAATATGGTTTCTTTGGTCCTACCAAGTCTCAAGTTCAAATATGGTTCCCAGTGTTGGGGGGGCCCAGTGGGAGGTGTTAGGGTCATGGGGCCAGATCCCTCATGAATGGCTTGGTGCCATGATCCTCGAGGTAGTGAGTGGGTTCTTGCTCTATTAGTTCCCATAAAGGCTGGTTGTTAAAAAGAGCCTGGCATTCTTACTTCCTCTCTCACCATGTGATCTCCACATCCCGGCCCCCCTTCCCCTTCTGCCATGAGTGGAAGCAGTCTGAGGTCCCCACCAGAAGCAGATGTTGGTACCACATTTCTTGTACAACCTGCAGAACCATAAGCCAAATAAACCTCTTTTCTTTATAAATTACCCAGTCTTGGTATTCTTTATAGCAATGCAAACAGACTAAGACACAACCGTATAGACCTCATATAACCTTAACTACTTCCTTAGAGGCCCCATCTCCAAATATGTCACATTGGGGGTTAGGGCTTCAACATATGAATTTGGGTACACAAACATTCAGGTTATTGCAGGATCCTTTAGCTCACAGGGTAGTTGGGAAGAGCCTCTGGTGGCCATAGCCTAGAGTTATCAGGACAATTTCAAAAAGTGCTAAAAAAAAAAAAAAAAACCAAAAAACTAAATTCCTATATATTTGCAGTGTACTCATTTGGTGACAAGACCTAGACTACTTATATATCTCTCAGAAGATTCTTACGTTTTATTATAGAATCTTTTGTGGCTAATTACATGTGCTCCCTCAGACCCTTCTGGAGGGGTACAAATATCTGCTCTACATAGTATAACAAAAATCCTGGTCCTAAGGGTTTCTGAAAAAGTTTAAATTCACAGTTGTGAGGATTAAATAATTTAATACACATAAAACAGTGCCTAGTACATCTGATAAGTGATATAAAATTATTAACTATCATTATCATTATTTTTTTATTTAAAAATATTAAGAGGGTGCAAATGTTTTAGGTTACATGGATCATTTTGGTAACGCGTGAGTCCCAGCTAAGGTGTGCCTATCACCTATATAGTGTTCATAATACCCATTAGGTAGGTTTTTGTTCCTCCTCTTCTTCTCCCCTTCCCTGGTTGATTTCCCCTGAGTTTATTAATACTTCCCTCTGTGCACATGTGTGCTCATTGGTTAGTTCCCATTTAATAGTGAGTACATGTGGTGTTTGTTTTTCCATTCTTGAGACACTTCACTTAGGATAACGGTTTCCAGTTCCATCCAGATTGTTGTGAAAGGTAGTAATTGATCTTTTTTATGGCGGAGTAGTATTGCATGGTATACATATACCACATTTTATTAATCCACTCATGAATTGATGGGCACTTGGGTTGATTCCACATTTTGCTATTGTGAATTGTGCTGCAATAAACATTCATGGGCAAGTGTCTTTTTGATAAAGTGACTCTTTTTCCTTTGGGTAAATACCCAGTAGTAGGATTGCTGGATCAAATGGTAGATCTTTTAGTTCTTTGAGGAATCTCCATACTGCTTTTCATAGAGGTTGTACTAATTTGCAGTCTCGCCAATAGTAAATTCCTTTTTGCATTCACACCAGCATCTATTGTTTTTGGACTTTTTGATAAATGCCATTCTAACTGGGGTAAGGCGATACATCATTGTGGTTTTGATTTGCATTTCCCTCATGATTAGTGATGTTGAGCATTTTTTCATATGTTTACTAGCCATTTATCTTTCTTCTTTTGTCAAGCTTCTATTCATGTCTTTTGCCCACTTTTTAATAGGGTTGTTTTTTTTTTCTTGTTGATTTGTAAATTATGGTTATTCGCCTTTTATCGGATGTATAGCTTGCAAATCTTTGCTTTTTTGATTGTCCCCTTAGCTGTGCAGAAACTTCTTAGTTTAATCAAATCTCATTTATCAATTTTTGCTGTTGCCATGATTGCCATTGGGAACTTTTTCATAATTTCTTTGCCCAGGCCAATATCTAGAAGAGCTTTTCCAACATTTTCTTCTAGAATTCTTGTGGTTAGATTTCTTAGGTCTAAGTCTTTGATCTATCTTGAATTAATTTTTGTGCATGGTGAGAGGCAGGAGGTCCTGTTTCATTCTTCTGCATGTGGCTATCCAATTTTCCCAGCACCTTTTATTGAATAGGGCTTCTTTTTGTAGTGTACGTTGTTGTCTACATTGTCAAAGATCAATTGATTGTAGGTAGATTGTTTTATATCTGGGTTTTCTGTTCTATTCCTTTGGTCTATGTCTCTTTTTGTACCAATACAATGCTGTTTTGGTTACTATAATATAGTAACCAAATTACCGGCCTTGTAATATAGTTTGAAGTCTGGTAATGTGATGTCTCCCGATTTGTCCTTTTTGCTCAAGATTGCTTAGGCTATTTGGGCTGTTTTCTGGTTCCAAATGAAGTATAGAATTATTGTCTCTAGATCTGTGAAGTATGACTTTGGTAATTTGATGGGGATTGCATTGAATTTGTAAATCACTTTGGGTAGTATGGACATTTTAACAATGTTTATTCTACCTATCCATGAGCATGTTATGTTTTTCTATTTGTTTATATCCTCTGTGATTTCTTTCCTCAGAGTTTAGTAGTTCTCCTTGTAGAGATCTTTGACCTCCTTGGTTAAGTATATTTCTAGGTATTTTATTTTCTTTGTAGCTATTGTGAATGGTACTGAGTCTTTGATTTGACTCTCAGGTTGGCAGTTATTAGTATATAGAAATGCTACTGATTTATGTACATTGATTTTGTATCCTGAGACTTTGCTAAATTTATTTATCAATTCCAGGAGACATTTTGTGGAATCTGTGCAGTTTTTAAAATATAATCTGTGCAGTTATAAAATATATCATATAATCAGTGAAGAACAATAGTTTGACCTCTTCTTTCCCAATTTGGATATCTTTATTATTCTTTTCTTGTCTGATTGCTCTGGCCTGGACTTCCAGCACTATGCTGAATAGAAGTGGTGACAGTGGCCATCCTTGTATTGTTCTAGTTTAGGGGGGATGCTTTCATCTTTTCCCCATTCAGTATGATGTTGGCTGAGGGTTTGTCATATATGGCTTTTATTATTCTGAAATATGTTCCCTCTATGCCTAGTTTATTGAGGGTTTTTATCACGTAAAGGTGCTGGATTTTGTTGAATTACTCTTGTAATTGATTTCTAGTTTTATTCTTCTGTGGTCCAAGAAGGTACATAGTACGATTTTGATTTTTTTTAATTTGTTGAGACCTGTTTTGTGGCCTAAGATATGATCAATCTTGGAGAATGTTCCATGTGCTGCTGAGAAGAATGTATATTCTGCAGTTGTTGGATAGACTGTTCTGTAAATGTCTGTTAGGTCCATTTGATTTAGGGTTTGGTTTAAGTCAATTATTTCTTCATTTATTTTTTTTACCTGTTCAAGTTTGTGTCCAGAGAGGGGGAAGGCTAATCTCACTGAACAAGTTTTAAAGGGAAAGTATGAGATGAAAAATAAAGTTGAAGTTTTACTACACTCTGTAAGTGATGCTTGTTTACCATACCATATCCATAAAAGGGAGTCAAACATTTTAGGACCTATTAAAAAATTATGGAACTCAATACCAACTTAAGTATAAATACATTCGAGAGAAGCTTAGATCAATTCATGGATGACACCAAAATAGGTCAAGAGAAAGAGGGAATATTCAGAAGATGTTGTCACACTATAATAGGCCCCCCATTGGACAAATTTCGATGACCCCTACATAGTCCTCTCCCTTAACCAACCACCTGACATTTGGGGTGGGTGGATTTTCTACAAGACAAAGGAGCTGAGATTCTGAAGGCCCGTGGGCAGACTTCCTGATGCCAAGACTCACTATCTCCCATAACCTGCCCCAGTGTACATAGCCCCTTGTCAGTCACACCACTGACCTGCCTTAAGGCATGTGGTCCCTCCTTTAAAAGCCCATGATCTCCCTTAGGGAGAAAAATCTGGGGCAGTGTCCCCTGTTCTCCCAGCAAGATATTTGTCATATTAAATATTCCTTTCTTCCTTGGCAATCCTCATGTCAAAGATTAGATCTTCGTGCAACAAGCAACTAGACCTAGGTCAAACCCCCAGTGCAATTTCTACAACAGCACTTTGAGGCTGACATAATATCTATGTGTTCCCACTGGCTTTTTTTTGTTTATGGTGTCATCTTTACAAACAAACAAAACATCGATTGCAGTGTTTTAAATCTATGCATATCATAGATTAAAAGAATAACCTACCATGATTATTACTTCATTGACCAAAGCATTTTTAACAGGACACTATAAAGATGATGATAAATATATATAGATTATTCACTAAAGGTTATTATTGATCTTTTCCTGAAATTTTCCTTTATTTTACATGGTATGAAGCAAGAAAGTTTTAGGAACAAGAATGTGGACAATACATCCATGCCTAAAAGAACTTATAAAAATTAACTCTAAGTAATTTATTTGGCTAAGCCAATACTATTTAGTCATAATTAAGTATCCATAAAATAAAATAGAAAGAATAACTAACATTTGTTGTATAGCACCATGGAGTTTATATTCACAAATACCACAGTATTTAAGCCTCAGATAGATCTAGTAAGGAGGTGGAGAAGGTTAATAGTCATCTCCTGCCTTGGTCTGGCCAGCATCCATGGCCTCTCTTTTAGGCAACAGCACCTTAATTTTCCCATTCTCAGTTCATATGGCTTGAACCTACGTGTTCCTGGAGAGGTTTGGCCAATTAGAGACACAATGATTCATTCAGAGACTTATGAACAAGCTAGACCATAAGAGTCAGCCCTGGGACATTGTTTGGAACAACTAGGAAGCAGTGCCTTCTTTACATGGCATTCCCAAGTCACAGGATACAAGTGCAGAGCTGCTGATGGCCATTTGTGTCTTCACTAAGCCAACTCAGGAAAGAAGTAGAGAAATACATATTCCTGAAATTGTTTAAAGATCTGAGCTCCGCTATATCTAAATCCCACCCTTGGGGTTCTCTGTTAAATGAATAAATTAATTGGCTTTTTTTCTTTTCACCCTGAGTTTGATTTCTGACACTTGCACTCTGAAGTCCTGACTAATTGTTAAAGGCATTGTTTTTCTTGTCTTATATTATAAATATGGCTCAAAGTTTATAAAATTGTTCAAGATCATGCAGTAATTTGTGGCTAAGGCAGGATGCAAACTCAGAGCTGTCAAACTCCCAATCAGTAGCTCTTCCCAATTCCTCAGCTTGGTTCTCCTTCCCAAATAGTTATACTACCAGTGTTTTACAGCACTTAAACAAATGTATTTTTATCTCTTTTTGCACAAAGACTCAAATAATCAGATGGGTCAGCAGCCATGTTTGAAGCAGGGTGGTCAGGAGATTGAGTTTATATAATAACATAAAGAAAATAATAAGGGGCTCCCACTAAAGCAGACTATAACAAAATCAATCATCAGTACCTCTAACAATAAAAGTTCTAGAAGCCTAGGAAATTGAAGGATTGTGAGCCATAAGAACACAGCAGAAATAAAGGAAATTCAAGTAATCATATTGGCTCCATTCCTGTTGGTAAACTAATTTAATTACCCCCACACTACATTTTTTTCTTGAAGAACTATAATACAGTAATGTTTAGTATTGAGTTTTTCAATTATCTGAGAGTCTGCAAAGATTATTAAATAGAGGAAATGTTTTAAATCAAACAAAGAAACCCATTGCTCCAGCATCAAAGAGGACATGTAGCTAGTTCTTCAATAAAAACATGTGCTCTATCTCATACACACTGTTGACAGGGGTATTAATCAGTTCGATTTTGCGAAGTGACACTTGGCAGTATCTATCAAAAGTTTTAAATGTACTTAACTTCTGACCCAGTGCTTCTACATTTAGGAATTTGTCATATACTAACACTTCCCAAATGCTCAGATATGTTGGTAGAAGAGTGCATTAGCATTATTTGTAGCTGCAAAATAATGGAATACATTTCCATTAGCAGAGAATCAGTTGGATAAGTTGTGGTACACTCAGCTTCCAATTTAATATAGCAGATTGAACACACATGTTTATTTCTGTTCTCTCTTAAAATGCTGCTGATAGCAAAGGAATAAAAGGAAATAAACCACAAGGATGAAGCACACAGGAGAGAAGATAACAGCAAACAAAAGATGTCAACCAAATTTTGGGAAGTGAATGAACAGATGGTATCTGACTTAGCAAAATGGAGAACACTGAAATCTAATCCAACAGCAAAGGGAGATGATAAGAAGGAAACTTGCAGAACTCCAGAAAAAACTCAGAAATGAAGGAACAGAGAATTTTCTAAAGACAGCAAGTGTGGGATGAAACTAAAAATAGGATTGATGGAAAGTTTTTAAAAGTTCCTGCCCCCCCAGACAATTAGCCTTCCCCTCTCTGGAAGAAAACTGGTATTTACTCTGTGTAAATGCTACATACTGTTCTTGGAGATAACAGATACAGCTGGGGGTGGTGAGGCACCAAATGAAAACAAGCTGATTAAAAGAATAGCATATGAATGGTGAAATGCCCTGTCCCAAAACCCTGGCCCTATTTCTTGCTTTGCATTAAAAATCTGGAGATTCTAACAAATCCGGGCCCCAATCCTGCCTGGCCACCATACTTGGCCTCTATACTCATTATACTTCAGATTGGCCCATGATGTAGTTCAAGTCCCTCATTTTGCAGAGGGGAAAAGCTGGCACTCAGCAAAATGACTCAGAGGTCACATAGCAGGTTAGAACCAGCTGTGAGACAAGAACAGAGGCCAATGAGCCTTTGTCACACAACCCTGAAAACAGAGTTTGGCCACTCTCCAGAGAGTGTCCAACTTGCCAACAGCTTTGTCCCAACTGTTTAGAGCAATCTCATCATACAAACTTCAGACTAATGCTCTGCCATGGAGCCTGGCCCCCCTGCAAGGAACCCACTTAGGAAGAGCTAGGAAAAGCCACAGCAACTAGGGTTCCTCATAGTTCTAAGCTTACAACCCCCCTCTACTTGCTGGATAGGAAGAAAACTTTCATGGTTGCAGAATTGATGTATTTGGTGATATGCCTCATTGAAAAACACTTCTTCGCTGGGTCAAGGAGAATATCAAGCTTCTTTGGTTTTATTGATTCTTAAAGAACACAGGTAGAAACAAAGAAATTCAGAGGTTAACATATACTATGTATACAAAGAAGAAATGCATATATTTTAAAAATGTAATATTGTTATTGAAATTTTTTGTATCAAATTTCTGAGAATTCAAAGACCATACAGACCTTTGACTGAAATAGAAAAATACTGGTGTAGTAGGGTGACTGGAAAGCACAGAGGAAGAATTCCGCATGGTGTGAAGGAAAGAGCACTGAAGAGAAGAGCCTTGGGAACATAATCTCCCGAATCATACATAGCTGGTTAGAAGCCCAACAGAATTAAACTCAGGCCTTCTGACTCCCAATCTAGCATACATCCTACGACATGCTATTGCTCTCCTTTGGACAACTACTGACTGAAGAATTAGAAGGACATAGACATCAGAAAGAAAAAGAAAATCCAAGATGATTTCATTAAGAGGATGCTGATCTTCATAAAAGAAGACTCTTTCTAATAAGATATAAACTAACATTTTTCTTTTGAGGCCAAAACCTATAGTTTATGTATGTATGTTACTATATATTTATTCCCCCAAAATCCTAAATTATAAGTGCATACAAACTATATAAGATAAAGTTAGAAGTAGGTACAATTTTTATTTTATCTATTTCTGTACTATTTGAAAACATAACAAGAGAGAAGTAGTATTTCCTTTGTAACTAGTAAAAATAAAGACAATAACATGTCTAGTTCAATTGATTCAGATTAATTACATTAGCTGATTCCTCATTTATTTACAATTGGCTGAAATATAAACACTGGCAAGGGAAGTTGTCCAAAAATACATTCCTATGGACAAGTGAAGTTGATAAACAACAGATGATCTACTTCATTTCTATCAAATATATTTAACACATAAAATACTTACAAAACATCTGGAACATTATAATTTAAAATGTTAAGATATAAAAAGGAAAAGCTAAGGCAAAGACATAACATAGAACTAGGGAGGATGTTAATACAAATAAAATCAATCCACTTCTTATTGGGAGGTCACAAAAGTTGTCCTTAAGATTTCTAGCACATAGACTGTAAAGGAAAACCGAGTCAGTTACCTAATTCATAATATCTATCAGCTAAGGACAAACCAATTGGATTAAAGCCAGTTAGTCCAATTTTTCCTAGCAATAACAGTAGTGAATGCTTATGTCGTGCTTAGAATATGCCTGGGCACCATTCATTCAATCCTCTCAATGATGATACAAGAAAGTGCTATCAGCTCCATTTTATAGATGGGGACATAGAGGCACACAGAAGTTAATGACTTGCCCAAGGCCCCGCAGGTGTTTAAACCCTACCCGGACAGCTAAGTCCAGAGTTCCTACAAATCCTATTTGATGTTGCAATTCTAACAGAGCAACTTTTAACCACTGCAGTACCCGCTTGATTCTTCACAGAAAATCTATGTGAAGACTAATTCCTCACCATTCTTACAGCAGGTACGGTGACACATCTCGGAGGGCTTCTGAGATTGGACTACTGATGTGAAGCTGGGTAGAAAGCAGCACTTTTAAAACTTAAACTCTTAAACTGCTTAAAACTCTCTAATGGTTTCCCCATTGTCCTAAAAAAGACCACCTAACCTCCTTATGGCCCACATTGCCTTGAATGATGTAACCCCTTTAAATCTTGAAACCTTACTGCCTATCACTCTTCTCCTGGGTCATGGTGGACCAGCTTCCCAGGCCTCCTGTTTTCAGAGCACACCAAACTCATTTCTGCCTCAGGGCCTTTGCACTTGCTCTTTCCTGCCCGGAATGCTCTCCCTGTTTTCACACAGCTGGCTCCTTCCTGTCCTCTGGTCTCAGCTCAAATGTCGTTTTCTAAGACACACTTTCCCCACCATAATAATTTTAAGCTGCTTCCTGTTGCCTACCCCCTGGTAACTCTGTATGAAATTAGGCTGTTTTATTTTTTCATAGCACATTTATCACTATTTGAAGTTGTCCCATTTATTAATCTGTTTGTTGAATGCTTGTCTTCATTACAAAAGTGTAAGCTCTGTGAGGGAGCTTGCCTTTCTTATTCACTGCCTGGATTCTCGCATCTAGAACATGTGTAACATATAAAAGAGCACTTCAATAAACAGCTACACCTATCAAAACTGGAAAATGAATTGCCCCATGAATTGAAACTCCTATTGCTTTTAAGTTGTCTACACTGACTGCTGGCACTGCCTCAGTTAGGGAGGTGTAGGGTAGTCTACAGCACAAGGACCATTTGATACTGGAATTCAGACAGCAGTGATACATACCCACGGAAACATTCCTGGTACAACTGAGAACTAGATCCTGCAAGCATTCAGCCGCTAAGGAGTGACACTCTGGAGCAAAACTCAGCAGCTTGCCGAGGAGTTTGCAGCATTTCAGAGCCATACACTGAAGAGCTATCAAAAATGTGTCAAGTGCCTTGAGCCCTCAGGATTATAGAAGCTAATAAATGTTAGATATGTTGGCTGCACATATGTTGGGCACTGCTAAAGTCAATACCCCTTCCAGAAGGAGCGTGCACTTACATTTTTAGCTGCCAAATCATGTTGGCTATCACAGATTGAGGCCAACGTGACTCATATATATTAATCTGGCAGAAGATGAGGAATTCCCTGACTACGTATCAACTAGGCTTCCATCTGTTCAAAGAAGCCAATAGTCTGCCTTCTCCTATCTCTTCATCAAAGATTGAAAAAGTGGGAAGCAATCGCTACCGACAAAACTTGTAGGAAACTCTATCCACAAACAAAACCACTTTCTTAGATCAGGATCAGAGGGTTCCTGTCTGGTAATAAGTCCCTTGTCAAAACAGACAAGCACTGAGTTAATCTCTCTCTGGTGAACGTTCTCAAAAGCAGCCCCAAGTCATTAAAAAAGACAAGCATTAAAGAGGACAAGGCAACACTTTCTTTGCATAACAAATCTTATTAAATTATAAATATATAAAAATGACTTATTTTTCAGGTAACTGGCTTCTACCTTTACTTTTTCACATTATTTTCCTTTTACATTATATATCTACAACTTACTAAAGTGCTGAGACCTTAATTAGCATCATTATGTAAATGTCACCTTGTTTTATTGGAAAAGATTAAAAAATAAGGTAGCGACTCATTTTGGTAAAAAAAAAAAAGAAATCTCACAGACAATTAATGTCACTTAATCTATAGTTGCTATTCCAATCCAATTTATATTAGAATTATAAAAGGCCCCCGCAAAATCCCATTAACCTGCCCAAGACCTCTCTTTTGAAGGCTCTCTGCCTTCTCTGAGAAAATGCACAGCGTAATGAAGTGGAGGAAATACAGGAAATACGAAGTGATTTTGCACCGCAGGGGTAGAGAGAGAAGCAAAAGTCCTGTAAGTCACAGAGCATGTTGTAGGTTTCTAGAGGTGCCTAAAGAAGAGGCACGGACAGGTGTGTCACAGGCAGTGACCTGAAAAAGACCCCGGGTCCAGGTAGGTGGAGAAGGGTGGGTGTGTTCACAGTACTTGAGAAGGCAAGTCCACAGTAACTACGATTGAGAAAAGACTGGGAAGAAAGATGCTTGCAGCAGAGTCTGCAATTGTCCCCCTACAATTTAGGCCATGACAGCCTGGGCCAACTGGGGCCACAGCGACGGAAAGGAAGGGGAGGTCTGAGCAGAGGCTGGGGAGATACTGGAAACCAAACTCCAAGCGACTGCTTCTCATTTGAGAAGTCTGAGAAAACAGAGCACAAGGAAGAAATGCTGAGGGGAAATGAATAGCGATGTCTTATTTAGATGTAAGATGATTAAAATACGGACTCGTTCTTGTGCCTCCCCAGTATACCATTTGTTCTCAGCGTCAACCCCTTCCATCTCTATGAGGCCTCAAAATCAGTCATCAGGTCTTATCACTCTCCCGTATCTGCACAAAAACCAGCGTGAGTCGGAGCCGCTCAAGTTGGGACAGCTCCGACAGGCTCTTTTCCTTTGCTTCAAATTCCTGGCCCTGACATTAGGCAGCCAGAAGCATCATGTCAAAACAAAACAAAACAGGCTCCCACAAAAGGTCACTGATAATTGATTAAAACCATCAATCTCATGGGGAAAAAATCCCTTAACTAGTTATAAAGAGGTTCTTAACTAGTTGTGTTTTTCCTTACCACCTGTCTTCTAGTCCATCAAGTTCTCTAACCCTCAAAAACAAACCTACCCCAGCTACCTGGGAAACCAAGGTAGACGGACCGTTTGAGGCCAGGAGTTTGAGGTTGCGGTGAGCTATGATCACTCCACTGCACTCCAGCCCAGGCAACAGAGCAAGACCTGTCTAAAAAAAACAAAAACAAAAAGCACATACTTTCTAACCCATCCATTCAGCCTGCACATGATCAAATATAGTAACTGAGGGGAGAGGGGAGAAAAAGGGAAAGAAAAGAATAAATTATAGTAAACTGAAAAGCCCTTATTTTCATAAAGGTATTATTCATTGGCTCCATGAAAAGATTTTTCCACTTTTTCCAAATTGGTACATATGGAATCTCAACTGTTTTTTATTTTGTTTTTTTAGAGACAGAATGTCACTCTGTCACCCAGGCTAAAGTACAGTGGCACTATTAAAGTTCACTGCAACCTGGACTCCTGGGCTCAAGTGATCTTCCTGCCACAGCTTCCCAAGAAGCTGGGACTATAGGCGTTCACCACCACTCCCAGATAATTTTTAATTTTTTTTTTTGTAGAGACAGAGTCTAGCTATATTGCTCAGGCTAATCTCAAACTCCTGGCCTCAAGCGATCCTCCCGCCTTCACCTCCCAAAGTGCTGAGATTACAGGCTTAAGCCACCACACCTGACACTTTACTGCTTTTTAAGCTGACATAAACACTTGTTATGAGCCTTGAAACTCTTTGGAAAATTACAGAATATACAGTTTCAGAGAACAGGAACAAAGTACCTTTCCCTTCCTGTTGTCATTAACTCGGATGACCAGCCGAAACTTTGGTGAGTGAAAAAACCCAAAAACGAGATTTCTTCATGCTAAAAATCAAGATGGGGAGGAAGGTGGAGGTGGACAGCAGAAAGGCACTTGCTAGGAGCTGATTAGGATGTTTGTAGAGTCCAACCCACTGCCAAGAAGCCCCGGTCTGCTTCAGTGGGCAGAGGAATGGGGGGCCACTGGGGCCGGAGCGATGGCACATCATGATGGCGCTCAGGTGCAGAGGGTCCCAGGTGGCGTAAGTCCCAACACGAGATGGACGAGGACCTACCTGAAGGCTGCACAGCCAGAGCAAACGGGAGTTGCCGTCAACCTCTGAACTGATGCAGTTCCAGAGTGTCAAACGTTTTTAATTACACATGTTATACATGCTTAATGCAGAAAAAGGAGATAATAGAGCAAAAGAGATTATTAATAATAATTAAAATAATTCACATTATGCCACCCAAATAAGCACTATTTCTATTTGGAGTAAATACTTTGAATTATTTTTTCTATACTTATATATGTGTGTAAAATATATCTTTTTAAAACCAAAACTGTGACATCACACTCATTACAATGGCTATTATAAAAAAATGAAAATAACAAGTATTGGCAAAGATGTGGAGAAATTGTAACCCTCGTGCATTTCTGGTGGGACTATAAAATGGAGCAGCCTCTGGGAAAAGAAGTATGGTGGTTCCTCAAAATCTTAAAAATAGAATTGCCATTTGACCCAGTAACTCCACTTCCAGGTATACACTCAAAAGAAATGAAAGCAGGGACTTGAACAAATATTTGAACACCCACGTTTATAGCTGTATTATTCATAATAACCAAAAGTGGAAGCAACCAAAATGTCCATTGACAGATGAAGGGGCAAACACCATGTGATACATACACACAACAAAATATTATTCAGCCTTAAAAAGAAGGAAATTTTGACACATGCTACAAAATGAATGAAACTTGAAGACATTACACTAAGTGAAAAAAGCTAGTCATGGCAGAACAAATATTGTATGATTCCACTTATGCAAGGTACCTAGAGTAGTAGTCAAATTCATAGGCAGAACGTAGAAGAGTGGTTGCCAGGGACTGGGGGAGAGGAGAATGGGGAGTTAATGTTTAATGGGCACAGAGTTTCAGATTGGGAAGATGAAAAGGTTCTGGAGACAGATGGTTGTGGTAGATGCACAACACGGTGAATGTATGTGAGACATAAGACATATATATTTGGCTTTTGCCTCTCATTTCCTATCACACAGCTCCTAAAACCCTGGGAATTTTAAGAAAACCTAAAACCCTTGGAAAAGGTAAGTGTTTTTTCTTATGCTAATGAGATGGCCAGTGGCTGGGGGGTCCTGGGTAGACTCTGGATGGAGGTTGGTTGCCAGGGGAACCAACCAGATGATTGGAAATGTCATCCCTACCCCAACTACCAACCTCAGGGGAAAGAAGAAAGCCTGGACATTAACCTAATCACCAATAGCCAATGATTTGATCAATCATGCCTATATAATTAAGCCTTCATAAAAACCCAAAAGGATAGGGTTCAGAGAGCTTCTAGGTTGGTGAACAACAATGCATCCACTTGCCAAGAGGGTGGTGCACCCCAAAAGTTCAGGGAAACATAAGCTCCTATGCTTGGGACCGTTCTGGACCTTGCCCTGCGTATCTCTTCATCTGGAGGTTCATTTGTATCTTTTAATATGTCTTTTGTAATAAACCAGTGATCTAGTAAGCAAACTGTTTTCCTGAGTTCTGTGAACCATTCTAGCAAATGATAAAACCCAAGGTGGGGGTTGAAACCTCTGACTTACAGCAGGTTGGATCAAAGTAGAGGTGGCAACCTGGACTTGCTATTGGCGTCTGCAGTGGGGGCAGTCTGGTAGGACTGAGGCTTCAACCTGTGCAATCTGCTATCTCCAGAGTCGAGTTAAATTGTAGGACACCCAGTTGGTGTCCACAGGGAACTGGAGTATTGCTCCGTGTGATAAACCCCCTACACGTCTGGTGTCAGAGTGAAGTAGTGAGTAGACTAGAGAGAAAAACAGTTTGTTTTTCCTGTTCAGTACTTAGCACCACAGAACTGTACACTTAAACATAGTTAATTTTGTTATGTACATTTTACCATAATTTTTTTTTTTGAGACAGTCTCACTTTGTTACCCAGGCTAGAGTGAGTGCTGTGGCATCAGCCCAGCTCACAGCAACCTCAAACTCCTGGGCGCAAGTGATCCTACTGCCTCAGCCTCCCGAGTAACTGGGACTATAAGCATGCGCCACCATGCCTGGCTAATTTTTTGTATATATATTTTTAGTTGGTCAATTAATTTCTTGCTATTTTTAGTAGAGACAGGGTCTCGCTCAGGCTGGTTTCGAACTGCCGACCTCAAGCAATCCTCCCGCCTCAGCCTCCCAGAGTGTACCATAATTTTTTTAAAAAACAATACTGTAATCATCCTACCTGTATTTTCTCTTTTCACTTAATATGATACCATAAATGTATCTCCATGTTAGTAACTGTACTGTGTCTGATCATTCTAATGGCTGCCAAGAATTTGATTATATGAATGTACTGTAACTGATTTCACTAATCCTCTATTCTTGGGCAGTTAAGTTGCCTCTGATTTCTCTTTCCCAAAAAGACACTGTATGATTCAATCCTGTGACATACTAGGTCACACTACATTCCTTTGGACTCACTGTGGTCATTCACAAATATTCTGAAAATCTGACACTAAAATCAGAGAATGTCATTATTTCCTTACCATTACAAATATTTATTAACCACTTGTATCTGTAGTTCAATTAATAAAAATATGATTAATGTTTAATATAACATGCTTATAAAATGTTTGCACACTTCAAAACTCAACATGGAGGATAAAAAGTTAAGTGTTACTAACCAAACATTGATAGATAATATTCAGAATATTTAGCAAGAGGCTGACAGCACTGAGAACTCAGTTTGGGAGAGACAGACTGAACAATGGGCCAGGCTGCCCAGTGCTCACCAGCCAACAATTAGCCCTGAGTAGCCCCAAAGAAACCATTTAACTTAGGGGTATATGGTTGAGTGGGTGCTCTAAGGTAAAAGTTTCTGGAGAGGCCCTGTCTTTTGTTGATTGCCCAAAGGAGGAGTGTATTTGGGAAGAGAGAAGTCAGACTCTGGACAGGTAAAGTGTGCTATCCCTGTGGGACCTCTAAGTGACAGTCCAGAGGCTCTGTTGGATGAACTGGTCTAGAGCCCAGGAGAGAGATCTGGTGTCCAGATGTTCCAGACACCCAGATGGTTGCTGAAATCCTAAAGAGCAAGCCTTCTCAGATTTCCCTGGGTGCTGCCTGCTAAGTGGCAGATTCAGATTCAGCAGGTTTGGGTGGAACCTGAAATTCACATTTTTGACAAGGTCACAAATGAGGCCTATGCTTGTCCACAGACCACAGTTTGAGTATCAAAGTGTTTTTTCTGCAGGTGGGTGGAAGAGAAGAGAGAGTAGGACTTTGAGGAACCTCAATTTTTAAGGGAGGGTTAAGAAATGAGAAGGCTGCAAGGAAATTGAGAAAGAGCCAAAAAAGTATAAAGAAGTCCAGTAGATCTGTGGTCCCCAGGCCCTGGGCTGCGGACTGGTACCAGTCCGTGGTCTGTTAGGAACCAGGCCACCCAGCAGGAGGTGATGCTCAAAAAGCTTCATCTGTGTTTACAGCCGCTCCCCATGGCTTACCTCACTGCCTAAGCTCCTGCCAGATCATTGGTGGCATTAGATTCTGCATTATGATGAGTTGTGTAATTATTTCATTATATATTACAATGTAATAATAATAGAAATAAGGTGCACAATAAATGTAATGTGCTTGAATCATCCCCAAACCATACTCCTTCCCCTGCCCCAGTCCGTGGAAAAATTATTTTCCATGAAACCTGTCCCTGGTGCCAAAAAGGTTGGGGACCATTGCAGGAGAGTATGGTATCACCAAAGTCAAAGAAGAAAGAAATAATGCTATTAACCAGATAAGACCTTAAGAAGAGAGGCACTGTGCCTGTCTTAGCTTGGCTGCTATAACAAAATACCCTAGGCTGGTGTCTTAAACAACAGACATGTATTCTCTTACAGTTCTGGAAGCTGGAAATCCAAGATCAGGGTGGCAGCAGATTGGGTTCTGATGAGGGCTCTCTTCCTGGCTCATAGACAATGGCACTCTTGCTATGTGCTCACATGGCCTTTTCTCTGCATGTTTGTGGAGAGGGAGATATTTTTCTGGCTTCCTCTTCTTATACTGATGCTAATCCCCTTATGAGGGTTCCACCCACATGACCTCACCTAAACCTAATCATCACCTCCCTAAGGCCCCACCTCCGAATACCGTCACGTTAAGGATTAGGACTTAAACATATAAATTTGAGGGGACACAATCATTCAGTCCATAATAGCACCCATTGGACTTTGTAGAGTGTCTGGCAACAATTTCAGAGGCAGGTGTGATTACTTGAGGGCACACAGATTGCCCAAGACCAGGTCTGTAATAATTATGACCTGTTAGGACTCTCCAATCCCTCCAACAGAGACCCCTCTCCCCCAGTCAGGAATGTTGAGTCCCTGGTTTGGCAGAATTAATAGCTCCTAGGTACACACGCAAAGAACCTCCTCGAACAGAAATGCATGCCTCAAACACTCACATCCTCCATCCCCACGAATGTGCTGAAACACCCAGGGCGCTGAAGACTGAGCAGTCGGCCCCAGAGGGCTATAATCCCCACGGCTGCCTGCTTTTTCTCAGCAACAATCCATCTGCCTCACTTTGCAGACACAGCAGAAGTTCTGGTTGTGGAAACTGGAGATAAGTGCAGTCACAGATGCTTCTTATCCCCGTTTTCCCACAAGGCACTCAAAGAAAAGGCATATGGGCTCCCAAGTCCAAGCTCCCAGGCTTGTTACCGTAGTGACCGCACCAGAGTCACCCTGCACAAAGCCCTGCCAGAGCTGCCCAAAGGAAACCAGGCCTGCAAGAGCCTCAGGTTTCCAGCCCCAGCCCTGGAGTCCACCCCCGTGGCCATGTAAACTGCACTCGGTCATCACGCATTCACCGCAGAGAGCTGGTACCAGGACAGGAGAAACGGGATTTTTCACAATGGCTTTCATTTCAATTAAACAGCAAAACTAGAATAGAATAAATCAGGTGCTGCCTTGCAGAGGTAATAATATTTTATAATTATTATTATTATTATTTTTGCAAATCATGGCAACAGACCAAACAGAATGTCAAAAATAAGCTACCTCTACTAACATTCTAATTATAGTAATCTTGTTATCCAGGAATCATGGCTATGTGAAAAATGCCTAAAAGCTAACAAAATCGAAATCCTTGCAGTTTGTTCAGAAGAACACACCAATGTGTCTGACTCGTTTACTCTCATGCCAGAGATCATTCTAACTGGCTTAGCTATTTGTTTCCTAAGGCAGGAGCCAATTAGAATGTAAACTCTGGGAGGGTGGGATATGTTTTGTCGATTTTGTTCACTGATGTATCCCTAAGCACCAAGAACAGAAATTAAGTGTCTGTTGAATGGTGGGAAAATGAACCCTAACATGTCTTTGGGGATTTGGCCACAGCCCAGCCCCCAGGGTGATGTCATAACTCAGCTAGCCCACACTTGAGCCTCCAAAGACTTTACAACCACTGGTTAAATGACAGACCATTAACTTGTAAATGGATACTCTCAAGAACTGATGAGATTTCTTTTCTGAATGTAAATATTCTCTGTGATCCTGTTTCCTCTGGTTATTTGATTAGCACCCTCTTTTTCACTGGCAAGGTAAATGTCTACCTTATTTCCTGCCAGATTGTAAACTCCTTCAGATTTCTTATCAGGGCAAATTGGTTGAATTAAGCTGGAAAGTGAAATGTTAGCTCAGTTCCTAGGCTTTGTACCCTTCGCTCCCTCCAAACTCAACTTCTCCTGGGCAGGAATAGAGTGTCTGGATAGTTGTTTTTAATCCCCCATGCTACCTGGCATGTTGCAGGCGCTCAGTGGCTTCTGAGTTTTCAATTTGAATTACAACACTTCTTTTTGCATTAACATTCTATTTAAAGAGTTTTGTGGGCCCCTCGAGGTGGCTCACGCCTGTAATCCTAGCACTCTGGGAGGTCAAGGCAGGTGGATTGCTTGAGGTCAGGAATTCGAAACCAGCCTGAGCAAGAGCAAGACCGCGTCTCTACGGGGAAAGAGAAAGAAATAGAAAGAAATTAATTGGCCAACTAATGTATGTAGAAAAATTAGCAGGACATGGTGGCACATGCCTGTAGTCCCAGCTACTCGGGAGGCTGAGGCAGGAGGATTGTTTGAGCCCAGGAGTTTGAGGTTGCTGTGAGCTAGGCTGATGCCATGGTAGTCACTCTAACCTGGGCAACAAAGCAAGACTCTGTCTCAAAAATAAAATAAAATAAAAATAAAGAGTTTTGTGGCCATGCCGATATTTCCAGTGAGGGCCAGGGATCCACTAAATCCATGGTAAGCAATGGATTCTTGCCAAGGCCCAATTTAAGAAAAATTCAAATGTGTAAGAGCCATGTTTACTTGTTTGTTTAATTTGAATTGAAAATTGGGGGTGGGGACAGAATAAAAATGTGCATTCTTACAACCTAGAATACCAGCTTTATTGAATAGAGGACAGTCACTACTTTTGAAATCAAGAAGTTCCTGTCGGGGCACCTCTGAGAAATAAGGACACAGGGGCAGTTGGGGAGGAAGGACACAGTTGGGCAGTTTTCTGATCTTTAATATTTATACAGCACTTCACAGTTCACAGGCTGTAGCGACTCTCCAAACAAACTCCTCAAAGAACTGATTGCTATATTCCCACAATCCTAAAATAACATAGGTTATAAGTTACCCCACTATTACAACTTCTCAAGAAAAATTAAAAATGAAGAAACCTACTTAATAGGTTAAATATATGCAACTAATGCTAATCACATCTTATTTTCAGAAACATGAAAATGAGGAGGAAAAATAAAGTTTACCTTAGACTTGGGGAAAACACACTAGACTCCTAATCCTGACTTGCTCAAAGTCACTTTAATGATTTACCAGCAGAACTAGGGTTAGGGTGTCTTCACTCCCTCCGTGCAACTGTGGCTGGGCACCAGTAAGTGTAGACACTGGAAAGACAGAGATGAACAAGAGGCGTTCCTGGGCCTCTCCCCAGCTCTCCCCTGGTAAGGGGCTCTATTCTTTGCTTGGAAAGTCAGGACAGTTCGGGCATAAAGCCAGAGAGCACAAATAGCTCTCTCTCCATTCCCAAAAGGAGCGGCAGCCAGGGCACTCCGGCTTCTTTGTGTTGCTGCTACACTTGGGACTGTCGTGGTTCCCAGAGCCCCGCATGCTGCGAGCCTCACCTGTCCTGTCTGGCTGGGGACAGGCACAGCTGGCTTCCCTAGGCAATTTGTACCTGCAGAGAAGGTCGCCTGGGAGCGCACACACCAAATGTCTGCAGTGTAGGCCGGAGCTCTGGGAGGCAGTGGGAGAAGCAATATATACTTTATTTCCTCTCTAAAGTCTGAATTATCTTAGATGTAGTTTTAAAAATTCAAATCTGGAAGAAAAAGAAACCAAGGAAAACAAATAATGAACGTGCAATTTGGATTTAGAAAGATTAGGGTTGAAATTTAGGCTTTCCAGAGGGGCGCGGTGGCTCATGCCAGTAATCTTAGCACTCTGGGAGGCCGAGGCAGGAGGATTGCTCAAGGTCAGGAGTTTGAGACCAGCAAAAGCGAGACCCCTGTCTCTACTAAAAATAGAAAGAAATTAGCTGGAAAACTAAAAATATATAGAAAAAATTAGCTGGGCATGGGGTGGCACATGCCTGTAGTCCCAGCTACTTGAGAGGCTGAGGCAGAAGGATTGCTTAAGCCTGGGAATTTAAGGTTGCTGTGAGCTAGGCTGACACCAAGGCACTCTAGCCCGGGCAACAGAGTTAGACTCTATCTCCAAAAAAAGAAATCCCATTGACTTGCTCTCTGACCTGGAACAAGTGACTTCCTGGGCCTCCAGTTTTCCACCTACCTCATAGGGTTATTCTGGGGCCCTCTCACAAACAGCACTCTCTTTTTGCCTCCCCCACTGTCCCTGACACCCTTGTGGTCACTGTCGGCAGGCCCCTATGTGGCAAAGGTGATCTCACTCTTTGCTTTTTCCTGTTATCATACCTAACACATTAGGTGTTTGAAATTACCTGGGGAAACACACAGGCAGAGAACAAAATATAAGCATGCATTATATTGCATACACTATGGCCACAACAATAATTTTTTAAAAATATATTTAAGAATAGGGGCAGTTGTTACATAACTTCATCATCAATATTACTTGTGGGAGGTAGGAAGAGTTGGGGGAGAAGTATTTAGAAATTGCTGATTATATGGGAGGCCGGGCGCGGTGGCTCACGCCTGTAATCCTAGCACTCTGGGAGGCCGAGGCGGGCGGATTGCTCGAGGTCAGGAGTTCAAAACCAGCTTGAGCAAGAGTGAGACCCCGTCTCTACTATATAAATAGAAAGAAATTAATTGGCCAACTAATATATATAGAAAAAATTAGCCGGGCATGGTGGCGCATGCTTGTAGTCCCAGCTACTCGGGAGGCTGAGGCAGGAGGATTGCCTGAGCCCAGGAGTTTGAGGTTGCTGTGAGCTAGGCTGACGCCACGGCACTCACTCTAGCCTGGGCAACAAAGCGAGACTCTGTCTCAAATAAAAAGAATTATATGGGACATTGAGTCATATGAATGAAATTTTTTTTTACCTCCATCCCAACTCTAAAACAAAGATCCCATATTCACACTGTGTCAGCAAAATCCAGTATATCTCACTTTATTTTTGCCATCAATTTACTCACAAATTGTTTGAGAGTACAGGAGGGGGCCCAGCGTGAGAGCCAGAGCCATGAATAAAAAGCAGATGTGTCTGACAGACAGGCCCTCAGGGAGCCCAGGTGTACACAGGATCAAGAAGCCTCATGAGGAGGAATTCACACCAAGGGAAGGATGCATTAAGATGCACAAGTTTAGTTTCTAACCAGGATTTTAGGACTAATGGGAAGGAATTGATGTGAGCTGGAGTTCCTCAAAATATAGTACAAGCTGAACCATAGAAACACCATTTTTCTTGTCATTATAAGGAGGAGGTCTGGGGAAAAGTAGATTACATGTTACATCAGAACAATTCAAATTTTCTGGAAATATTTTATGATCCCAGTCATATAAAACACCATAGAAAGAAAAAAAACAGCATATTTCCAAATTAATACAAGTTTGTCATTTTCACCATTCAGAAAGCTTCCACAGTCTATATTCAGGCAATATATATTTTAAAAAGTTCAGAGCAGCCTGAGCAACATAGCCAAATCCTATCTCTATTAAAAATAGAAAAATTAGCCAGAGGCTGAGGCAGGAGAATCTCTTGAGGATTTTTTAAGGCTGCAGTGAGCTATCATGATGCTGCTACACTCTAACCTGGGCAACAGAGCAAGACCCTGTCTCAAAAAACAAAACAAAAAAAGTTTGAATTCTTTGACCTAGCCATATTCCTTCAGGGAAACAATCATAAGAATATAAGCCAGAATATGGAAAAAGTTCACATCACAACGATGTTCAAAGCAGAGCCATTTGCAACATCAAAAAAATTATGTCCCTTACTTCCTAATTCCATACCTCACTGACAGGTCCTAAGCCTTGATACAATACAAATTCAGGCTTCTTCATGAGGTTCAAATGAGACAATATAAACAAAAGAACTTAATAAGCATTAAAGCTCAAAAACATCAAGTGTCTAAAAGTACATATCCACCTGAGTTTTACAAATCTCCTGTGCAGTTGAGTCCTAAACCAGTTAGCAAAAGCCAATCAGTGGCAGATAGAAGAGCAACTATCTGAGGCCCCATGACCAGCTGCCAATACTCTGTCACACAGGCCAAAAAACAGGCATGGGTGAAACTGAGCCTATACCAGTGTGCTGTCCCTACCTTTGAGCCTTAATGTTTCAGACCTCAGTTTACCTGAGATCAGAAATAAAGCATTTAGAAGAGTGCCTTGGGTATCAGTTAAGCCTCTAGAAAGTGCCTGGAACATGTATGTGACCAAAAAATGAAAATATTGTTGTTATTTTCCTTTTTTTTAGAGATAAGGTCTTGCTATCTTGTCCAGGCCTGTCTCAAACTCCCGGCCTCAAGCAATCCTCCCACCTGGACCTCCCAAAGTGCTGGGATTACAGATGCAAGCCACCACACCCAAATAATTCACATTTGTAAAGCTATGTAGAGTTTATGTAAATAGCTTTTATTTCCCACAATGCTCTTGTAAGAGAAAACCAAGATTCATGGAAGCTGGTAATCTGTCCAAGTTCACACTGCTAGCAAATGCTGAAGCTGGGGACTTGATTGCCAGCCAAGGCTCCTTCCCCTTGACAAGACTGTCTGAATCTGACAGTAATGTCCTCTAGCCTTCTCTCCATCATGGATATTGTACTCTAGCTCAGCCCGAACATCCAGCCCACGCGAAACGGTTAATCAAGCACTGCGGTGGTGCTGTTCTCCCTGAAGGTGAGGGGCTGATTTAAGGGAAGCACAGGACCCCAATTCTTACCAATGACATGAGGAAAAGTCTTTTGGGAGCTTCTGGGAAAGGCTTCCTCACTGTTCAGGAGACATGAAGACGTGGCTGCTCCCATTCCACTGGGGGTTTCCTGTCTCGATGTGACCCTTCAAAATGCTCTAGTCATCGTGGGGCCATGAGTGGGGTCAGGTTGAGAATGAAATCAACACATGGCAGGGACAGAACCAAGAGCATCACAGAGAACCACAGCCAGCGCCCAGACGTTCTGCTCCTGACGTCCTACTACGTACGGGGATTCCCTCTCCTACTACGGAAGGCAGTTCGAGTTGGAGTTTCTGCTTCTTACACCCTAAATCATCCTACCTAATGCATTTTCTTTTCCCTTTTTTTTTTTTTTTTTTTTTTTGTTTGAGACAGAGTCTCACTCTGTTGCCTGGGCTAGAGTGCCGTGGCATCAGCCTAGCTTATAGCAACCTCCAACTCCTGGGCTCAAGCAATCCTGCTGCCTCAGCCTCCCGAGTAGCTGGGACTACAGGCATGCGCCACCATGCCCGGCTGATTTTTTCTATATATTTTTTTAGTTGGCCAATTAATTTCTTTCTATTTTTAGTAGAGACGGGGTCTCATTCTTGCTCAGGCTGGTTTCTTGCTAAGGCTGGTTTCGAACTCCTGACCTTGAGCAATCCTCCTTCCTTGGCCTCCCAGAGTGCTAGGATTACAGACGTGAGCCACTGCGCCCAGCCATACTTAATGCATTTTCTACTCATGCCACTTCCAAATCAGACCTGGCAGACATAATTCTATCCCTCTGCAGTAGCTCCACATCCTCACAGGTAGGGCTTTCTAAGCTTACTCCAGACCTAACTTTGATTTCCTAGAGGCCTACGTGCGCGGAGAGAAAAGGAGATGATGGTATGTGCAGCTGTGCGGGAGGGAGCACATATTGCCGGTTTCCCACCACGAGGCTGACTAACTATAGAAGCAGAGGCCAACACCCTGGGTCCCACTGACTCTCCCACGACCCCCACCCCCTTGTCATAACAGCTTCACATCTGGAAGCCTGATGATCTGCAGCTGCCGCTCTCTGCCCAGAGAGTGTCACACTGCACATTGCCCAGGGGAAAGACAGAGGGGGCGAAGGAAGAGGAGAGGCGACTTCGTCCCAGGCTAATAATGATGATCTGGCTAACGCATCCAAAGCTCCTTGTGAAATGTGTTGTTTCGCCAATTCATACTCAAACTCTTTTTCAAAAACTACAGTGCACAATGTAAGCTATTCAAGTGTTCTTTGACAATGTTCTCTTGAGACTATCAAGTGATTTTTATTGTATGCCAGACACCAGCAAGCCTTTTGTAGCTTTCCCTATAACCATACGCACTTGAGTTGCTCCTTTCTAAAGTGCAGACCGGTCCTTAGGGCTACCAGGCACCACTCTCCAATGAGAGGCAGGGCCTTGTCAACATCCACCCACCATCTCCGCTGAGCTCAGCCTCAGTCTTCACCTACCCCATGTCTCCTGTGCATTTCAGCCTTGTACTCCCAAAGCCACACCACCCACCTGCCATCACGGGTGCCAACCTGCACTTCTGAAATCTACCATTGTTGTGAGAATTACATGGTATCCCTCTCTAACCTCAACTTTCTACCCTACACAAGTCTCTAACTCCTAACTCCTGCTGCACCTGGTTTGCCACCTCCTTGGGCCTTCTGGCCCCCTGCTGCTCCACTTCCTCCCGTTCTATCCTCTCTCTCTTCCTCTTCCTCACAGGCTAGAGCCCATGACCCACCACTTCAACTGCTGTCTTGCTGGCAGCACCTCCACCCCAAGCTACCAATCCCCAATTCCACAATCCAACAAGCAAACATTTCCACTCCTGCGACTGGTAAGGCAAGTTTTGCTAGAGGAAGTCCCTCAACCTTGCTCATGGCACAACACAATTATGAATTCCAGCAGAAACTAAGTGCTTGGTGTGACTCAGCAGCAATGCGTTGCACCTGTTCTTTACGCACATTGGTAGTTTGACATCTTAAGTACTCTTCACACTCCTCATGCTCAGCAGTATAGCAAGACGGTGCACAGCTTTGCATCCGGGTTCTGCCGCTTGGTAGCTGCGTAACCTCGGGCAAGTGGCTTAACCTCTCTGTGTTTCAGCTGCCTCATTTGTAAAATTAGGATAATAATTCCATCTTCACCAGGCTGTTGCAAGTGAATTGCTTATGGAAAGTATTTTAACAATGCTTGGAACACAGAAAGTGTCCAAAACATGTTAGTTACTGTCTCACAGAAAGAAGTGAGGCCCTTGGATGGTATTTTCCTCGCTTTTCTTTCTTTCGGCAAATCCCTCTAGTTTATTCATAGTCTCATGCACCCTTGTCTCTCTTCTTCCTGTCTCAAAGAGAGACTTGTCCTTCACTATTTAATCTCTCCGGTTAGTATCCCCTCTTCTCTTTTCTATAATTTGAACCTAGACCTTTTCACTGGTGCCTACCTGGCCTAAATTAACTCAGGTGTCTCTCTTTTTGAAAGCAGGAAGGAAGAATGTGAGGGAGAAAAGAAGGGAAGAGAAGGAAAGAGCAGGAAAAAACCTCCCCTTCAGCCTTACCACCCTCCGTGTCTCTCACCAGTCATTTTCTTCCCTGCACAAACCCAGCCTCTAAGGGTCTGTCTACACAATCTCTCGTCCCTCCTCTTATTCCACCTCAATGGAACGGAATTTGCCTCTTGCCGGTGTACACCGCTCAAGCAGTTTTTGACGTTATCCCCAGTGACTCCTAATTAATTGCCCGTGGTTACTCTGGTGTAATTAACTGACCTCTCTGTGGCATCTGGCACTACTGACTGCTTGGAGACAGGATCTTGCTCTGTCGCCCAGGCTGGAGTGCAGTGGTGTCATCACAGCTCACTGCAACAAACTCAAACTCCTGGGCTCAAGAGATCCTCCTGCCTCAGCCTCCCAAGTAGCTGGGATTACAGGAAACTACTGAGTTTCCATGACAGGAGTCTCTCCTGTTTAACTATCTTCCCTACAGACCCAGCTTCTCACTTTGTTTTGCTAGATTCTCTTCCTCTGACCACTCATTATATTAATATATTGTGTCACTATTCACTCATTCAGCAAATGTACTGAACGCTTACTATATGCCAGTCACTGTGACAGCTGCTGGGACCAGATAAGCAGGGACAGCCAAGCACCCCAGAGAGGCACTACTGCAGGTGCAGACACAACTCCACAGGCACACGAATGGTGCCCTCTGAGACTGTGCCACGGCAGGGACACTGTAAAGAAGACACAGTCCCTGCCCTCGCAGTTGGCCCAACAAAAAAGACCAACACACAACTAGACAACTAGAGTATAAAAAGTAAAGGGCAGTGACCACGAGATGCCCTGGGTATAGAGTGAGCATAGTCTAGTTATTCTCCGCTATCCTTTGACTCACTTCATTCCTCTTTCACATTTCGACTGAGCCTATCAGCTGCTGATGCCCACATTTTGGATTCTTTGCCTAGAATATCAAACTGCCTACTAGACGTCTCTACCACACGCCCAGCAGGGCACCAGGCACTAGGAATCTAAATATAAATACAAGTCTTACCATTTGGCATCAAGCTTATTTCCCACCTGTACCTTCAACAGACCCCTATTTCAGCGACTCGCTGGCCTTTCTTCAAACCCCAGGCAGGGTTAATTTTGAAACACAGGCTACTTTTATCACCAAACCCCACTCCCCTTTTTTAGGGCCGCCAAAGCAAAACTGAAACACCTCGGTGTGATGAACAAGAGTCTGATGCTCTTGCTCTTGCTGGTCACCTCGGGGTTGTACAATTAATAGCACCCCGGCCTCACTCAGTCCTTGCAGGTCAGCCACACGATGCGGGACTTTGCATCCCAGTGTGCTTCCCACCTCAGCACGTGTGTAGTTAAGTGTCTCTGGCTCCGCTCTCCCCAGCAGGCGGTCACTTACGTATGGGCCTCTCCACAAAGCTGTGCTTCTGAGTACACACCCGTCTCCACTAGGAGAGGGCAAGCCTTTGAGAAAGGACCCTGCCTATGCCCTGCAGCCCCTCAGCACGCAGCAGAGTGTGGAGCACAAGGTGGGTGTTCAGTAAATGTTTGCCTGGGAAAACGTAAACTCAATGAGTTATTTTAACATGGTTTAATCACAATATTTTTTCTTAGCGACTTTAAAGGTAATGACTTCTATTTCATCTAAGGCAAATGTCTCTTCCTCCACTTCTGCTTAAAATTCTGTTAAAAACTAAACTGAATTTCACCTTAACACAGCCTGCATTAGCAGCCAATTCGGGACGCTATCGTGTAAGCATTTATAAGGATTGCAGAGTATGCCAGGAAGATTCTGAGATGTCCACTTGTATGCATCAGCTCACTCGAAATTTTAGTGGGAACTTCATCTCTAATAAAACTAGAACACATGGTTGTCTACATTTTATCTTTTCTTTCAATGTGGAAGATAGTGACAGAAGTCAACCTGAAGAACTAAAAGGTAAAGAAAAAAAAAATGTGTGGGGCTTAATTTTTGATACAATGATCAGTCCCATCATCACTTAACACATTAAGTACTTTTTAACAAGTATCTTATTTATGAGCATTTATTTATTCTTTATCTGGGTACTTTGACTTTTTCTAAGCGTGTTTATGCATTTTTAAATTAAGGTAATACACTGTCCCCTGGTGAGCCATGTGAGGAAGTTGGCCACAGCCTGCCAGCATCCCGGGCAGGGTCTGCGTCCCTGAAACACAAGGAGACGCAGAACCACGTGGAATGGAGACCTGACCCCCGACCTCCGTGGGACCACACCCAGAACCTAAGCAGTCACCATCCTAGTCCCAAAAAGAGAACCAAGACATGGGGGAACATGTCTGGATTTTAAAAGCAAAGAAACCACAATGGTTCTTAACAAATCATTTTATGTTAAAAAATGCTACCATTACATTCCTAGTGCTTGGCTGTCTGCACTGCCGAATCCGCTAGGCAACCACTCCAGTTTCTCCTTTCCTTGTGCATCTCCATATGCGTATAGAAGGGAGCCTAGAGGTTTGTGCAGCATGTAGGGTTTTCAAAGAGAGGAAAAACGTCCTTGGCTGGTTTCCATGGCCTGTCCTCTGACCCCATCAGGCTACCCCCACCCCTACCCACACACATATATACCCACGTGCCAATAAAAAAAAAAAAGTGACAGGTATGCACAACCATACATGGGGAATATGCAAAATTAAAATATTTAATTTGAAAAGTGAACTTCATTGATCGAATTGCATGTTGGGTTAACAGAGAAGGGTACCTAACCCAGCATAGCTATAGAATTTTATCTACGACCCATCTCACCTCTCTCTATAAACAACCTCCCAGGCAGACACATGATTTGAACCAAGTCTCTATACTGATAATGCTCAATCTGTATTTCTTGCCCTGGTTATCTAATTGCTCCCTTGGCTCTCCCCACAGGCACCAAAGTTATAAAGTTAATAAGAGCAAAGTCTTCCCATGGTCTTTTAACACAGATGCACAGTAGTAACTAGAAACAATTAGGAGCTGCCAGAACATAAACCAAATTTGGCAGGGAAAGAGAAGCAGATACTTAGAAACATGTGGCCCAGTCATTTACAAATTTGTTTTAGCCAAGAAATCCTTTGTTCAAACAAATCTTACTTGGAAACCCAATATGTGAAATCCAGAATGGCACACCTGCTCGGGTTGTAGAAGAGGCCACCAGAAAGAAGCCCTGAGCTGAGAGCTGGACACCTTCCACCCCCACACCCTGCCACCATTGTCCTTATGCCCTACCCCAGCCCCTGAGGTGCTCCCTGAAACACCCAGAAATCTGCAAAATATAGCTCAAAAACTGCTGGCAAAGATCCACGAAGATGCTACTTTCTATTACAGAAACCAACAGTTAAAGCCTAATTTGGGAAAGCTTACTGGTAACAGTAGGTGAGAATTTCTGTGAGTTTTAAAAACAAAATAAGAAAAAAATGTCTTTAAAATAAGCCCAGTTCTGAATAACCCACCAGATCAGTGTTAGGGTCTATGTCACTTTGTCACATTTTCTCAAAGACAGTCAATCCTCGTGACAAGGAAAAACCTAAAAGTAATCATACTTTGTTGAAGTCACATGGGACAAGGTTTAAACTTCTGGAGTCCCATATATAATAACATCTTTCTGATATAAAGTCCTACATTTTGGGGCCAAGTGTGATGGCTTATGCCTGTAATCTCAGCACTCTGGGAGGCCGAGGCACGAGGATACCTTGAGGCCAAGAGTTCAAGACCGACCTGAGCAAGAGTGAGACCCCATCTCTACAACAAATAGAAAAATTAGCTGGGTGTAGTGATCATACCTGTAGTCCTAGCTACTCAGGAGGCTGAGGCAGGAGGATCGCTTAAGTCCAGGAGTCTGAAGTTGTTACAATGAGCTGTGATGATGCCACTGCATTTTACCTGACATGACATGACAGAGTGAGGTTCTATCTCAAACAAGAAAATAAAAAAGAATCCTACGTTTTGAAAATCTATTTTGATACAATGAAATTTAAAAAAAAGAAGTATCCAGAGAAAGTTTGAGCAGTAAGGCTGACAACCCAATTTAAAGAAACGTATAATGAACAATGACAGATTTATAAGTTATTTTTGGAAGAAATAGATTATTGTTGAAGAGCAAAAGGCCAAATTATTGTCTTCAACAAATGTGCCTATATGATATCCCAATCACCAAAAACATGAAACAAGTTGGTCAATTAATTGGTTGGTTGACTATAATTATACTGATTTAGTTATTTTGACGTCATGTAAACATAAGCTTAGTGAATTCCACAGAGGGGAAAAATCAGTGAATATTCAGTCAACCCTTAGGGAAAGCTTCCCATATATTGAATGGACCCTGAAGACAAAAATGAAAAAAAAAAGCATCATATTTATTTTTTTCATCAGATATGTTAAAAAGATACCATAACAATCATTTGTTTCAATAAATTTTTTTCTGAGGAAGCCTAAAATTATTATCCCATATCAGAGGTTCTCAGCCCTGGCTGCACATGAAATTTACAAGGGAACTTTAAAAACTGCTGATGCCCTGACCCTCTCCCAGACCTACTAAAGCAGAAATTTTGAGGGTACAACCTTGGCACCAGTATTTTCTTTCTTCCCCAAGTGATTCTAATGTGTAGGCAGGGTTGAGAACCATTGATACAGAGTCTTGAATCATCTGATTTATGGCTACTAAGTTGTCAGGTATCGACCTGAACAAACCACTTATTTTTGATAGCACTTATGCCCGCGAGTTTGGGCTACCCTTATTATAACTATTAATATTTAACAATGACGATTAAGGGTGGGTTTTGATAGTTGTCTGATCGGCTCATCTCTGACTGAAGAAGCAGCACTCTATTCTCCCTTTAAGGCAGATGTAGCTTTGTTGTGAGTATGGGTTTTTTTTTCTTTGGTGGTTCCTCCATGAGTTATAACTGTGGTTGGTTCGCAGTTACAGATTCAGAGAGTAGAAACTGCTATTTCAAGAAACACAACTGGTTTTGGTAGATAAATATGAGCTCACTCCCATGAAAGTATTTCATCAAGCAAAGTACAATTACAAAAACAAGGCCAGTGTGCCCCAAAATAAGTAATTATGGTCTTAGTTTGTATATGTCAAATAAACCACAAAATGGTGACTTGTGCTCAGGAATATTTTGAAAAATTATAGTCTACAAATGTCTGGGGTAATAAATTTAAGTATTGATTAAAATGTTAAGTACTTAACATTTTATGCTGCTACTCTGTTTACATATATGAGCCATACGACAGAGCCTGGAAAAAAACAGTTGCTGATTTTTATTATGATTTGGAAGCTTAGAAACTAGGTTCAGGTCACCCCTACAATCTTAAATGACTAATGCTGTATCTGTAAGAGGCTCATAAACATGGAATTTCTCTCTAGATGCTGAGAGATGAGCTATTTTCAAGATATACTGAGTATCCTCAGAAATTGAAACATTAGAAGCTCTCTTAAAGTGAAGCAATCAGAAGCCAGTAAAAACAGAGAGTCAAAAAGTTAATACAATATATTTAAAACATCTTATTTCAATTAGTCTCATAAGTAAGCATAAATTCATTTATTGATCTTCGGATATTGGGGCTGTGTTTGAACTGGAGTTCCATGTTGCCTTTCTTGGTTAAACTACACCCAGATTTCCTGCTTCCATTTCTTAAAAATGGAGCAGGACCTTAACAGAGCTTGTAAAACAAACACACAAACCTGAGTGCAAAATGTTTCTAGGTATTGTTACTGTACTTTTCCAATCTCTTATAGCTGTGTATACCACACCCAAGTAGCAGTAGTTTGTTCATTCAAGTTGCCTTTTTAAAAGACATACAGTTCTTTCTTTAAAATTGAGATAAAATTTGCATAACATAAATTTCACTATTTTAATCATTTTAAAGTGTACAATTTAGTGGTTTTTACAATGTTGTGTAACCATCACCATTATCTAATTGCAGAGCACAGCCATCACCCCCAAAAGAAACCTCATATCCACTATCACTCACTCTCAATTCCCACTACCCCTATTCCCTGACAAACACTAAGCCACTTTTTGTCTCTATAGATTTGCCTATTCTAGATATTTCATGGAAATGGAATCATACAATACTTCATCTTTTGTATCTGGCTTCCATCACTTAAGATAATGTTTTCAAGGTTCATCCACGTTGCAGCATGTGTTAATAATTGTTTTTTAACATGGCTTACTTTTATGGGCCCATATGGCAATCAACTTAGTTTTCCTAGAAATAGCATCTTGATATGGCGGTCACATTGCATTAATTTATGCAATATTTAATTAAATTGCAAAATTACAGTATAAGTACAACTGGCATAAACAGGACTGTGACCAAACACCACCATAAATGTGCCCTTGAGCTGGCAAGAGCCAAGTATACCAATGTATTATGATGAGAGCTATTTGACACAGTGGTCTCTTTGGCTGAGCAACAACCAGGATAAGTTTCAGAGGGGAAGGAGAACACTGGTTAATCCAATGAGTTGTTTTCAGGTTGGCCAGGACTCCATTGCCCTGGACAGAGAGGAATGCACACAGAAGGGTACAGAGGTGACAAGTAGCTATTATACAACCTGACACAACCTCAACTGGTCTCCAAAAGGAAGTCTTCTATATGTCTTCAAAAAGAAGCAAGGATGTGCTCTCATAAAAACAGCTCTATCCTTCTGCCTCTATAAAAAGCTTTACCACGCTACTCATCATTCAAGAGCAGCTCAAACATGTCCTCCTCTACAAAGTCTTCCCTAACCCTCAGCTCTTCACAGTGCCTCTCCTTTTTAATTTCCAAAGTGCTTATCTATTTCTTATGGTAGTTATAACTGGTATGATAGCTAGTCACACGATGTCCTCTCTTCCCCACAAGACTATAAGCTATTTCAGAGGCAGGTTCTGTGCCTTTATATCCACTCCTGCCACGAGCACCACAAAAAAGGTGCTCAAAGCAAATCTTTAGGCAAATCCTTACACAAATCTTTAATAAGGACAAGTTCTATAAATATGGACTCAATTAAGAAATGAATGAGCACATTAATTAAATAATTAGTGGCATGCAAAGTCCTACCTGGCTACAACCACTCACCCCGCTCATCAATGGGAACGAAGGAGTGTTGAGTATCTGGAGTATCTGATGGAAGGGCAAATGAAGAAAAAAAATCAAATACTACTCTGAGTGCCTGGCAGACATCAGAAATTGTGACTTCATCCTCTAAGTGTTTAACAGACCCAACCTTCAAATAGGACATTGTTAGATAAGGACACTTCCTGATGTCCCTTGATGTAGAGCAAATTAAAAACAGAGACAGAGAAAAAAATCTTTCTGCTCAAAAATTTTCCAACGTCTTCAACTGTGGATTCAGTTTTTCTCAAATTATTAGACCACTTCAATAGGTGTGTTTTTAGATATACTAGAGAGGCACTCATAAGAAAATGGCTTCCACATTGGCAATTTTTAAAAGCAAAGCAATTGGTTAGGTGGGGAATGCATAAACAACCCCAAAAGCTGCACTGAATACTTTATTTTTTTTTGGCAGTATGCGACTGAAAAACTGCCAAGTTCGTTTTGATAAGCCTTTGTTAAAAACAATAAACATGCCTGAGCTTGCAAACTGTGTCATTTTGAAGAAAAAGGAATTGAGAGAATTAGAAAATGCTCAAAACTGGAATGTCTGATTAAAAAGAAAAACTACTGTGGTAACGGATTTACCAATAAGTCACAACACTGTAGCCTATGAATATGGAAGAGGAAAGAGGGGGACAAGATGTAAAGTGAGACAAAATAAAAACAGAACAAAACACCATCTTCATAAATAAGTTAAATGCTACATCTTATAAACTAAGGCAATTACAGTCTCCAATACTAACATGGTAGCATTAATACTTTTAAGAAAACGAATCTTCCTGTGCTCACTTAGTCACCACAGTGATGGTCCTGCAATAAAGGAAATGTAATTTCACGGACTCCAAATGAACATACATTAAATAAGCAAATGTGGGAACTGCTATTCACATACAGGAAAATGTCAGTTCGTAAATGTCAAAGTAACTTCATCTGGGTTTGTTGCTTGTTTTCCATGATTATATTAGTAAGATAGGCAGAATCATGGGATTGGAAGGAAGACAATTTGGAACATTTATATTCATTTCTCTGCTTTAGGCAAAACTGAAACTCTCTTCTATCTGCCTAATAAAATCCTGGAAAAATTCTAATAAGTAAATTGTAACTTGAGCTTCATAAGATCAAAGTCCTTTGTTTTGTTTATTGACACACCCCCAAATGCCCAGAACAGCACTGGACACATAGTAGGCACTCAATAAATATCTGGAAAAAATGAACTAAAATTGAAAAATATGCAGTGCAATGCAATGCTAAATAAGTCACTTTGAAATTCCTTTCTTAGCTCTGTTATAGGTCATAGTGTTAATCACAACAAAAAATGGTCTCCATGAAGCCACTTTACTCATGCTGGCTTCAACACCATAAAACATGCTTTAGCTCAGACCAATTATTAGCATAGAAAGCTGAGACTCAGGAGAGATTACAAAGAGAGATGAAGGTTGACTTATTCCCATCTATTTTGTTGTTTTTTTTTTTTACCATTTTTTTTTAATTTCAGCATATTATGGAGGTACAAATGTTAAGGTTACGTATATTGCCCATTACTTTTCTGCGGGTTCACCTGGAATGTATCTACATATTCATCTTCTTATAAGAAGAATTCAAAATATTACGTAAAATTAAGGGTTTGCATTTTTTAAAATTGTGCTACTAAAGCAATTTAAGTAAATCAACTTCTCTCATCTATTTCAGAATCCCACCTGTTAAACAAAAAAGATAACTAAAACATAAGAACAGCAAACTGAACCGATTAGGTAATTCTAGTCATACTATTTTTGTCCAAAATGCCTGGAGGGAGGCAATATGCCTTGAAAAGTGAACTAGGTGGGAATGATGAGGCCTGGGCTGCAAGAAGGGTTTGAAATTAGTAGATGATCTCTAAAACCCTTTCAGTTTCTAAGATCCTGTGGTTGTAAGTGATCAAATCCAATCAGTTACTACTATTCCTTTCCATCCTTCATTTCTTCAACAGACCTATGAACACCTTGTGGGGTGTGGGGGGTCCAACGCATTAGCCCTAGTTTCGCATGATGTGTATGGGTGGAGTGGGAACAAACTATGCAGGGAGCTGATGATTTGAAAAGCTAGTGAGTTAGGATACCTGTGGCCATAGGTGTGTCTGGGTTTGGCAGGCCAGAAGATTCTCCCCCTGGATTAAACAGGCTGCGCGGCTGGAGTGCCCAGCTCCCAGCAACGAAACAGGTAGGATGAACTAATTAGTTCAAAATGGAAGTGCTTAACCCATGTCCTAGCAGGACCTATCTGATTCAACATTAAAAAGAAAAAAATATATATATAAGAGGTTTAGAATGCCGAGTTGTAAAAAACGAAGACTACCAAATCACCCCAGGACTAAACTGTGTGCTTTAAAATTTTGATGCGAACACTCTTCTCAGTCTGCACTACAGGTATCATTGCTTTTCTTTGTAGACAACAAGCAAGTGAGAAATTAAGTCCAATCTCTTTAAGATTTTGAAAACTGGTGTGCTTTAATATACCACACAGGACAAATAAATATTATTGTCTAAGGCAGGGGGTGGGGGTGGGGTGCTGAAAACAGAAAATATCCTGAAAACGGGAAAGAGAACAGAAAGGCGATCCCTGCTGCCCTGGGAAGCCTGCATTTGGAAACCACAGGAGCTGGAGATCAAAGCTGCCCCCTCTCCAGCCACCTGCCCAGACACTCGGCGGAGCGCTGGCTCCACACGGACAGGGCAAAGGGGCACGTGTGTCCCTTCCAACCCAGCAGGCGCGCCAAAGGATCCAGGTTAGGGACGCAGACTCAGGGCGCGGGCTGGGCGCTGGGGCAGCCGAAAGAGAACGGAGCCCATTCGAACCCAGCCCTAGCGCTCCGCTCCCCGCCGCCCTGCCCCGAGGGATGCCCGTGTCACCTGAGCCACTGCGCGCGGGCACAACCGAGTCGGGAGGTGGGAAGAGGGCGAGCTGAGGGAGCTTCCCCGCCTGAGCGCTGGGGATCGGGGCGCCGGAGCCGTCGGCGACACTGCGCCCAGGACCGCCCGCGGGGCCAGGCTCCAGCGCTGCGCAGCCGGCTCAAAGGGGGCGGACGACCCCACGCCCCGCCCGCCCCCCTACCACGCCCCCCTCCAGCCCCGCCGCGTCCTCACCTCGCGGGGACCGCCGCAGCCCTGCAGGTAGCTCGCGGACATGCCCCAGGGCGCGCCCACCGAGCCGTGTCCCAGCGCGGTGGCCCCTTCCCGGGCCCCAGTCGCCGCGGTCCTCGCGTCCGAGGGGCGGGGAGCAGACCGGGCGGAGGCGCTGCAGGGCTGGGCCGGGGGCCCGCGGGCAGCGCCGGGGGAGGGAGGGCGCCTGGAGAGTCCCGGTGCTCGGCCCCCCGAAATGCACCGGCTCGCTCAGCCCGCCAGCTCCGCCAGGGACTCTCCCGGCGGGCGAAGGGGATTTATCGCCGGATCCGCTCTGAGGGCTGCGGCTTGGCGAGGGGTGAGGGGCGCGGGGGAGGAGGGACGCCTCGCGGTTATGTAAGGCCTCGGCCCTCGTGTCCCGGGCCAGACCGCTCGGGGACCGCCCGACCCTCCCGGGAACACCCGTGCGAGTCCCTGACCTAGGCAAGCCGAGGGGCCCCGGTGTAGCAAAAAGAACTTTTCCCTGCAGGGGGAAAGAGCACGATCTCGAGAGGGATAAAAGGACTTTTTAGGTGTACCTGGCGGGGATCTGGACCTGCCTGCCGCTCCTTCCCATTTCCCAGCACGGGAAACTCAAGCCGCAGGGTGCTAACTAATTAAAAGCTCTGTCTCTTGCGGTCATGTAGACCTGAGTTCAACTCCCCTGACGAGTTCATAACCTTGGACGATTTCCTTAACTCTCGGAACTCCAGTTTTGCCTGTGAAATGCAGGATAATAATAGCGCGCATGTCACGTTGATGCTGAGGAAATGAGTGAGGTGCGGGCGCCGAGAACGTCACCCAATTCCCCAAACGTTGACTTAGAGCCTGGAGAAGCGTCTGCCAGAGTCGCCCGGAGGTACCACACGTGAGACAGGTGCCAGGTCAACCTTTGTGCAAAGTACTCTGTCGTGAAGCGTGGCCTCTGAACTGACAAGGTGTCACTCCAACTTCTTGGAGTGGACATCCTTGCTACTCCACGAGTGGCGGCGACCAACAGCAACGTCGTCACTGGGGAGCTAGATAAAAACGCAGAATCTCAGGTCTAATCGCAGAGCCGCTAAGTTCCAATTTGCATTTTCAACAAGATTCTCTGGCGAATCGGATGTACGTGAACATTTCAAAATGAATTAGACTTTTTGGGAAATTTGAGTACGGGACAAGGAAGTTACTGAACAATACAATAGGCAATATTTGCCAAGCAGTACCTTAGGGTGTTTTTAGAATAGACTAGTAAAGTCCTTCCTCATTTTCCCCTTTGGTTGTTCTGTCTCTTCCCTTCATCTCAGTTTCCTGCCCTTTAACTATAAATCTGAATTTAAGTCCTATTTTCACTTGCAAAAAAAGTCTGGGTTAGACCTAAGTGATGATTAGTGAATATATGTTTAAAACACACAAAAGCAGGAACAAATAAACTTGTAAAAGAATTCATTAGCATTGAAAATGAACCCATAAATGCAGAGGCAGCAGCGAGCCCTGAACTCCCAGCTGTGAAGGTCTTTAGGTTAAAGGCTTGAATACCTTTACGTTCCAGTAAACTACTTCTCTTAGTTAAACATTGTTTTGGGTGGCAAAGAAGTCCCATTTTTCATTTAAATAATGTAGAACTGGAAGTCCTTTTAAAAAGTTTTGGCGAATAGAAAGAAACTTCACAGGCTTCCTTCCATGTAAGTCACACTGAGAGGGGCTCTAGCAAAGCCCAAAGCAAACATGTTGTTTATTCTAGTCAACGCTGCATCACTGTTATTTTATTCTAAGAGTGCTCAGATTTCATGTGACTGACTCTCTGCCAGAATGATTTTCATCCTTTAAGGGTCCCGTAATTGTGGGTTGATGATGGTGACGTTAAGTCTAATGTGGATAGGCAGTGCCTGGCATAGAAAGGTCCCTTCTGCCTGCCTACCCTCGGGGGTTGCACACTTGAGACTGTTGAGATAGCTGCTGTCGTGGGAGTGGGCCTCGTGGACGTGGAGGAGGGAGACAGACGTGGGTGAAGGAAAGGAATCTCCCTTCGCTGAGGTTGGTGGGTTGAGGGATCTGGGAGGGGGAGAAGAAAGCCCATCTGCTCTTGCTGTACAGCACAGGAGAAAAGCAAAGGTGGAAGCCTAGAATCCAGCCTGGGAGGAAAGGGAAGATGCAGCCAATAGAACTTTCTGCAGTGTCAGAAATGTGCTATATTTTCACAGTCCAACAGCTATGAAATGTAGCTATTTATACTTATATTTTAATTAATTAATTAAAATTCAGGGTTTTTGTGGGTGTTTTGCTTGCTTGCTTACTTGTTTTTTAATGCTAGCCTGTTGCACTATCCACATTTCAAGCACTCCATACCAACATGTGGCTAATAGCTACCCTACTACACAGCACGTAAGAAATTCCTTCATCACAGAAAGTTCTACTGGACAGTGGTGCTTAGAGGCCAGGATTTTGGTGAGTAGGCAAACCCAGAGATCCAGCTTTTCCAAGTCCCAGTCAGAACCTCATCTGTCCAAAGGCAAGTAATGGAATGATAATTAATCCTACATCATTGAGTCCTTGCGAGTCAAAATGAGATCATCTATAGAATGTATTTAATGCAATGCCTTCCCTATAGTAAACGTGCAAATAAATTAATCCATATTAGTATTAATAATCTTTTTACATTAAAAAAAATGGGAGGTTGACAAAGAACCATTTTTACTGGTGCCTAACTTGACCCAGGCTTCTGAACCTTCTCTTGGGCCCATCTGTATATTTCCTTGTAAAATCCTTTTAGCAAAGAGCCCTGCTAAGTCAGTTTGGCAGTAACCTCCCTCTCCCTCAATACCTGATCACTCTCAGGTCCCTTATCCTCTACCATCTTTCAGGTGATATCTAATCACCCTGACCTGTATTTAGCAAGAATCTTGTTAGGTTGGTTTAGCCAGAATCTCCCTTATTCTTAGTAATTTTCATCCTCTGACCTTGCCTCCTGTTCCTTGGCTATAAATTCATACTTTCCCCATGTTGTATTCAGAATGAAGCCCCATCCCACCCCCACTGCCAGTCTCCATTTGTAGTTGTCCCTGTACCTATCTCAACAGTCCTGAATAAAGTCTTCCTTATCATGGTTTAACAAGTGTCATTGAATACGTTTTTTCTTTAATAGGGGACTTGGCATTAGAGATGCATCATTATTGGTTAAATAATCTTTTGATGATGTGGTCAGCGGCTGTGCTACCTCAATACCCATTAATAGCTGTGCTCCAGCTCTCTCCCTTCCCTTCCTCCCCACTAGAGCTGAGTACTATGTGTACTCTGCTGGCCTAGAGGCACAGCATATTTGGTCAAATCCCTACCATTTGTAGCCAATAAATAACAAGTATGTTAACTAAAATCATATTGAGCCATGGTTCAGTGGAATTAATTTTCAGACGAGATTCTGAGAAGCATGACACCTTAGGGTACATCCATTATGAAAGGAATTGTTTGTTCCTGTTATATGGTCAAACAAGGATGTGTGGACTCAGCAGAGAGAAACGAGAACATTGGCTCCAGATGAGTAATATTTGGGGTATCTGCGTCAGAACAGAAGCTAGCCAGGTGCAGACCTCTAGTCCCAGCTACTTGGGAGAATGAGGCAGTAGACTCGCTTGAGCCCAGGAGTTCCAGGCTGCAATGTGCTTTGATCATGCCTGTCAGTAGCCACTGCACTCCAACCTGGGCAATATAGGGAGACCCTGTCTCTAAATATTAAAAGAAGAAGAAGAAGAAGAAGAAGAAGGAGGAGGAGGAGGAGGAGGAGGAGGAGGAGGAGGAGGAGGAGGAGGAGGAGGAGGAGGAGGAGAAGGAGAAGGAGAAGGAGAAGGAGAAGGAGAAGGAGAAGGAGAAGGAGAAGGAGAAGGAGAAGGAGAAGGAGAAGGAGAAGGAGAAGGAGAAGAAGAAGAAGAAGAAGAAGAAGAAGAAGAAGAAGAAGAAGAAGAAGAAGAAGAAGAAGAAGAAGAAGAAGAAACCAGAAGATTGGGGATTGGGGATGAAACCTTGAGGCTGTTGCATAAATAAAATTTGAAATTTTATTTCAAATTCTTCAACTCAAACGATGCGCCCACCTCGGCCCCCAGAGTGCTAGGATTACAGGTGTGAGCCACCACACTCAGCCAAAACATACATTTTTGAATAATTGTCTTCTCAAACTCCTGTTCAACTGATTTCTTTAATAAGATTATGTTCTGTGGGCATCTTTCGGATCCCACTTTCTTTCTTTTTTCCTTTTTTATTGAGACAGAGTCTCACTCTGTTGTCCAGGCTAGAGTGAGTGCTGTGGCGTCAGCCTAGCTCACAGCAACCTCAAACTCCTGGCCTCAAGCAATCCTTCTGCCTCAGCCTCCTGAGTAGCTGGGACTACAGGCATGTGCCACCATGCCTGGCTAATTTTTTCTATATATTTTTAGTTGGCCAATTAATTTCTTTCTATTTTTTTTTTTAGTAGAGACAGGGTCTCACTCTTGCTCAGGCTGGTTTTGAACTCCTGACCTTGAGCGCTCCTCTCGCCTCAGCCTCCCAGTCCACTTTCGTTATCATCTTCCTTTTTCATCACTTCACCCTTTTCTTATGATCATTTTCTTGGAAGTCGGTCCCTATTTCTGTTCTCTGTCCCCTTTTCATGACTCTGGCTAACACCTGCTGCCAGAAGCAATGTCTTTCCAGTTCTGACCTCCCTGTGAATTCCAATTCTTGTCGCCAGTCGCCCAGTGGAGATTTTCATTTGCATTCTCTCTGCACCATCACTCCAAATTTTAATGTATCAGGAACTCAAGTTATCACTACAGTCTTGTTTTAGCTGTCCAAGCGCTCTCAAGTTTCTCTTCTTCAGCATCACTGCCTTGGTCTCTTGTGCTGAAATTCTCTCATTTACCATGACTTGAAGCTATGTAATCATTTAAATCCATTGACCTTCTTACTGGTCGTGATATATCTGAAAGACACTGAATTTGGAATTGGCAAACTGAAGTAACAATCCCATTTCTGCCACTTCTTGGCAGTATCAACTAAGCAAATTTCTTAACACCCACCCACCACCACCAAGCCTCAGATTCCTCATCTATAAAGTGTCATTAGTAACATTCAAAAAACTTGGATTGAACTGCCTCAGTACTAATCAGGTTAAACTCTGGAACTCTGCACTACTGATGTTTTAGACTTGATAATTCTTTGTTGTGGGGCTGCCCTGTGCACTGTAGAATGTTTAGCAGCATCCCTAGGCTTTACCTGTTAGATGTCAATAGTAACTCCCCTAGTTGTGACAATCAAAATTATCTTCAGACATCGCCAAATGTCCCCACTGGGTTAGAGGAACGCTGGGAGGAGCAATCGTGCCTTCCTCTCTGGGCGCTTTGAGGATTACATAAGATGACAAAAACCAAATCAGCTGGTGCAGGCTGACTGGGGTCACTATTTGCAGAATGTGGATGTCCTCTCCTTCATAAAGCTCTGTCAAGGTGAGGTGTTTTCTGAAGGCCACAGATGGAAGAACACTTTTAGAAAAAAAATATCAATTTACCTAGCATTGCTCTGAATTGTTATTATGTGCTAGGAAATAATTTTGAGTTTAAACAACAGTAAATCAAATTTCCTATTACATTTTCTTAATAGTTTTATCTCCAGATTGATCTTCTTTTGTCCATGGATCACTAGAACCCCTGCAACTTCCTATAGTCTCTCTCCCTGCCCAGCTATACAACTCACCTTCTCACTACTATTTGCACCTTTCCATAATTCTACTGGAAACTGGTGGTTCCTAGTCCTCCTATTTGCTTCATTGGAATGGAATTCATTTGCCGGTTGGCTGAAGTCCTCTTCCAACAGCCTTCCTATCCATCCTTTACTATCATGTTCCTCAACATTGTCACCCTCTGTCACACCCTCATTCTTGCTCTATGAAGTCACCATGCACATTCCTGCCCTGTTCTTTCACCCCAGCTCTTCCCCATACCTGGACTTCCCCTTCCTCTCTCTTTTCTGCCTATAGAGATCTGGCAACATTCTTCAAGGTCCAGTTCAAATCTCAATTTCTACTGACGTCTGTAATTTCCTTTGAAAGAAATAAAAAAAAAATAAGATGATCAATGGTTAGAGAGAAGGATGGATAGATGGGTAGTTGTATGATAAGGCAAATTTAATAAAATATTAAATCTAGAATCTAGGTAGCAAAATATAGGGGTCCACTATAGAATTCTTTCAACTTTTTCTGTTTTCAATTGTCATAATAAAATCAAAATAAATAAAATAAAAGTAAAATAAACATCCTGATTTCTCCACAAAGCCTTCCCACCCAACTCTAGTCATAGTTATTAAGAACCCAAGTTTAGGCATCAGACAGATCTGAGTTCAAGGCTCAGCTCCACCTCTTGCTAGCTGGGTGATCTTGGACAAGTTATATAACAACTCAGAACTTCAGTGTCCTCATTTGTGAAATGAGTGTAATAATAACACTTCATGAGTGTCATACAGGTTAAATGAAATTTATACCTGTAAAGTGCTTAGCACAGTAATTGAAGCATAGTAAGTACCCAATATATGTTAGCTGAAAATAAAACAAATACAAACACTCCTCTCCTGAACACATAGAGTGTATGTTATTTGATGGCAGGAATCTTCTCTCATTTATCATTCCCTCAATGTCTGTAGAGTAGGAACTTAATAAATCTTAAATCTTAATAAATCTTTGCAGTGAGTAAATAAATGTTCCTTATGTATCACCTTTGTCTTTACTTCTGTGTTCCTCCTCTAGTAGACTCATTCAGTTAGTATTTATTTATTTATTTATTTTGAGACAGGGTCTTGCTCTGTTGCCTGGGAAGAGTAAAGTGGTGTCATCATAGCTCACTGCAACCTCACACTCCTGAGCTTAAGAGATCTTCCTCCCTCAGCCTTCTTCTTCTTCTTCGAGACAGAGTCTCACTCTGTTGCCCATGCTAGAGTGCCATGGCGTCAGCCTAGCTCACAGCAATCTCCAACTCCTGGGCTCAAGCAGTCCTCCGGCCTTAGCCTCCCGAGTAGCTGGGACTACAGGCATGTGCCACCATGCCTGGCTAATTTTTTCTATAAATATTTTTAGTTGGCCAATTAATTTGTCTGTATTTTTAGTAGAGACGGGGTCTCGCTCTTGCTCAGGCTGGTTTCGAACTCCTGACCTTGAGTGATCCTCCCGCCTCGGCCTCCCAGAATGCTAAGATTATAGGCGTGAGCCACCACGCCCACACCTCCCTCAGCCTTCTAAGTATTAATAGCTGGGACTATAGGCACATGCCACTGAGCCCAGCTAATTTTTCTATTTTTTTTGTAGAGCTGAGGCCTTGCTCTTGCTCAGGTTCAATTCATATTTATGAGGCATCTACTATGAACAAAGTCAGCAACCATGGGCAGAAGCACCATAGCCCCACACCTACCCCAATACTTTATACCTGAAATCGGCAGTGTTCATAGCTGAGTGCTGCTGTGCAGTTTGAGAGTTCTCTGCCCAATCTAAGACCTCTTCTGAGAATACATCCAGGATAAAAATACATGTTTATATGGAGAGTGGGAAAGAGAGAAGAGTTAATGGTATTGCCGCCATCTAGATGTGGAATATGAAAAAAAAGGGCTGATAAATTCCCTATGGTCTGACCCACAGACTTTCTGACCTACCCTTTCTTGATCCCATTGAGTCAGCACACAGAGCCTACTGGCTTTGATAACATTGAGCTTAGTTTTCTAGTTAGTTAATTCAAACTATTGCTCAAACTTTTATGTCATTTTTTTCTGAAGTGTATGTTTGGTTTTAGCATTTTTTTCTCCAATTTAAATTTAAATAAAATAATTTAATTTTCCTAATATTAAGAGCAATCCTTTGGAGGGAGGATTGCAAGGAAATATTGATATTTACTCAGTTCCTGTGATGTCCCAGGCCCCATGTATGTTATTTCATTCAATCCTCATAATGCCTGTTTTCCAGTTGCAGAAAAGTGGCTCAGAGAAGTTAAATGAATTGCCCAATTCTGTGCAACTAGTAAGCAGTGCTGGTATACCAAGCTGAAACTTAGCTGAAACTAAGTCTGTCTAACTCTGGGGTAGATCAATTGTAAGAATAGCTGGGATTCTGTCCACCACTCCTATTTCCAAATCCTTTGCAATGCGACTTTTTAGCCCCTCCTATCAAGAGATGGGGCCTATTTCCACATCCTTGAAATCAGGGATAATCTTGTGAGTGCTTTAGCCAATAGGAAAGTGAAATGATAGTAGGCCTAATTCTGAGTCTAGACTTTAAGAGACTGTGCCCTCATTTGGCTTTCTCTCCAATCCTGTATTATCATGAAGACAAGCCTTACCTGGCCTGTTGGACGATCAGAGAACATTTAGGGCCAAGATGAGTCAGCCTAGTTATCCCAGCCAAGGCCCCAGACAGCAGATCAGCCAAACCAAGATCAGCAAAGCTATCCCCGTAGCAGACTACAGGTGTACAAGTGATCCCACTGGGACCAGCTCAGATTGGCAGAACTGCCCAGCCAATCTAAATGTTCATGTACAAAAACAAGTATCTACTGTTATAGCCACTGAGGCATGACGGTTGTTTGTCATGCTGCATTATTTATTCAAGCGATGACTGATATAAACTCACACCACCTGCAGATCTTGAATACAACTTACAATAGTATAAGAAAAAAAGGTTCTGCAAATACATCTATTAGAGGTCTTCTTTTCCTAGTTTTTATCATGCTATTATATTCTTTTCAATTACTCTGGAGGAAAAAACCATTTTATTAGCAATATGATGGAAAAGACCGAGGCTGGTAGATTGTTTGAACTCAGGAGTTCAAGACCAGCCTGAGCAAGAGCGAGACCCTGTCTCTACTAAAACAAACAAACAAACAAAAAAAAAAGAAAGAAAAGAAAAGAAATTAAAGCAATATATCAGAAAAGTGAAGAAATTATTTGTGTTTAATAAGCCAATTTAATTAGTAACTAAATTGCAAAGGGAACCACAGTGCATGGCTCTGCCTCATGTCTATCACCAGCTAAATCCAATGTAAACAAATCTAGCCCTGCACACAGTACAATGGTTTTCTAAGACATGGTTCCTGTCTTCAAGAAATTCACTAATTGGAAATTTAAGTGTCCATACAAATGACAATAAAAAAATTTGAAAAACACCTTTACTACCACCTTATATTAAGAAAAGGTACATGATCATTTTGTTTCAAAAAGAAAAAGTGGATGATCATTTTGATAAAGGAGATCAATGCTGCCAGGAGAATTCAGAGAAGTAGAATGCTTAGGAGAGAAGCTAGCAAGGTGAAGCCTGACATTATAGGTGGAACTGGAGCTCCTTCTTAGAGCACTTCAATAAGCAGGTGGGAAGACAGTCTTGTAGGTGAAACTGCAGGTAGTAATACTTGCAGTGGGAAAGTGCAAGATGTATTTGGCAGTGAGTAAATCCATCATTCTGATAAGAATGGAAAAAATCAATAGGACAAAGTGACACATTAGACACAGTGTGGAAGAGACAGAAGTCTGTGTGTCTCCAGTTGGGAGGATGGTGATCATTAACAGAAAGAGAAGGTAAAAGATGGAAACTTGCAAACCATTCAATATTGAACATGTGGAGCTAGAGGTGGCAGTGAAAAATACCCAGCAAGCTGATGAAAATTCAAGTCAGGGGCCAAGGGGAAAAGTCAGAGTCAGAGGTATGATTTGAAAACCTTTCGTGTGGGAGAAGTTAGATGAAGGCAGAGCAGAGGGCAAAGGCTGGACCTTGGGGAATGCCCGCAATGTCTAGTATGCGAGATAAAAAGACTCACGGCTGACCCCTAAGCAGGATGTGGCAAGTGCCACAGGAGTTCCGTAAGTGTGAAAACCATTTAGAGAAGGGAGAGCGGTGTGCACCAGCGGAGGGGAAACATTCTCTTTCAAGACAAAAATGAGTGATAATGAGCAGAACCTGCTTCCAGCAGGACCAGATCGCTTTTGTAAATCACTGGACAGGATGGATGGTTCCAGCTGGGTGGCTCTCCCACTAACAACAGAAACACAAGTGGACACTGATGAAGTTTATTCGAAAAAAGGCATAGCCAGCTTTGTTTGGGGCCGATGATTCTCTGTGTTCATCTTCTTAATGAATTCATTAACAAGCTTCTGCTTCACCTGTATTCATTTGAATAAATTCAAAAAGTGCAAATTGAAGAAATATTTCATGAGGATAAAGCAAGTAAATAAAGCATCCAGATGAATGAAAAATCACCCAATTCCCTTTCAGTTTCTGTGCAATATGCGTACATATTAAGTGCTGTACAAATTACTTGTACAGCGTACTATTGCATTTTGGATTCTTCAGCAGAGACATATATGTACACACCCATATCAATTACTTCTCATGGTTAAGATGATGCCATAATAGCATGATTGAGTTAATCCCAGCAACTGGAAGAACCACTCAAAGGGTTTTTAGCAATATAAATAATAACCATCATTTATATTTTATTTCAATAGAGTGTGAGGAGTGGAGAAGCATAAAGTGAAAAAAAAAAGCAGCTACCTTATTGATGTTGAGTTTTTTTGTTTTTTTTTTTAAGTTTATAAAGAGAAGCTATACTGTGCTAGCAAACTCCTTGCCAGTTGCTTTAGGGCGTTTCCACCCAATTTGAAGGTTAGCTGTAAGCAGTGTGTCTAGGTTTTTAGTCACTAGACACACCCATATTAACCTTTCTGGTCCCTATCTGCCCCAAGTGCTCTGCCCTGGGAACATGATGTACAGGAGCCAGCACTGTGACAAGGCTTCCAAGTGGCTCAGCACTCTAAAATTTCAGAACAGTAACCTACGAACTCTAGGGGGCTCCATGGACAGTGGAAGGATGGAAGGTAACCCAATAGATGGGACCCAGCCCTCCCTCTTTCCTTCCTTCCTTCCTCTTTAAGGGCAGCGGCTCTACTTTATGGTTTTATTATTAATATGTTGGGCTCCCATTCATTTCATTCATCAAGCCAGAAATCTACGAGTCATCCTTCACCTCCCACATCAATCCGTCAGCAAGTCGTGTCAATTATCTCATCAAAATGTATCTCAAAATCCACCCCCTTTTTTCCATAGGCACTGGCGGCACCCTAATTGATCTGCCATCTTTTCTTGCCACTCCTGCACCAGTCTCCTGACTGATCTCCTTGCCTCTGCTCTTGGCCTCCTCCCATCCATTTTTCTTAGAACACCAAGAATGCAATGAGTGAGATGTGCAATGTTTGGGTGATAGTCACGCTTGAGGCTCTGGCATGGGGGGGGTGGGGCATGGGCAATATATGTAACCTTAACACTTGTACCCCCATAATATGCTAAAATAAAATAAATAAATAAAGGAAGTCACATAGAAAAAAAAAAAAAGAACACCAAGAATGTTTCTCTCAAAACTTAAATTAGATCACATGGAAGCCTCACACCTGAAAACTTTTCAATGGCTCCCAAGCACTAAAACAAACTCTCAGCTCCCCTGACCGTGGCCCATCAGCGTGTCATGGTTGGGCCCCTGCCTGCCTCCGTGTCATCTGGTGCCACACTCCCCGTATCTCACTATACTTAGCCACACTGATTTGTGTCTGGGCACCAGGCCAGGGATGCAGAGGGCTTTACTACAGCCTTTCCTCATGCCTAGAAAGCTCTTCACTGTTTTTTGTGTTTTTTTTTTTTTCAAAGACCTAAGCTTAAATGTCATCTCCCCAGGGGTTTTTCCAAAACCATTCTATTTAAACTCAGTCTCTCTCTCCCCATTTTTCTCCATCCTAGCCCATTTCTGTTTCTATAACATTGATTTCAACGTGCATTTTTTGTTACTGTTTACATTCATTTTGTTTGGAAGATGTTAGGGTAGAAAGCCTAGTAGGTGCTCACGGGGAGGGTGGAGGTGGAGAAAGATTTCTCACATGGAGACTAAGATATAAAAGTAAAAAATGTGTATTGTACCCTTCTTAGAGGAGAGAGAGAGAGAGATAGGAAGAGTGAAAGAGCGAGGGGAAAGAGAGAAAGCAGGGAGACTGGCGTGGAATCCCAAAGAAAGAGAAGGGGGCTGCCAGCAGTGAGGCCAAGTGGCTTGCTGATTTTATGGGGACAAAGAGAAAGCAGAAAAAAATAGTGACTGTTGTGGAGTAATTAGCAGGCAGCTGTGAGATGTCAGGTTGTCTGTCTTTTCTGCTGCTTCTGTTCCTGGAGACTTGGTTATCCCTGAAATGCAGTCAGGCTTATCGCAGGGGATATGGTTTTTGCCCCTGAGATATGGTTTTGGGCAGGAAACTAAGGCCTGGCATTAGTCCCCCTGCTGTCCGCCCAGTAGCTTCTCAGGAACTCCTTGAGGCTATAAAACAAATTCTAAAAGCAGTTTCTGGTGAATGTAAAGAGAAAGCTTTACCTTTCCTTTCTTCCTTTCTGCTCTTTTCAGATGTTCGCAACCACGGAAACCAGCAGGGTCCCTGCCAGCTTGGGAGAGAAATGGCAGAGAGTGGGGAGAGCTCATGATTAATCTTTAGATGTCGTTAGGAAATTGTGGGATTAGATATTTTCCTGTTATTAATATTTCAGCAGGGCCTCCCTAACGGAAGGCAGATAGGCTCACCCAAGCTCAATGACAAGAGGCACGTGTCCATGATGTTCACCTTTTTGTCCCCAGCACCTGGCGTGGTGCCTGGCCTATATGTTAGGAACTCAGTTATCGGATGAGTGAGTAAAAGGATCCCAAGTTTTCAAGGTGTGGAAGTCTCTGATACAGACAAGTTAGGAACTTTCATTTTGGATGGAGTGAGGGTCCGCATTCTGGAATTAAATTCTGTTCCAGAGTTATATTGTTGACCGTGATTAAAAATCCCCAAGTTCACGGCTATTCCAATCCAGTGGAGATGGGTCACGTTGTTGTTGGGGACCTTCTTTAAAGCTAAAAGAATTTTTGCCCCTTTTGAAGAGGGATTTATTAATGCTCATGTGTAAGTATAAACATATCACAACAAAATATAAAACAGAGTTTGAGCTCTTTGGGGAAGAATACCAATTCATTATAAAGCGTGTGTTATTGACACTTATTATGGTTATATTAAAACTTAAATGAGTCCCATGTAATCTCATTTTAAAAGTACAAGCTTTTGGCCAAGAACATTATGGCAATCTATTTCGGAGTTAGGCATTGTCTGGAGAGGATCTAGGGAGGTAGTATTGAATTAGATCTGGCTGCTTGCCGGCCATGGCAGAACAGCATATTGTATTTCCAGTAACAATTGGAGTAGACCTGGGAGAGGAGGGAGAGATATCCTACTAGGAGGGGAGCGAGTGGGTGTGGATGTCGAGAGCTAGCTTTAAGTTCCCTTCCAATTGTTTCTGATTCTTCAATTACAGCTAAACCAATTCAACCCAATTAAACCAACAGTTATTCAGAGCCTTCTGCATGCCAGGAAGTAAATTGGGAATATGACAATGAACAAAGCTAGATAATCAACCCTTCCCTAACAGAATTTGGAGACAGTAAGTAGGAGGTGAACCCAGACTTAGCAAAACCAGATGCTGACATCAGCGTTTGGCTTTCCTGTCTGAATGTCAGTTTGACACCAGAATTAGCCACATGTAATGAACGATCAAGGGAATAGCACTCTCTTAAATGTTATCAAAATATTTTTAGTCCCCAGTTTCATAAAATGGACATGGAAAACCTTGACCCTAGAATCTGAAGTCCCAATGGAATTCACCTGGATGTTCTTCCATCCCCTCATTCATTTGAGCTCCTTCATCATGTCCACATGTTTATTGTGTTTCCTATGCGACATTGAACCATTGCTTCCTAATTTAATAGTAAAATCCATATGCACATCTTTTATTAGATTTATTAAATAACAGAATGTCTGACTTGCCCAGAATTTCTTGTGACGTTATCCTGCAGCTGTTTTCCAATACACTATTATGTCTATAGTTACTTACTCACATTGGATAGCACCATTGCAGTGCCTGCTTATACCCCATGGCAGCCAGAGGGGTACATTTTTTGTCTTCTTATTAGCCCCTTTGTGATAATCGTCATTTTCCTCATTAAGCACTACATACATTGTTCATATAAATTACATGCTTTTGAATCATCTCAGCACAGACATTGCCAAGTGGCATGACACATTTTTATTTAAAGTTGACAATGGTTGCCTCAATAGTTGTCACACATTTTCTTCACTTTTTGCAGCCATTTTATGACCAAATGAGAAGAGTACAGATTTTGTGGTGATTATTATTATTAACAAAATTATTAACTTCTCTGGGTCTGTTACTTCATCTGTAAAATTAGGGGATTGAGTGAGGTTAGAGGCTAAACTGCTAGACAACTGGACAAATTTAACTCTCAGATGAGCTTGGATTGACCCTCACAGCATTTAAAAACTTCACAATAACTGACAACCTTTTAAGACCGGGCGAGTTCCTATGAAACTACAGATTTCTGGCTTCTCTTGAAAAAAAAAAATCAAAACCTGACTTCCCTGGAAAAATCTGGCTTCAGATACTCCCTGCCTCACTCAGTCGCACATTCTTCTCATATTTACAAATGGCAAAGGAGGAAGGCATGACTAACCCACTTCATTTCTCTTCTGATGGCACCTGCAAATGGCTCTGCCCGTGCCCTGATCCTGGTGAGATGTTGCAGGGGCTTGGAGGAGCCAGATCCAGAAAGGGAAGCTCTTTTAATGGCAGAGAAAACCCTTCGAGGACACAGAGGCGGACAGACCTCACAGATACCATTGCTTTTGTTTCTGCTCTTGTCGTCATGCTGCACTGTTTAATATTTATCATAGTTTGGTTGGACAGGTTTGTTTTTTAAACACAATTTGAGGGTGTGGGGAGGTGGAGGACAAGGTGGTTTATGTTGCCACCTCACCTCTCCTGGTTCTCTGAGTCTACCTTTCAGAGAGGAGTTCTTTCCGTTTGGTGACTTTAGGACAAGGTGCGTATGTGTGTATTGTGGGAAGGGGTCTTAGTTTTGGTTGTAGAAAGGAGAGAGCAAGAGAGAGAGAAGAACATTGTAGCCTGAACCCGTTGGAAGGGAGTGGTCTTTATCAAATGCCTGCTTTTGATAAATGCCACTTAATGGCAGGCCCTGGACGACCTCATTTTATTTATTTATATTAATATTATCTGTCTGGCCCCTCTAAGCATCTGAGTTTGCACTAGATAATCTCTAAATCCCCTTCCATCTTCATACATCCAAACATTTCTAAGATAATATTTCAAAGGTGTTGAACCTCTGTGAGCAGGATATTCCCCAGGCTAAACACAAGGACCTGACCCTTGTCTGTCTTCCCCACTTATGTCCTCAACAGCCAGATAAATACCCACCCTCAAAGGCACTCAGTAAATATTTGTGGAATGATGTATTCAGGGCTAGCAATTACCTTTGGGAAGAGTCAACCATGATTAACAGAGCAAATCAGTATTTGAGAGGGCACAGATAATCACCTTAATTGCAATATCCATTTTGTCTTATGTTACCCAATAGTCAGTTTAAATTGCTTTGGTGTAAATATTTTGTTGTGTAAACTCTCTCTTAATATGTCCTGGGCACAAATACAATCAGGCTTTTGGATTTCATGTTTTTGGCTACAAAAGGAAAGATGTGTACAGATGGGAGAACACCGCCCCCTTGTGTTTACTATTGGAACTTACATCACTTTTAGAAGTAGCCTGTGCTACAATCCACAAAACAACGAGCAAAACACATAGGGCTTCTCCCATCTCACGAAACAAACGGCCATCAATTTAATTATTACTTAAGTATGTACAGAATTTAAAACTGCAGTAGCTGTTTTGGAGGAAAGAATATGGTGCTTTGATAATGCTTTGATGGTGCTTTGATAGTCTTTATTCCTGGCTTCCCAAGATTATTAGCATCACATAGATCAATTTATTGAAAGCCTTCTACCCAGGCACTGTGCTAAGCACTTTTTGTATATTCTCTCAATTAATCCTCTCAGAAACCATGGGCAGGTAATGTGCAGAGAAATAATTTACAGAAGATCACACAGCTAGTAGATGGGGAGACTATGAGGCAATCATTCCTAACCAACACAAAAGGCAGTGGCTTAAACAACTGTGATGTTGTAAGAGATATGCACACACACACACACACACACACACACACAAATGCCTTTGTCCACATTTCATGGCTAGTAACTCCCATGGCTCTTGTTATGTAATATTGGGGCACTTGAGGCCTCAGAAAACAGAATCTCTCTGACCTTCTCCTGCCCTTTTTTGCTCCTGCTCCTTTCTTTCCCCAAGGCAAGAATCTTCCCCTGACTTCCTGTCTTAGAGCTGGCCATAAATTCTCTGACCTACCATGTCTGATTGTAGGTCATAAGCCCCCATTTCGGAAAGGGTCCTGCCCCATACCCAGGAGGAAGACATGCTACACAGAGAGGCCAAGAAAAATCTGGACAGGTCTTGCTGGGTTTTCCCACTCAGTCTATTAGTATCAGATCATATACTTTTGTCCAATCGCATTTCAACATGGCCGTTCATGTTTCAAGCATGTCTATCCAATGAAGTCTCCATAAAAGGCCCAAGAGGATAGAGTTTGGGGAACTTCTGGATAGCTGAACACGTGGAGGTTCCTGGAGGCTGGTACACCCAGGGAGAGAACACAAGCTCTGACCTCTTTCTCCCATTCCTCACCCTATGCATCTCTCTTCATCTGTATCCTTTATAATAGCCTTTTTAACAAACTGGTAAACATAAGTAAGCAAGTGTTTTCCTAAGTTCTGTGAGCCACTCTTGCAAATTAATCAAACCCAAAGAAGGGGGCCTGGGAACCCCAACGTGAAGCCGGTCTGTCAGAAGTTCTGAAGGCTGGGGCTTGTGACTGGTGAGAAGGAGGAGGCAGTCTTGGGAACTGAGCCCGTAACCTGTGGGATCCAATGCTATCTCCAGGTAGACAGCATCAGAATTGAATGGGAGGACACCCAGCTGGCATCCGCTACAGAATCTGTTGCCTGCTTGGTGTGTAGAGAGAAACCCCCACACATTTTATCAGAGAAATCTTCTTTGTTGATTGTTGTTGACTAAGAGAGTAAGGAAAAAAAACACAATTTGAGTTGGTTTTTCAAAACAAAACCACCTAAGATACTACAGCAGTGTTTCTTGAACATGAGGAAGGTGTGAATAAAAAAATAAAGAATTTCTTACAGATTTCCCCTTTACCACCTCCCAGGGTCAACTTAAATTATTTTAATCATAATGCTTACTGCTGGAGCATGTATAAAAAGATTAGACATGTGACACTGAAGGCTTATGATAATAAAAAGAAAAAAAATATTAGACATGAATTCCAAATGTTTTATCTCTTCCATGACTATAAAACAAAAACAAATGTACAGGAGGAGGATCAAGATGGTGGACGAGAAACACCGCCAGAAAGAGTGTCTCTGCAGAAAAGACAGATTCTAGCAGAAATTAGAAAAAAGAAGCAAGAAGGCGAGCATACAGCAGACGAGAGCTGGAAGGAGGGGTACCTCAGACCCTGGGAGACTCCACGGGAGGAGGCTGCGGAGGAGAACTGGAAGCTGAGACCACCGGAGCAGCGCGGAGACCAGCGGCAAGGGTAGGTGGATAAATCACCTTTCCCCTCCCCTGCATTTGGGACTGCTGGTGGGCTCCCCAGCGGGTGGAGAGACCTGCGGACACCAGCCCAGAGACGGCTGCCGCCAGCTAGCAGTGAGCCTGTAGCGGACACGGCACCAGACTCCCAAATCCCTCCAGGCACCTCTGTGTGCACAGACCTGAGCCGCGCGGCAGGCGCCATATTGCCTCCTCCTCCCCTCCGCCGACCCTACCCGCGGCTGCCCAGAGAGACAATACAGCCACCAGCCGGAGGCACCTCCAGGGAACGGGACCTTCCCTTTTGGGACCCTACAGCTGACTAAGGGGAACTCAGACTGTGAGCTCCCTACCCGCCAGCCCTCCCAGGTGCTGCTGGCATGGTGTTCCCAGGAGAACGGTGCCCACTCAGAGGCTGAGAGACACAGACACAGCTTGGGCTCCCTGTGGGTGAATTGGGACCAGAACTCCTCTCCCTGGTGGGGATACAGTTTGAACTCTGGGACCCAGAGGTCGGTCCTGCAGACCAGATCCCGTGCACCAAGGTCTAGCATTGCCCAGGGCACAGAAGGGATATTTGTGAACAGCCTGCTGAGGTGTGTGTGCCTCCAGGGGAAGATCAGCATCCTAGAGGGCAACCCTCCCACCAAAGGGAGGCCGTGCTCCCAGCCCAGGCAGCATTTCTGCGCAGGGAACCTCCCCACCGGCATCACAATCCGGGGAGGCCTGGTGGTGTGTGGTCTGGCCTGCTGGCAGAGGCCCAGGAGTAGCTGCGGAGTTGGGGAGGGTGTAAAGAAGTGAGGCCTTCTCCAGACTGCGGGTCTCAGACAGCCCCACCCCCACATGCAGACTTTCTGGCTGAGCGGGACCATTCCAGCCCCGCCCTGACAGCTTTCCCTGGAAGCAGAGAACAGAACTTTGACCCCTGCTAATGGCATTGGTGGTGCCTGAGGGCAGGCTTACCCAACCCAGCTCCCCCCAAACAAGAGCTGATAACAGGACACAAAAACAACAGCATAGCCTGTTCCTCCAAGCAAGCACCACCTACTGACAGGGACGGCATCCTGCACAGCCTTTTCACGGCACCCACTGACTCATTATACAGGGAGTGGTCGAATCTCACCCACAGACACCATCTAACGGCTCAGAAACTAAACAAGGAGTGTGAATACCCAAACAAAAACCTAAAGGAAAGAAACAACAACTGATCGACATGGGAAGAAATCACCAAAGGAACTCAGGAAATATGAAGAACCAAACGGAAAACACACCCCCAAAGAGGAGCACCAGCCCCCTAGAAATGGACACCAACCCAAATCAGGCAACCAAAATGACAGAAGAGGAATTTCGTATGTGGATCATAAGAACACTCACCGACCTACAACAACTACTCAATAACCAACACAAAGAAACCACAAAAAGCCTCCAGGACCTAGAAGAAAAGTTCACTAAAGAAATAGACACAATGAAGAAAAGTTTAACCAAACTCCTGGAAATGAAGAATCAATTCAGGGAACTACAAAATACAGTGGAAAGTCTCAAGAACAGGGTAGATCAAACAGAAGAAAGAATCTCAGAGATTGAAGATAACACCCTCCAATTAAATAAAACCATCACAGAGATAGAGCAGAGAAACAAGAGAAAAGAGCAAAGCCTACAAGAGATGTGGGATTATGTGAAGAAACCTAATGTGAGGGTCATAGGGTTACCAGAAGGGGAAGAGGACAACACTCAAGGGTTGGACAAGCTATTTGAAGATATAATAGAGGAAAATTTCCCAGGCCTTGCTCAAAATCTCGATATACAAGTTCAAGAAGCTCAGAGGACCCCTGGGAGATTCAATGCAAACAGGAAGACGTCACGACATGCAGTCATCAGACTGACCAAAATATCAACTAAAGAGGCCCTTCTAAGAGCTGTAAGACAAAAGAAGCAAGTGACATACAAGGGAAAGCCAATTCGAATAACACCAGACTTCTCTGATGAGACTTTACAAGCAAGAGAGACTGGGGCCCCATTCTCACTCTTCTGAAACAAAACAATGCCCACCCTAGAATCTTATTTCCTCCAAAACTAAGCTTCATCTATGAAGGAGAAATAAAGACATTCTCAGACAAGCAAAGGCTCAGAGAATTCACCAAGACAAGACCAGCCCTACAAGAAGTACTCAAAACAGTGTTACGCACGGAACACCATAATAAAAACTCACGAATATAAAAACAACCAAAACCCAAAGATTAAAGGCCAGATAATACAATGGCTCAAGAGAGAAATCAAAGCAACAACATCCAACCCTACAGAATGAACAGTAATCTACCTTACCTATCAGTTCTCTCAATAAATGTGAATGGCTTAAAGTCTCCACTCAAGAGACATAGGCTGGCTGAATGGATAAGAAAATACAGGCCAAGTCTATGCTGTCTTCAGGAAACACATCTAACCTGCAAGGATGCATATAGACTAAAAGTAAAAGGGTAGAGATCAGTATTCCAGGCAAGTGGAAGCCAAAAGAAGGCTGGCGTGGCAGTTCTAATTTCAGACGATTTAGTTTTTAAAGCAACAAAAGTAGTGAAAGACAAAGAGGGTCATTATATAATGGTGAAGGGCACAGTTCAACAAGAAGAGATAACAATTTTAAATATATATGCACCCAACTTAGGTGCACCCAGTTTCATAAAGCAAACCTTACTGGAGCTAAGCAAATGGATTAATAGCAACTCCATAATCACCAGAGATTTCAACACCCCACTGACGGCACGAGACAGATCCTCCAAACAGAAAATTAATAAAGAAATAATGGACTTAAACAAAACCTTGGAACAACTGGGTCTGACTGACATCTACAGGACATTCTACCCCAAATCCACTGAATATAGGTTCTTCTCATCAGCTCACGGGACATTCTCTAAGATTGACTATATCCTAGGACACAAAGTAAATCTCAAGAAATTTAAAAAAATAGAAATCATACCACGTACCTTCTCAGATCACAGTGGAATAAAAGTAGAAATCAACCCTAACAGAAACTCACATTTCTACACAAAAACGTGGAAATTAAACAACCTCCTACTAAATGATTACTTCATAAATGAAGAAATCAAGATGGAAATAAAAAAATTCTATACTCCTACACTGCTGGTGGGACTGCAAATTAGTTCTACCTCTGTGGAAAGCAATATGGAGATACCTTAAAGCGATACAAGTGAATCTACCATTTGATCCAGCAATCCCATTGCTGGGCATCTACCCAAAAGATCCAATGACACTCTACAAAAAAGACACCTGCACTCGAATGTTTATAGCAGCACAATTCATAACTGCAAGGCTGTGGAAACAGCCCAAGTGTCCATCAATCCAAGAACGGATTAATAAAATGTGGTATATGTATACCATGGAGTACTATTCAGCTCTAAGAAACAATGGTGACATAGCACATCTTATATTTTCCTGGTTAGAGCTGTAACCCATACTATTAAGTGAAGTTTCCCAAGAATGGAAAAACAAGCACCACATATACTCACCAGCAAATTGGTATTAACTGAACAGCACCTAAGTGGTCACATAGGTACTACAGTAATAGGGTATTGGGCAGGGGGGAGGGGGTGGGGGGGCGGGTATATACATACATAATGAGTGAGATGTGCACCATCTGGGGGATGGTCATGCTGGAGACTCAGACTTGTGGGGGGAGGGGGCGAAATGGGCATTTATTGAAACCTTAAAATATGTACCCCCATAATATGCTGAAATAAAAATAAATAAATAAATAAATAAATAAAACAAACAAAGAAACCCACAAATGTACAGGTTAGATACGAACTAAACTATCATTCAACAAAATGTTTTGTAATAACTTCAAATTAACAGCAATGATGCAGCACTCATTTAAAAATAAGTATGTATGAGTTGCCCACCGTATGTCTGGCCCTGTTCCCATCACGGAGAATGCAGTGGCAGAGGCAAACAATTAACAAATAAGGAGTAGAATGTGTAGCGTGTGCGTTGGAGGTAAGTGCTGTGGAGAGAAGGACAGCAGGGAGCAGCAGAGACGAGGCAATACGGTTAAGAGGGTGGCCAGGGAAGTGGCATTGACTCAGCAACCTGAAGGCAAATGAAAACTCCCTAAATTTGGAGTGTGCTTGGGTGTACTTGAGGAAACGCAAGGAGGTGATGTGATTGGAACAGAGTGAACTAGGGAGCAAGCTGTAGAAAATGAGGTGGGGTGCCGGCAGGGGCAAATGCTATCCCAGCTAATGCTGTCTGAACCTGCCTCCATCTCCTGTGCTTGCCCAAGGCAATGTTCCTCCCTGCGTACATATCCATTTGCTATTCACCAAGTGGATCACGTTCCTGCACCCTTCCTGCCATCTCCCTTTACCTAGGCTGACTCCTCTTTGCACTTCAAGCCAAACTTCATCACAGGCTTCTCTGGGAACCCTCTCACCAACCTGATGGACAGCCATCCCCTCATAACACCTGTGACCAACCCTATGCTAGTGTCCATCACACCGCTGGTGATTCATTACTTACCTACTATGCCACTAGAAAATAAGCTTTCTGGAGGGATGTGGTGACTCACGCCTCTAATCCTAGTGCTTTGGGAGGCTGAGGCAGGAGGATGGCTAGAGACCAGGAGTTTGAGACCAGCCTGAGCAACATAGAAAGACCCTGTCTCTCCAAAAAAAAAAAAAAAGAAAAGAAAAATTAGCTAGGTGTGGTGGCGCATGCCTGTAGTCCCAGCTACTCAGGAGACTGAGGCAGGAGGATTGCTGAGCCCAGGAGTTTGAGGTTGCTATGAGCTATGATGATGCCACTGTACTCTAGCTCAGGTGACAGAACAAGAGCCTATCTCAAAAAAAGAAAGAAAGAAAGAAAGAAGGAAGGAAGGAAGGAAGGAAGGAAGGAAGGAAGGAAGGAAGGAAGGAAGGAAGGAAGGAAGGAAGGAAGGAAGGAAGAAAGGAAGAAAGAAAGAAAGAAAGAAAGAAAGAAAGAAAGAAAGAAAGAAAGAAAGAAAGAAAGAAAGAAAGAAAAGAAAGAATTCTCCTCCTCCCCCTCCTTCTCTCACTTTGTTGCCCAGGCTGAGGTGCAGTGGTTTAATCATAGCTCACTGCAGCCTTCCAAAGCACTGCAATTATAAGGCATGAGCCACAGCACACAGCTGAAGATAAGCTTCTTAAGGGCAAGAAGCTTTTCCCCCACCTTTTGTTCTCAATATATTCAGTGTTTAAACACCTGTATGGTCATAATAGATCAGCAAGAAATGTATGTTGAATGAATAAGGAGCATTGGTAATCACTCATAACAATGTCAAGTCAGATGTAATGCCTGCTTGGCACCTTTGCACATACTACTTGCTGCCAATCCTGAAGGGTCACTAGATGCCAGGCACTGAGCTGAATTAAGCTAACTAGCTGTGGTTCATTATGTTCCAACAATCCTACAAATTAGATGTTGTTATTTTTATCTTTAAATGTAAGATTGGTGACGCTGGGCGGGTTAAATAACTTATATTTCACCATCCAGACCCAGGATTTGAACCTAAATTTATCTAAAGCAGAAACATGTAAATTAGGAAGAGCTTTTGGTGTGCTTTTTAATATTCTTTAATAAATCTGTTAGAGATTTACAGAAAACCTTTCTAGACTGTATTTACATTGTTTAACATCATTGCCGCTTTTTAAGGAAGATTGAAACCCTCAATCATTCAACCACAGTGATGAGGTTGGCATAGTTTGAAACAAAGGAATATATGTGAAGCATCTAGAACTGAGTGAAATGATGGAGAAAATGAAGACCATAGACCCTATACAAATGTCAGCTCAACAGGGAAACATTTGTAATGTTTCCCTGGAGCTTCTGTAGTTTTTGAGTGTTGCTCGATTTTTATACAATATAGAGAACAATATTTATACATGTACACAGAAAACAGGTCCAAAGGGTAAGAAACAAAAGGTTTGGTTTATTTCTGAGTTATAGAAATTTTTATTTTTGTCTCTGTGCTTGCTGCATTACTAATTCATTGCAATTTTTTTTAAAAGTCCGTGATGAACCTGGCATAGTGGCTTGCACCTATAGTGCCAGCTACTTGAGAGGCTGAGGTGGGAGGATCACTTGAACCCAAGAGTTCAAGGCCAGCCTTGGCAACATAGCAAGACCATCTCTAAAAAAAAATTATAAAAATTAAATTAAAAAATTAAAAGTCCATGATGAAACTCAATAATAAGAAAATGAACCCCATTTAAATATGGGGAAAAGACCTGAGAAGACACCTCACCAAAGATGATATACAGATAGCAAATAAGCTTTTGAAAGGATGCTCAACATCATATGTCATTAGGGAATTGCAAATTAAAACAACAACGAGAAACCACTACATACCTATTAGAATGGTTAAAATCCAAAACACTAATAGCATCACATACTGGCAGGATGTGAAGTAACAGAAGCTCTCGTTTGTTGTTGGTAAGAATGCAAAATGGTACAGCCACTTTGGAAGACAGTTTGGCAATTTCTTACAAAACTAAATTCATTCTTACCGTAAAATTCAGTAATTATACTTCTTGAACTGAAAATAGATATCTACACAAAAACCTGTGCATGGATATTTATAGCAGCTTTATTCATAATTACCAAAACTTGGAAGCAACCAATATACCCTTCAATATATTGAAGGTAAGTGGATGAATAAACTGTGGCATATCAAAACAATAAAATATTATTCAGTGCTAAAAAGAAATGAGCTATCAAGCCATAAAAAGACATAACAGAAATTTGAATGCATTTTACTAAGCAAACAAAATGAATCCAAAAAGGCTACATACTGTATGATTCCAACTATACAAATTCTGGAAAAGGTAAAAAGATTAGTGGTTGCAAGGCTTAAGGGGAGGGAGGGTTGAATAAGTGGAGCACAGGGGATTTTTAGGGAAGGAAACTGTTCCGAATGATACTATAATGGTGGATACCTGTTATTATATATTTGTTCAAACCCACAGAATATACAACACCAAGAGTGAACCCTAGGGTAAACTACGGACTTTGGATGGTAATGATGTGTCAATGTAGATTCATCAGTTGTAACAAATGTACCACTCTGGGTACATTTATTTGTGGGGGAAGCTGTTGAGGGGAGAGGTATATGGGACCCTCTGTACTTTCTATTCAATTTGCTGTGAACCTAAAGCTGCTCTAAAAATTTGAAGTCCGTGATGAGAAAGTTTGGTGTTCAAAACCCAGTAGAATGCAACCCAAGAACTCTTATGCTTGCTTGTATTCCTTACCATTCTGGGAACAGAAATATTCATGATAATAAATAGCATATTTGAGAGATACAGGAGAACATACTTTGGGATTATAGTATTTGGAAAATTACTAAGCAATCATCTCAGAAGAAGAGATTTAGAAACTCCAGTCTTCAGAATAAACTAGCAATGCTGACAAATCAGCTGGCTGGGTTGGATGGAGAGCAAAGATTTGTAGACCTTTCCCACTACCTCATAAGTTCCTCCCCACCCCCAAAATTTTCTTTCTCATCTAGATAGAAGTCACTGGAATGTAGATAGTGAGTAAGATCATGTAGTTACAAGAAGGAGTTCCACATTTCCCTAAATTTGGATGGTTCTCAATAGGGCTTAACTACTCATAACTCTCTGCAAGACCACTTGGCCATGGTGTTCTCACCAGGGAGCTTTGTGCAGAGAACAGCCTTTCCTTTCAAATCCTCACCACCATAAACCCTATGCCCCGTGACCATCAAAGGGTTGATATGTGCAATTTTGCCTTGTCTGTGTTTGACAACTAGTCTATTTCAGTAATATTGGTAATAATACCTAATACTTTATTAGGTATTATTATTATTATTAAATATTGGGTATTATTATTAAATAATACCTAATGTTTTATTAGGTATTATTATTAAATATATCTATTATTAAATAGATACATTTGCCATACACTGTTCTATATGTTTTACTTGCATTCACTTAGTCTGCATAATGACCCAGTGAGGTGAATACTAATATTGTCTCATTTCACAAGTGAGGAACCAAGATCCAGAAAGATTACTGTGTTACCAGGTATCAGCTCATAAGCTGAGAAAGTGGTGTGGCCACTCTGTCATGCCATCTCTTAATGCACCGGGACCTTCAAAAATAGTTCTGCAGGTTATTCATTGGGCAAGGTTGCCAGCCTTGCAAGGAGGTGCATGGGGACAGATATCTAGTCATCACTCAGCTTGCCAAACTGTGGGCCCACAGGGCTGCATCCACCCAGAGAAGTCTTGACCTAATTAGCCCAAAGGTACTGCAAGTCAGGTACTGAGTAGAATGGTTTCTGTGGGTTATATCATTTAATACAGGTGTCCCCACTTCTCTACCCATTCTGTTTTCAAGATCCCAGTGCTTCCTACACAATGCAAAGAACTCTGTATTGCTTACATTTTGAGAGATTCATGTCATTTGAATTATTTATAAACCTAGCTATGAACACCACCTCCTTGCTTTGGTTTTACCTGTCAAAAGATGCCTACAGATGTTAACTTTTTGGGTAACTTTAAGAAACTAGGTCAACAAGGGGGGACTGCATAATTTTAGGCTATTAACAATTTTAACACAAACTGTTTTAAAACTAAATATTCTGCATTTTAGGAGTAATATATTTATTTATTCATTTATGCATTCAGTAACACTTATTGTAATTTTTGAGAATCAAGCCCTATTAGGTAAAGAGAATTCACTAAACAATAAAACTAGCATTACTCTAAAGAAACTTCTAGTCAAATAAAGAAGAAATACAGGAAATGGACCTCATTTATTTGTTCATCACTATGTACCTATTTAAGGCTTATTGTATATCCAACTCTGTGTTGAGCACTAAAGCACAAAGAGGCTCTGGAACTATTATCATCAGACGGGACAAACGTTCTTCATACTAAGATGTATTTTCAGTCAAGTCAAAGTAAAATTGCTGTCATTTCCTCACAGAATCTCCTCAAACCACCCTCTTCTAAGGTAGTCTTGGAGAGATGCTCAAAATGGAATTATTTTTTAAATTGTGTTAAAATTTTTGATAAGCCCTGAGCCTAATTACACTGCCTACCTTAAATAGAGAATACCATCTTATGCATGATGTAAATATTAATACTAATGTGTCGTTTTAAATCCTCAATGTTAGTAGCAATTAATATGGTATAGTATAGCTTCTCAGATTCTCGTGCATCTTCACAAACATTATTTCATTTGATACTCATAAAACGCTTAAAGGAAGGTGTTATTTATTTGCATCCCCTTCTAAAGGGTTAAGCAAGCCAGGTGAAGTTGAGCAACTTATCTATGGTCCCTCAATTAATAGGTGGAGCAGGATCTCTAAACCAAGTCTCATGTAGATTTCACAATGACAATACAGAATCTGCCATATAGTCTTTTGTATTTTCAGTCTTGACAGGGATATTATTATTCATAGACATAGACAGCTTATGTTACAATATGAAAGAGATAAATATTTCAAACACATCTGAGAAGTATTACCTACTTTCCTGGAAAACACTGTTACCTACAACCACGTACATTGACTAGATCCATGACATATTGTATGCTGTAGTGTCAAAGAATCCATGATTTATTAGGCATCAATCGGCTTTGTGGTGAAAGTCATGCTTGAATTGATATCATTTCAGTTTTAGTTCAGTTAATTTCACTCAATAGTACGAGCAACGACCAGGAAATTCCTAGGACAGTGATGCCATCTAGTGGTAAAAGTCAGGGCAGATATAATGTACCTGCCATAAATGACAAAATATATAGAATAATTAATTATTCAGCCACAAAAAGGAATGAAATTACGGACATGTGCTACAATGTGGATGAACCTTGAAAACATTGTGCTAAGTGAAAGAAGCCAGACACAAAAGGTTACATATCATATGATTCCATTAATATGAAATATCCAGAAGAGAAATCCAGAATAGACAGAGACAGAAAATAGATTGGTGCCTGCCAGGGGCTGGCGGAAGAGAAGGATGGGGAGTCAGTGCTAATGGGCATGAGGTTTTCTTTTGGGTGATAAAAATGTTTTGGAGCTAGATGTTCCAAATGTTCTAGATGCTGTTCAAAATTGTGAATGTTGTAAATACCGCTGAATTGTTAGCTTCGAAGACAATAAATGTGTAGAACACATTACTTTGTAATATCTACATTTAACACAAAACATACAATAAACCATATTTTTCCTGTTATTTGTTGACTAAGGCAATGTTAAAGGTGCTACAAAAAAGATGAAAATTTGAAAGTCAGTTTCTATTTTTAAAAGTTATAATTAAGTGGTGAAAGGTTGTACATTTCACTAACAATACTAGAAGGTAGGATGCGACAGGTGGCACAAAGGAGACAAAAGATAACTGCTCTGCTCAACTGGAGAAGGGCAGGAACCCTTCACAGTAGGGCCAGGCTGTGCGGGAAAGACACATGGAGAAGGTGATTTCTGATCTGGAGCTTGATGGAAACCAATACGCTGTGTGGAGAAACTCAGTGTAAATTTAAATGTCCTGCCGTCAAGCACAACAAATGCAACAGTGTGCATCTCTCTGATGCCTGTTCTAGCAGTGAGATCCAGGCACCAATATTCTGAGAAGCACGCAGTACTCACCTTGAGAGCACTGGGCCAATATCTGGAAGTGAATTCCCACCATGCTGCTTTGATTGAGAGCTCAGGGCAGTCTGTAGAGTCAGTCCATGCAGAAGAATTCAAAATAAATTGTGCAAGGCAAAGCATAAATCCCTACTCCTTAAGTGGGGGCATAGTGACTTCCATCCAAGGAATACAGTATGGAAAGAGGAGAAAAAAGGGAAAATTTACAGTGAAGAAACTTGACAAATATTTGATAGGTGATCAAGGCCAACATCATCAGTGGTAAGTCAGATGGATGGTTTGTACCCTTGACATAGTGTGATGAGAGTGACACTTTACTTCTGGGTCTTCCTCTCCAAATCCATAACCCCAACCTAATAATGAAGAAATAGACAAATCCCAGATGAGGGACATTCTACTAAATGCTTGCCCAATACTTCTCAAAACTGTGAATGTCATCAAAAACAAGGAAAGTTTAAGAAACTGTCACAGCCAAGAAGTGTCCAAGAAGACATGACAACTAAGTGTACTATGGTATCCTGGATGGGATCATGGAACAGAAAAAAAGACATTAGGTAAAACCTATGGAAATCTGATTAAAGAATGGACTTTAGTTAATAATATTGTGAATATTGGTTCATTATGTAACAAATACACCGTGCTAATGTAAGATGTTAACCATAAGGGGTATTTAGGAACTCTGCTATCTTCACATTTTTTCTCTAAATTCACATTTTTCTCTAAAACTGTTCTAAAATAAAAATATATTCAAAAATATACATCAACACAAAATAAAAGCATAGATTTGTATTGTACTTCATGCATTGAGAGAAGTGTAATGACATAAAGAACACTCACATCCCCAAACCCATCCTATTTCTCAACATACGAAGCCACTTTGTGTTCCCCTCCTAACCCTTTGTCCTCTTCTCATAACCTTATCTTGAACTTCAAATGTATTATTCCCATGCATTTATTATATTTCTAATATGTATGTGTCCATAACCAATTTATAGTATAATATTAAGGTTACATCTTTCCACAAATACCTATAAATGGAATTGAATAGAAAAAACTGGAAACGTCTATGCTGTGCTGACTTCAGTGCTCACTTTAGGAAGGATGGGGAGTAGGATAAAAGTGAAGTGGAACTCTCATTTGACATGTTATTGAATTATTTCCAAGATATTGTATGATTTTTATAACTTTATAATTGGCAAATATATATATATATATATAATGGAACATAGTTTTGATCACATCTTCCTTCTGCTCAGAAAAACTTTTACTAGTTCCCTTCACCTCACCCAGTGCCCTGCAGCCAGAGGCTCTCACTTTTTTGTGTTTATTCATGCTAAAAGTTTGCCAGTGCTTCCCTTCAGCATTCCTTCCTGCCCATTAATCCAGTGGTTCTCCGCCCTGATTGAACATTAGAATCACTTGGGGAGATTGAAAAAAATCTGGCCCCTCTCTCCACAAATTAATTGGAATCTTCACAGCTGCAGCCAAGGAATCTGCATCTTAACAAGCCCCTCAGGTGTTTCCTATGCTTTTTAATGGCCATATCACAGTCCGAAAATGGCTTAACTTGCCACTTAATGGAAGACATCTGGATGGCTCTTGGTCTCAGTAGCAAAATATGTATTCTGTGTTGTGAGAAAACTGCTGAATGCCAAATAGAAAAAAAAAAAAGTATTTGAAAAAGTAATCAAGGTTTATTTTGTGTAATAAATACAGTCTTGTGGGTAGAAATCATGTGTCTAGGTAAAATATGCGTCAAGCCCTTTGTGTTACAGTGAGTGCTTAGCAGGCTTTCAAGAAATATCTGCCAGGTGAATGCATAAATAAGTAAGTGAACAAATAAAAAATGACCAGTGAGTCCAAATTAGATGAAGAAAGTCTAACTGCCAGGCCCTGTGCTAAATCTTAGAGTTATTGAGCTTCCACCAAGATAAAGGTTTTTCGGTCTTTAATAACTGAAGCTGAGGGGAGAAATACTGGCAACATGCATTTTGCCTCCACACATTTCTCTTTCCTTTTCCTACTCTTTTCTGATGAGGAAAATGAATTGTCTTAGTATGAGAGTATGTGCCAACGCTGGGTCTCCAAAGAGCGAGATGATGAAGTAAATGTCCTGAGGAGAGGGCAGAGTAGCTGGAAAGGATTTGAAGCAGGTGGAGGATGTCCGGAAGCAGCATCCTAACGTTGACCTCCAGCCCGGGTTGGGTACAAGGCAGCTGACACTCACTTTCCTAAACAGCTGTGCGCATTTCAGAGTCATTATTTCTGAATTAGCATTCCACGCCTTCTGCGTGCTCCACTAAGGACGGAGCAAAAGAGGGTAAATTGCATTTAAGTCTCCTCAAACTTCAAATCAGCAAAATTTTAAGAAAATTCAAATAGACTCCTTTTGCGATTATTACCCAGGGCCAGTGTAATCTCCTGCCATCTGCTTAAAATTACGAGTGCCACACCGCTACATATTCTTAGATAAATATTTGAACCAGCTGCCAAGATGAAATTTTATTAATAGCACATTTTTAAAGCATAGAATTCCAAGTTTGATATGTAACAGAATTATGAAGATTTTTTAAAAGGCTAGAAAGACTTTTTAAAGTAGAATGGAATGTAAAGGTCAATTATATGCCTGTTTTGTTTCTTTACTAAAACCAGAGAAGTTTTCCCTTCATAATTATGCCAATTGATTTTTTTTTTTTAGTCAATGTGTGTTATAAATCGCCATCGTTATCCTGACCTGATTTAAACACAAAAATGTGGTGTGCTCATGTGATTAGAATGTTCTTTATAGTCCTAGCCTTTCGTTGATTAAAATACCAACTCTAACTTTTGAAAGAAGTAGTCTGTCTTCTGCTCTACTCCCCATATCAGTACCTTCAGGAAAGTGACAATTATTGAAAATAAAGTAATGAGGGGAAAAAGAAACCAAAAGAGACAGAGAGAGACAGAGAGAAATAATCACTATGCAGTGTTGACTTTCTGAATTATGTGCCCCAGATTCTTAACAAAACACCTCTGCTCAGTGAGTCCTGTGGGTAGCCAGCCATTACAACAGCCAGCTGTGACTTACAAGAACAATGAGTCTTGGCTCAAATGATGTGATTGGTTCAAATGTCAAAATCATTAAGAGATTTTGTATACCCCGTGTGGACTCTTTAACTGCAACAGGGAAGTTTTAAGAGGTCATAATTGCATGAAATACTACAATTCATAAAAACTTATTATGAATAGAGTTTTTATTATGTTTACTAATGATAAGATATAAATAGCAAAGAAAAAATACAAATAGCAATCTATGAACACACTTTTCAACTAAGTCCATGAAAATGCTATATAAACATAGATGTATGCATATATCTTCATAGTGAAATGATTTATATAACTTAAACTTTCAAAATTATGGACCTAAAATTTTTAGAATGATATAGTATATACAGAGCAAAATAAAAAAGTGGGCTTTCTAATTTTGTATTTTACTTCATTATCATCTCATTAGGTAGGGAAAAATATGTCTCTAATTCTGAAAAACAATCCTACGAAGAAAAATTTAGCAATTACATAATAAAAGTTGAGGACAGTATGTTTTAATAATCTTTAATTTAATATGATACAGGTTTTGCAAAGCAATGTGGTTTCAGGATATACCATGCATTATTACAGCTTTATAAAGATGTCTAAGTATCTAGATGACCCTTAATATTTTGAAATAAAAATAAGTAAATAAATAAATATCTAGATGAGTAAGTGATTTTTATTCATCTGAGAATTTTGACATTCCAAACCCTGAAGAATTTAAAGCATCCTATCTCCTCTTCTCAATTCAGGAGGAGAACTACTTATTTTTACAAAGAATGACTTTCTATTACTTTCAATTTGAAGCTTAAAGGAAATATAAAGACCTCTCTTAAGATAATGAGAGGGCCCTGGATCCTGCCAACCCTGAGATGAAATTTGGGACTACACACAGAGCCAGGCTCCTGAGAGGTGAATGATACATACTAGCTGAACTTAATAGGCATTTCATGGAATGGAGATTAAATAAACAAGAGTTTAGCTTAACTTCTGTCATGGAGAACTTGATAAGCATGCTTCCCTGTTAGAAAATTGAGTTTTTTGGTCACATATTTTTGTTGCTGTTGTTGTTATTAGAGAAAATTTGGAGATACTTGGGTGAAGGAGGGATACAGATGGCAAGACATGATTGCTGTTTTCCCATAGCCCAAAATAATTATGCTACAACACTGCCTCTGCCATTCAGTATAATGGTCTTTTTGGAAGAAATGGAATCTCTAAGTTTCTTTGCAAATTGTCCTTAAAGTGGTTGCAAGGGCATTTCAAAAATGCAAAATGTTTATTTGAGCACCCAGAGATGGCAGCAACAGTACATGCAGGCTGATCTTATGAAGATGTCCTTTGCCACTTTCTTACTTGGAGGGAGGAAGGTGACTCACCTGAGATGATCTCCAGACAATTTCCAGCAGAGAAACTGTCACACTAAGAGATTCCTTCTCCCCTGCAAATTAAGCTCAGAATATTGCCTTCCTCATGCTGGAGGAGGTGCAGGGTATTAGGAAAAAGTAGGGGCAGAATAGAAACTGAAGACTAGACTGCAAAACCGTGCTGGCAAAATCAATTTCAACATACCTTGGGAGACATATTTGTCTCTACCGTTTTAAGAGGCACTGGACATCATGCAGTAGACACAGTTGAATGACACTTACAGTCATTTTGAATGTAGAGGCAGCAGTCAGGTTGGTCTTGCCAGCAGTTTGATCATCACATGGTGTTGCTTTCCTACAATCAGGCATGGCCCACCAGAGAATCAGGGAGGTTCATTTTGAGTAAATATTTGATTCTCAAATTTTAAGTGTATAAGGATCATGTAGGAAGGTTTTTAAAAAATGCTTCCTGGGCCCCCATTCCCAGAGATTTGGATTCAATGAGCCTGGGAAAAGGCCCCAAAATGGGTATTTTAAACAACTCTCCAGGTTGTTCTAAGGCAGAAAGGCCTAAATCACAGCTTAAGATATTCTGTGTTGCAAGCATCGCCTTGAATAAAACCTACTATGTATACCATGGAGTACTATTCAGCTTTAAGAAACAATGGTGATATAGCACCTCTTGTATTTTCCTGGATACAGCTGGAACCCATTCTACTAAGTGATGTATCTCAAGAATAGGAAAATAAGCACCACATGTACTCACCAGCAAATTAGTATTAACGGATCAACAGTTAAGTGGAATATAGGAATAACATTTATTGGATGGGAGGGGGAGGGGGGACATGGGATATATACATAACCTTAACATTTGTACCCCTATAATATGCTGAAATAAAAAAATTAAAAAAAAAACCTGCTTGACATCTGAAATGCTAGTCTTAAGCAATTGTGCAGGGCTAACTTACTGAAAACATAGGATTCTATTTAAAAAAGGAAAACTATCTTTGACCTACACCATTTCCAGGGACAAAAAAAATTGAATAGCAATAAAAATAACGCAATTCCTTTTTAAACCATCTTTAAGGATGACAATGTACTTGGGATACAAGATCTTCATAATATAAGTTATAATAAGGCCAAAGTGATGGGTCATTTAAAAAATTAATTAGATATTGAAAGGAGATTTACTTGCTGAAACCAAAGATTGTATCACCCTTAAAAAAATTAAATCTAAGGAGAAATACTGAAAGCTAATATCATAATTTCTATATACTTCTCTCTCAAAGCTTAATAATTAAAAAACAACAAAAAAAATCACATCCAAATGAACTGGTTTCATTGGAGATAAAAATTTCCAAAAGTAGTATCAGAGCTAAGGAATTCAAGTTATTGAATAAAATGGAAAATATTTATTTCAAATCATATCAGAGAAAATTGATATAGTAATCCACAATCATTCTATTTTTCAAAAATAATTTTGACATGGATATTCACAATAGATTTAAGTATTTCTTCCTGGATGAGATGGAATACAGATTATTTCAACAACACAGAAGTTTAGTCGGTTAGTCTTTTATTTGTTTGTTTATTTTATAAGTATTCCAATATGTACAAGTCTGGCATCAGTGTTTGTGTAGAGTGTAGTGGAAGTATGATGGAGGAAAACAGACAGAAGCCCAAGTGAAGGAATGTTAACATTAACTGAATAACAGTAGGAGAAAGCACTTGTGCTAGGACATCAGGCCAGTCAATGTGAAATTTTGAGCCTGTGCGTGCACAAATTTCAATGACATGAATGATACAATTGATAGATACACATTCAGACATTGCCTCTATACACAATCCTTTTTGGAATATAGAATGAGTCTCTGGATCATTTGGTTTCAAAGAAGCCTTGATTTTTCCCAGAAGTCCATGTTAGGATTCTTAATTATGTTCATGATCTTGGCGTGTTCCTTTATCACTCTAAACTTGGTCTTTTCTCCTGTAAAATGAAGATAAGAATCCCCACCTCATTTTTTGTCTGGATGGATTAAAGGAGTTTAAGTACATGAAATACAAAGAACATGAAAGGCTTAATTCATCAAAGCTCTCATTATTGTTGTACACTCTCTTTCTTGTAAACATGTTTTATTCCCGTGTGTTAACTTTGTAAAGGGCAGGCTCAATGCCCAATTCTTAGAATCAAAAAAGCTCAGTGTTGGGAAGGACATTAAAGGTCATCTCTGGTACAAGCCCTACCTCTCTATCCAGTGCCAAGTCAGAACCTGTTGACAGTTCAATAATTTGGCACCTTCCTTACTGATGTTCTCTAAAAATTGTTCAACATTTATTTTGAAATTTAAAAATTAGAATAATAGCAAAAGTTTAATTTCCATTTCTCATATTTGGTAGTCTTATTTTGATAGAGGCTTTTAGCATAGTTTTGCAACTTACCCTTAGTGATCAAGGGTAACTTGATCAATTAACTTCTGAGCTGAAATGTAAGACTCAGTCAATGCTTCCAAAATCTCTTTTGCAGGATGACATCAATGAGTAAAAGGTGACACTAAACCAAAGTAGTATTTATTTAATAACTAACACTAAGTAATGAATTGCTAAATCTCTACATCTGAAAGTCTGTATACCAGTGCCTTTAGCATTTGTTTAGCTTCCAAAAACTATGCACTTCCAAAAACTACATGTTTTCTTTTAAAAATTCAGATCTTAATGCCAGATATAATCAAATGATGTTATATCTTGGTAATCTCTCTCTCTGGCCATTAAGACAGATTATGCCAAGATTATGAAATGGTCAATAAGTTTCCATGGACAGAGATCCCTACAGCTTGATTTGGCTTATTTGAGATAATCCTTGTGGTTAATTAACAACAACAGCAGAACCCGTGAACAGCGTAGGGGTCAGACGTGGCCTGCAGAAACACAGGCTAAAGGACATGAAGAATTGTGCAATTAATTAAATGTGCAGGGCAGAGCCAACAAAACTCAATTGTTCTGGACAACCAAGCCATTTTCTACACAGTTGCTGAAAGCTGTGTGGATCGGATCTGCAGATAATTGCCTCACACGTCTCCATTTCATTTTGCCTGTCCAAACATTGCATAAATAACTGCTTGATAAATTCAATGTTGATGTTGGCACATGAACAGACAGACAGAAGAGTGCCTGCATATTTTAAAATTTATAAATCCAATATAACTAATAATCAGATTTCAAAGGAGAATGCCTGAAAATGTTCCTGTTTAAAATTCACAATGCCATTTAATTTACCTAATTTCAACCCCCACACTTAGGGAGCTTCATATGAAAATATTCTTGGCCTATATTTAAAATAATATGGCATTTGATAAACTATTCATGTATTAAATTTAAAAATATACTCTGCTAAATTATAATTTTAATGCAAACTCTAGATTCATTATTTGTAGGATTAACTTAGGATCTATCTCTTCCACAATGTGCCACAAATATGTACACATCCAAAGACACACATACAAAATAAATGCTAGAAAACATAATCTAAGAACATATTGTTCTTAGAGATATTTGATGTTTGAGGGTAAATAAACTTGAGTAATTAATGAAAAGTAATTATTTTTAAATTGAAGTTGTTTTTAAAATTAAATTTTAAGTGTCTTTTAAAGATACACAAGAAGACACAGACCATCTGCCTTACTATGGAACATGGTAAAATAGGTATAATTCATAGCCACATCATGGCAGCTAAACAGCATAAATTCTTTAGATGCTGAATCTGTCTAAAATAGCAACAGCAAATTTCATAAACTGAGTGAAATGGAGGAGGAGAAGAGAGAAGAAAAAGTCTAATACAAAAAAGGTCCATTTTTTTCTAGTTGACTTATAGCTTAAGAGAAAAGTAAAAACTCTTCTTAAGCTACTAACTACAAAAATTAAAAAGAAAATGTGTTTGTTTAAAAAAAAAAAGAATAGGTAACTGGCGATAAGGCTATTTGAATTTCTGTCATGGTGCCGTTACTATTAACCACACCAACTTTAAGCCACAGGAATTTGACTAAATGCACTTAGTGGCTGAATCTAAAAATGTTGTGGTAACTTAAGGAACATACAGGGAAAAGCTAGTGGAAAAGCAAAAGTAGCAAGTAGAATATTTTACAAAATTGAAAATGATACCACTCAGGCTAAAAAAAAAACGACATCCAATTAACATATATAATTTTACTTTTATGCTATATTCAAATGATTTTTGTAAGTATTCTAATTTAGATTGCTCTTCAAGAACAACTTTATTGAAATATACAGGCGTATCTTGGGATATTGCACATGTGGTTTCAGACCACGGCAATAAATCAATATTGTAATAAACAAGTCATACAAATTTTGTCATTTCCCAGTGCATCCACAAGTTTCATTTGTACTATGCTGTAGCCTATTAAGTGTGCAATAGCATTATGTCTTTAAAAAAAACCTTAATTTCAAAATACTTTATTGCTAACAAATGCTCATGATCATCTGACTCTTGACCTACATTGACCATAATCATTTTGCTGGTGGAGGGCCTTGCCTCAATGTTGATGGCTATTGACTGACCAGGGCGGTGGTTGCTAAAGGTTGGGTTGGCTGTTGTGATTCCTTAAAATGAGACAACAATGAAGTTTGCCATATCCATTGATACTTCCTTGCACAAAAATATTTCTCTGTGGCATGCAATGCTTTTTGGCAGCATTTTACCCACAATAGAACTTTTTTCAAAACTGGAGTTCACTCTCTCAAACACTGCTATTTTATCAACTAAGTTTATGTAATTTTATAAATCTTCTTGTTGTTATTTCAATAATATTCATAGCATTTTCACAAGAGATAGATTCCATCTCAAGAAACCACTTTCTTTGCTTATCCATAGGAAGCAACTCTTCATGTGTTCAAATTTACCATTAGATTGCAGCAATTCAGTCATATCTTGAGGCTTCACTTCCAGTTCTCTTACTGTTTCTACCACATCTGCACTTACTTCCTCCACTGAAGTCTTGAACCCCTCTAAGTCATCTATGAGGGCTGGAATCCACTTTTTCTAAACTCCTGTTAATGTTGATATTTTGACCTCCCATGAATCATCAATGTTCTTAATAGCATTGAGAATAGTGAATCCTTTCCAGAAGGTTTTTAATTTACTTTGACCAGATTCAACAGACGAATTACTATCTATAACAGCTATAGCATCACAAAATGTATTTCTTAAATAATAAGACTTGAACATCAAAATTACTCCTTGATCCATGTGCTACAGAATGAAAACAACAATAATCTCCTTGTACAGATCCATCAGGGCTCTTGGGTGACTAGGTGCATAGTCAATGAGCATTTTGAATGACATTTTGAAAAGTGTCTTTTTTTCTGAGTAGTAAGTCTCAACAGTGGGCTTAAAATATTCAGTAAACTATTCTGTAAACAGGTGTGCTGTTATCAAGGCTTTTTTGTTCCATTTAGAGAACATAGGCAGAGTAGACTTAGCACAATTTCTAAAGGCTCTAGGATTTTTGGAAAGGTCAAAGAGCATTGCCTTTAACTTAAAGTCACCAGCTTCATTAGCCTCTAACAAGAAAGTCAGCCCAGCCTTAGATGCTTTGAAGCCAGGCATTTACGTCTCTTCTCTAGCTATGAAAGTCCTAGGTGGCATCTTCCAATATAAGGCCATACCCACCTTCAACAATTATCTTAGCTGGATCTTCTGGATTACTTGCTAAGCTTCTACATCAGCACTTGCTGCTTCACCTTGCACTTTTATGTTAGGGAGATAGCTTCCTTTCTTAAATTTCATGGAGTGTTAGCTTCAAGCTTTTCTTCTGCAGCTTCCTCACCCCTCTCAGAATTGAAGAGAGGTCTTGCTCTAGATTAGGCTTTGTGTTTAAGGGAATGTTGTGGCTGGTTTGATCTTCTATCTAGACTACTAAAACTTTTTCTATATCAGCCATAAAACAGTTTTGCTTTCTTATGATTTGTGTGTTCACTGGAGTAGCACTTTTAATTTCCTCCAAGAGTTTTCCTTTACATTTACGACTTGAATGTTTGGCACAAGAAGCCTAGATTTCAGCCTATCTCAGCTTTTGATACGCCTTTCTCACTAAGCTTAATCATTTCTAGTTTTTTATTTAAATTGAGAGACATGTGACTCTTCCTTTCACTTGAACACTCAGAGGCCACTGTAGGATTTTTAAGTGATCTAATTTCAATATTGTTGTGTCTCATGGGATTGGAAGACCCAAAGAGAGGGAGAGAGATGGGGGGGAACAGTCAGTTGGTGGAGTAGTCAGAACGTGCACATTTATCGATTAGGTTTGTTGTCTTACATGGGTGCCACTTGTGGTGCTCCAAAAAATTACAACAATAACATCAAACATCACTGATTACAGATCACCACAGCAGATAGTGTAACAAGGAACATGTTTGAAATATTGCAAGAATTACCAAATGTATCACAGAGACATGAAGTGAGCACATGCTGTTGGAAAAATTGTGCTGGTAAACTTGATTGATGCAGGGTCGTCAGAATCTTCAATTTATAAAAATCACAATATCTTCAGGGTGCAATAAAGCAAAGAGCAATACAATGAAATATGCCTATAATTAACATACCATTCAATTAGTTAATTTAAAGTGTACTATTCAATAACTTTTCATTGAATTGTGCAACCATCACCACAATCAATTTTAGAATATTTTTCATCACCACAAAAAGAACCCTCATACCCATTAGCAGTAACTCTTCATTTCTACACAACTCCTAGCCCTAGGAAACCACTAAACTACTTTCTGTCTCTATAGACTTTCCTATTCCAGACATTTCATATATTAATAAGTGGAACCATACAATATGTGGTCTTTTATGACTAGCTTCTTTCATTTAGCATAATGCTTTCAAAGTTCATTTGTACTATGATGTACTTCATCCTCTTTTATAGCCAAATAATTTTTCATTGTATACAAATACACATTGTATTTATACATTTGTCAGTTGATTAACTTCAGGGAAATTTCCATTTTTTAGTTATTATGAATAATATTGCCAAGGATATTCATGAACGAGATGAGTGTGGATGTGTGTTTCCATTTCCCTTGGGTACATAACTAAGAGTGGAATCGCCAGACTGTTTTCCACAGTGACTGTACCCTTTTAAAATCCCAATAGCAATATATGAGAGTTCTAATTTCGCCACATACTCATCAACTCTTATTATCTTATCTATCTTTTTTTATACTCATGCTAATGTGTATGAAGTGGTATCTCATTGTGGTTTTGATTTGCATCTCCCTAATGACTAATGAGGTTGAGCATTTTTTTTCCCAGCTTTATTGAGGTACAATTGACAAATAAAATTATGTAAATGTAAGATATATAATGTAATGTTTGGATATGCGTATACATTACGAAATGATTACACATCACAATGAAATTAATTAACATATCTATCATTTCACCTAGTTACTTTTCTTTCTTTCTTTCATTTATTTATTTATTTTTTGAGACAGAGTTACTCTGTCACCACAGAGTAGGGTGCAGTGGTGTCATCATAGCTCCTTGCAACCTCAAACTCCTGGGCTCAAGTGATCCTCCTGCCTCAGACTTCCAAGTAGCTGGGACTACAGACATGTGCCACTGTATACCTGGCTGGTATTTTTCTACTTTTGAGGTCTTGATCTTGCTCAGGCTGATCTCCAACTCTTGATCTCAAGTGATCCTCTTACCTCAGGCTTCCAGAGTGCTAGGATTACATGAATAAGCCACTGCACCTGGCCACCTAGTTACCTTTTATTGTGCGTGTGTTGAGAATACTTAAGATCTACTATCTTATCAGATTGCCAGTATACAATACAATCTTATTAACTATAGTCACCATAAAGGTTATCAGATCTCCAGAACTTATTTATCCTGCATTACTGAGACTTTGTACCCTTTAACCAATATCTACCCATTTCCTCCACCCCCAACTCCTTAAGCACCTTTCTTTGTGCTTATTGTCTTTTGTGAACTTTTTTTGGAGAAATGTCTGTTCAGATCCTTTGCCCATTTTTAAATTGTGTTATTTATCTTTTTATCATTGAGTTGTAAGAATTTTTGTAGATCTTGAACACAAATCTCTTACTGAATATATGATGTCCAAATATTTTCTTCCATTTTGTAAGTTGTCTTTTCACATTCTTGATGGTATGCTTTCAAGCATAAAAGTTTTAATTTTGATAAAATCCAATTTATCTATTTCCTTCTTTGGTTGCTTATAATTTTGGTGTCATAAATAAGAAGACTGCCTAAACTGTGATCATGAAGATTTACTATTATGTTTTTTCCTAAGAGTTTTGTAGTTTTTATTCTTACATGTAATGTCTATGAATCATTATGAGTTAATTTTTGTGTATGGTGTGAGTAAAGGGATCCAATTTCCTCTTTTTGCATGTGGATATTCAGTTGTGCTAGCACCATTTGTTGCAAAGATGATTTTTTTCTGTATTAAGCTTAGTGCACTTGTTGAAAAAAATCAATTGGCCATAAGTGCAAAAATTTATTTCAGGACTCTCAATTCTATTCCACTGATCTACATGTCTATCCTTATGCCAGTATCACATTGTCTTGATTACTATGGCTTTGCAGTAAGTTTTGAAATCAGAAATTATAAGTCCTCCAACTTTGTTCTCTTTTTCAAGATTGTTTTTGGTATTCTGTGTCTCTTGAGTTTTTATATGAATTTTAGGATCATGCTGTTAATTTCTGCCAAAAAAAAAAGCTATCTTGGATTTTAATAAAAATTGCATTGAATCTGTAGATCAAGTTTGGAAGTATTCCCATCTTAATATTAAGTCTTCCAACCCATGAACATGGAATATCTTTCCATTTATTTAGATATTCTTGAATTTCTTTTAACAATGCTTTATTGTTTTAAAGAGGATAGGTTTGCACTTCTTTTATTAAATTTATATCTAAGTATTTTTATTCTTTTTGATACTATTGTAAATGGAATTGGTTTCATAATTTCATTTTTGAATTCTTTTTTTCTAGTGTACAGAAGTACAATTGATTCTTATATACTGTAAACTTACAAAACTTGTTTTTTAGTATTTTAGTAGATTCTTTAGAATTTTCTATATACAAGATCATGTCCTAGCCTAAGCAACATAACGAGACCCCATCTCTACAAAAATAGAAAAATTAGCGGGGTGTGGTGGTACACGTCTGTAGTCCCAGATACTCAGGAGGCCGAGGCAGGAGGAGGATCACATGAGCCCAGAAGTTTGAGGTTGCAGTGAGTTATGGTGATGCCTCTACACTCCAGCCTGGGTGACAGAGTGAGACTTTATCTTGAACAAACAAACAAACAAAAAACCCCTAAAAAACCAACCAACAAAAAAACTCACAAAACAAAAAACAAAAGAATGGCATCAGGCTTGCTTATAGCAATACCGGAAGCCAAATATGTGGCAATTATTATTGCCAGAATAATAAGGCTATGCCTTCAGAATTCTGAAGAAAAGTAGTTTCTAACATAAAATTCTATACCCTGCCACACTATTAATTGGGTATGAGGGTAGATTAAAAATATTCTTAGAAATTTTTAGATATGCAAATACTCAACATTTTTTTCTCCATTACTTTACCCTTTTCTGGAAAGCCACTATGCTCAAAATGATGAGACAAAACAAACAAAAAAAAAGATAATTTAGGTACTGATATTTTTATAGTCTTGCACAACTATTTGACTTTTAAAATTTTATGCATGTAAAATGTTGAATTTTAAAAAAATGCTTAAATTAAAAATAATTAACTCTCCTTATACACTGATTGAGAACTGTGTGGTGAAAACATTAAATGAAACCACCTCATTAATTCTAGTTTGGAATGTTTGGTGTTTACTTGAAAGAGTGAGTCACAAAAGAGGCAAAGACTTTTAATACAAATTTTCTTTTTATTTTTGAATTGCAAGTGATGAATACTACTAAACTAGCCTTTTGAAGTTGGCTTTAAAAGGCTCCACATAAATGGTTACACTGTGGTATCACCAGTAGACACCTTTTGGAAAATGAAATAATTGAGCTCATTATGGGAATAGGTCCTTGTGGTTGGGTTTAAAAAAAAAAAACAACCCAGTGGTCATGACAAAAGGATTAACAATGAAGATTCAAGTAAACATTTTAAATAATATTGTTTCATGAAATGAGAAGTAAATAAAAGGTGCTTTACTAAATTAATATATTATTTTATGTGATATTTATTTTGAATACATATGTGAACTAAATTAAATAGTCTAAGTAAAAGAAGGAGAAAACATTAGTTAACAAATTGTTTCCCAAAAACATCTTTCATTTTCATTGAGGAGGTGGCATGAAGGAAAGCAAGCTGAACCTGTCATTACCCAAAAGCTGAGGCCATGACTTAATCTTACACATCCCATGAACATCCAAGGAAGACCCTGTCCTTCCTCTCTATCATATCACCCATTTATTTCCTTCAAGCATTTATCACTTACTCCTTGATATTTTCTGGTTTATATGCTTCCAGTCTACCTACCTCACCAGAATGTAAGCCCAATGACAGCAGGGACCCTGCAGTCTTGTTCACAACTGAATGCATCCTGAATATTACCCAATGCCTCCCAGGCCATAGGTAACAATTAAACAGATGAAGAGTGAATGAATGAGCAGCTGGTAGAGCCAGTAAACAATGTGCATTATTATTACCCCACAAATTTGGGATAATATTCTGCTCACTGGGAGGAAAATAGCTTTTTCTCTAACAGTTCTTGTGATAGTTTATGGTACTCCCTGGTGTCGAAACCTTACTCACTGAATAGACTCATAGGAAAGTTGTAGCTATTAGTAGCCTTTGTCCTTGGAGAAAATTCTTAAGAGTTTATATAACCATCCTGGTTACAGAGAAGACATGGTCCATTATGTAGTTACTATATGAGATCTGGCACAATAAGGGAATTGACATGAATATATGTTATATATTCAAAAGCACAATAACTTGGTTATTCATTTATCTCAAAAGGACATTTTGCTGTATCACTTTGAAGCCAGATTATTTCTAGTTTCACTTTCCTTGAAACTCTTCCATGGTTCCACACTGACTACCAAAAAGTCCAAAATCTTTAGCATGGAAGATGAGTCCTACAGTCAGCTGACTTCCTCTCTCCCAGTATCTGGTTTCTCTCTTACGAACCAGGCTCTAGCAAAGAGTTTCCAGTTCCCTGAGTAAGCCAGGCTGTTTCTTCCCTCAGTGCCTCCACTCACCCAGCTCTCTCTGCTTGGGAAGCCCTCCCTTCCTGGTCCACTTGGTGGTCCCTACTCATTGGTTAAGACTCCACAAACCTTTTCTAGCACATTCCTGAGGAGAAATGACTAACCCCTCTTCCAAGTGCAGCCCCCTACCATCACTTAGATTTCCTATAGGATTTGGCTCATGGCTACTCCTAAAACTGCATTTCCCACCACTCTGCCTATTTTTTACTCTCCATACCGGCCTCTTTGCAGTTCTTCAAAACCTCCATTCTCATTTGCTAGGAGTGAAAACTGTCCCCCAGGTCCTCACAGTGCTCAAAGGTCACCCTCTAGGAGAACTTGACTTTGGCCACCCTAACCAGAGAAATTCTTTCCCTTCTCATTTTTCAAAATAGACCTACCACCCCCAGCCCTTTACCCTAGCTTACTTTTTCCATGTAGTGCTGATCTAACATTGCATATTTAGTAATGTATCTGTCTTCCCTTCTAGAATATAAGCTCTGTGATGGTGAGTCTTCATTTTGTTTGCTGTTGTGAATGTGAATGAATGAATGACCGAATGGTACTTGTGGTACTTTATGATACATGTTGGCTTGAGACTTTGCCATCTTCCACTGCTGGACAGCAGGGGCTGTGTCCTATGCCTCTTAATCTCCAGCTCCTTCCGGGAGAGTAACTCTTAATATTCTTTGTGTGACTGAATGACATCAAGTACAAATTACTAATGATAACGGTTCCCCACAAAGGGACTCTGAATCCATGTGTACTGTGTAAGCTAAAGAATATGACTGTATTTCCATAATCCTTTTATCTAAAACTCTTAGGACCAGACATGTTTCAAAATTTGGAATCATTTATTACTTAACACCCCTATTAGGGTCAGTACCAATGTGCTATCAAACACATTAATAGCTCTGCAACAAAACATGTGATGAGTTATACTACATGTGATAAGTAATGCTTAAGTCAGCTTTTGCTGCCCAGTGAGTTATCAAGATAGATTTTAAGGATTTGCGATTTTGGAATTGTGAACAAGGAGCTATGGATTTGTATTAGCATATGGAGATTGGTGAAATATCTCCACGCTAAAATGGGTTCTCCACAATCTGGAAGATTAAGAATTACTGATTTAATATATTAGTTTAAAACATCTATTTTTTTCATAACAGGTAACATTAATGAAGCTTTCACTTTGTGTCAACCCCTGTGCTAAGTTCTTTAATATGGATGTAAAACCATTATTTGCCCCATTTTACAGATGAAGAAACTAGAGTTTAGAGAGAGGCTTAGCATCTTGCCCACACAGCTGGTAACTGACTAAGCTGGATCCAAACTGAAGCTGTCTCACAGTAGAAAGCCACGCTATGGACCACCTGATCATCATATTGACTTCATATTGCACGAGATAAGAATTCTTTAGTCTTGCCAAGTTTCTTTCTGATAGTGAGTCTAAGAAAAGCTTCTCTAATTAAAGAGAATGTGAAAATCCTTAGGCTACGAGTTTCTCTTTGTAAAAAACAGGCTGGTTATAGATGGCTAACATTTAACTGATATTTATATAATGGAATAATTTATTTCCCCAGTTAAACTAATGTTTTAGATGTTTGTAATAAGACAGAGAGTGATTTCAGATAATTAAAAAAATATATATATAGTCACACTAACTTGCCCTGATTTCCTTTGCAGAACCATGGTCCACAGAACCAAGGTCTGTTGTTCCCTGATAGATGGGAATGGGAATGGTAGAAAAGACCACCAAAAGGCACTAATTATAAATAATATATAGATTTTTAACTTACTCTTTTCAAGAACATCTTAGTTGCTTGAATTTTTTTAAGTCAGACGGAAGTTGATAAAATGTATTTGTGATGACCAAAACTTGAAACTCCGTAGGAATTACCAAATATAGCAGCAATAGTTGGCATTAAGGAGTCAGTTGTATAAAAACAATAAAACTATACTTAAAAAGTCCCTGCATAGGGCTATAGCTTCAATTGAAGACACAGTGTTTTGGGCCTCACCACACTCATGGGAAAGCCTCCAATTTTTAAACGTAGTGTAGCAAAAACACAACACATAGCCATTTCATGGTACAAAGCAGATAATATAAACACGAGCATTAAGAAATGAAAATAACATATACACTAAAAACATCACAACAGAAACAGGCTTTATTTCAACCAGACAAGTGAATTCTTCAATTAGCATCAACTTCTTCAAGACATGAAGATATGGAAATTAAAGATGGTGCTCAGAAGGCAGAGAAGGAAAGTTCCATCAGGGAGTAATTATACTGTCCTTCAAAAATCCCTTTCAACAATCCACAAGATCAATGGACCTCATGCATTCCAATATTAGTACATGATCCTCATTTCAAAGTTATCCATCAGTCTTAATAGAGTCTTTCAAAAAGAGAAAATATATAGATCAGTGTCATAAATTATTTTTTAATTTTAGAAATTGGGATTGAAGTACAGTTTTCAGTTTAAAATATTAAAAATGAAAAAAATTATTATTTAAGATGTCTCGTTAAAAAGTTTCTAGGTACATATATGTATAAAACAAATAGATATTACTGCCTGACACCTCAACCCATGACTTACCCTAAATCTCGTGATATAAATACTTAATCTACTGGGAGACTTTTCCCAATAAATTCCAAACTTCTTGCATAAGGATTTGCTGCCATTCATATGCTGGGCATGGATGAGGATACTCCACCATAGACTATTCAATTTAAGATAACCTAGCATAAAATAAATCCAGTGAAACACTATATTTATAAGGGATACGACTAAATTGCATATAATTTGCACTTATGCCAGACTCATTAAATCCATTAACACTTTCAGAGCCTTTTCCTCATGGGCATTTTCGAGAGCTTTAGATCTTGTGCTTAACTTTGTATTGAGCTGGTCAGCACCTTGATTGATATAAACAATTACATCAAAGAAATGTTATGGGTGTCAGAGGGCGATCATTCGAGGAGAGGACAGAAATGGGGAGAGGGACTCTTTTTTTCATAAGACATTCAAACAGAAAAACAAGACAAAGAAGGGTAAACACACAAACAAAAAAAGTGTTCACAGTAAAACATGCCAGATTTGTAGTTTCATTTGAAACCAACAGCAAATCATGAAACGTCATGAAAAACATAAGTAAAGGTAAATCTCCTAGAGTAATTACTAAATGAAGTTAAAATTACCACACTGATCAGTAAACCCCAGAAGAAAAATGAACAGCGCTTACATATCAGGTCCTTCTTAAACATTATACAACTTTCCAGAGTTAATGCATAAAATCGGTAGATTTGGCCACGCTGCACAAATTTTTTTTTAAAAAATACAGTATACAGAAAAAAAAAAAAAAACTCTTATATTCCCCATTTTGAATCATTAGCTCAAAACCTAAGAGTAAAAGATCAGCTAGAAGGATTTTAAATTATTTACAAATCCAGCAGGTTCATCTGCCATAATGGCTTGGCTTCCGTCCCACACCGACTTTCACCTTCTCCAGCAGCAGTTTTCAGTTCTCTGCCCCCCTGGGAGGCTGTTCCCACGACTGCTCGTGTCTACTGGTCATCAGTCATTTTGAACAGTTCCAACAGTGCCCCGACAGCTCCAAAATAACCCTAGAAAAACAATGGAAAACTTCTGTACAATTATCTCTGAACCTTAGCCAAATACCTATTGTTTTTTGTAATTCTGAGAATGCTACCCCCCCAATGTTGTAGATAAAAGAGAAATTTAAAATCTGAATCCTGTGCCATGAAACATGGCAGAATAGTCATAATAATATTAGCAACAACTATATAACTTATTGGACACCTACTTGTTTATATATGTTAAATAAGTTTACAAATGTAAAGTGCTGGCACATAGTGTGTGCTAAATAAATGCTGGGTACTGTTAGTATCATAAATATTTCATTTTAATTTTGCCATGGCAAAATTCACATTATTATTTGTGAAATAATAGATGAGGAATGGAAGGTCATAAAGTAAATTACCTTGCACTGTCACACAAATTGTGCCAGGGCTTAACTCTGAATCTAACTTCAAAGCTGCATATCATAGGAGAAAACCCTAAGCTTCCCTCAGTAGCTCTTGGACAGGTACTTAAATCAGCCCGAGCTTTACTTTGCACATCTGTAAAATAAAAGCCCATGTTTCTGTGAAAATGAAGGGGAATGAAAAACAGAAATTGTTAGAAAACCTGTATCATAGTTTGTTTGGGCTGCTATATATAATAAAGTACCATAGACTGAGTTATAAACAATAGAAATTTCTTTCTCAGTTCTAGAGGCTAGGAAGTCTAAGATCAAAGTGTCTGTTGAGGGCCTATTCCTCATAGACGGCCATCTTCTCACTGTAACCTCCCACAGCTGGACCATATGGTGGAAGGGGCAAAGGAGCTCTCTGGGCTTCTTTTATAAGGGTGCTAATCTCATTCATGAAGCCTCAGCTTTCATCACCTAATCACCTCCCAAAGGCCCCACCTCCTAATATCATCACCTTGCGGGTTAAGATTTCAACGTATGAATTTTGGGGTGGGATGCACAAATATTCAGTTGATAGCAATCTGTTTCTAGAAGATAGAAGACTCTACTCATCATGTATTTGCCTGACCCAACAGTTATCTACTGCAGAAATTGGCGTGAAAGTGTCAGGACATGGTAGGATCTTTGTTGTTGGTGCTGCCAGCTCCCATTTATTGAGGCTACACTAATGGCTAGAAATTTTTCTAAGCATTTTACATGAATTTACTCATTTACACATCACAATAAGTGCCTGAGATAAATATTACTATCACCCTGTTTTACAAATGCTAAAACAGAGATGGAAAGGTAGAGTCATTGTAAAAGTCAAAGGCTGTGTTCTTAACTGCCTGGCTAGACTACTTCTTTTAGGAGATGCTCAATAATATTAATTAAATGAATGAGAAATTCAGTGAGTAAGGACTCCTAAGGCCAGGGCAGGTGACCAGAAAGCCACCATACCAGTGCCTCACCAAAGTTCTCTCTCCATAGTATTCTCCGGTAAGGCCTAAGCCAGAGTGAACTCAAGAATGTAGAGAATTTTCTGAGGGACACATTTAAGGGATTATAAGAATGCTCCAATTTCTCTGGCCATAGAGACTGAGTTATGGTATATAGTAACAAGCCAAAGCCATAATCTACAGATGTTTAGGATTATAGAGAGTGATAAGTGATACAGATGACTACATTTTGTACCTATAGGAGTGACTTTCCCCTAAACACTGGATTTTATTCCCTATATTACCACCAGCTCACAACCCGTGTGAACTTGTAGGTGACTTTTTAACCCTGAAAGTTTTCAGGCTTTGTTCTCTGCATTAGGCCAAGAGGAGCTGGATTTATAGTTGCCAGATAAAACACAGATAAATGCCAGATAAAATAACCAGGCGTCCCGTATTTTTATTGCTAAATATGGCAACTCTGCGTAGACTAGAACAGTAGTTTTCTTTTTTCTTTTTAATAATTTCTTAAAAGTTGAGAGGTTTTTTTCTTTTTCAAACAAAATCTTACATGGAAACTCATTAAATAAGCAGATTAAAAGGGAGCTCTCTGGCTGGGGGGAGGGGCAATGAAAGTTCTGGGACTAACTTAATTTTTTTTTAAATTATAATTGTATATATTTGTGAGATACAAAATGATATTATGATTTATGAATACAATGTAGAATAATTAAATAGAGCTAATTAACATATCCATCACCTCAAATACTTATCACTTTTTGTGGTGAAAACATTTGAAATTTACTTTGAAACATGTACTACACTATTATTAACTATATTTGCCACTCTATGCAATAGATCTCAAAAGAACTTATTCCTCCTATCTAACAATTAAATCCATGCAAGCTCAACTTACCTCATGTTCCAAAAATAGAGCTTTTAGCTGTCCTTTGGACCAAAAATCCATGGCATATGCTAGCAGCTTCATGGAGACCATATTGATTCTGAGAAAATTCCCAACAAACACAACTCTGTCTATATTCTGGAAAAAATGTTAAAGAAAAAGAATTGAACCATAGCATAAAAATAGCATTTAGCAAAGACCCAATGTTCTGTATGTCACTGTACAGAAACTTGAAGAGTGAATTTTATTTTATTTTTTGAGTGGTACTATTTCAGCATTTCCAAAACGAAGTTGGACATACCTCACAGGGCATTCCAAAAGAACAGAAGGGTGAGATTTTAGCTGGGCAAGGCAGAAACTGATATTCGGCTTATTTGCAGTTATTATGTCAGACTGCCTTAGATCTGACATGAAATTCACCTCCCAACACACATATGTAAAATTGTAACTGGAGTTTAAGTTTGGCTAAATTTTTGTGCATTCTCTCAATCCCCTAAAACTTCCAAGTATAAAATACTATTATAACAACTTACAAAAAGGAAACAATACTCAGTTTCTGCCCTCAGGCAATATGGTGGAATATCCTGTTTGGTCATCATATGGGTTAAAATATGGTAACCAAAATTCTGAGCATACACTTATGAACATTCTTTTCCTGTCCTGTCCATGCAGATGTGCTTCAAATCCCATAAGCTCCCAGCTCCAGTGCACTCACTGCACTTCCCACTCCCCCAGATATTTCTTAAGCTTAAGACTGAGCACAGCCTGTGTACCATGCAGAAGCTGCTCACCACTCACTCACTCACACAGCCAGTTGCTATGGTCACTCATATCAAAGGCAAGAGAGCCTTTGAAGCTGGTATTATTTTCTGCTCAGTCTATCAAGAGCAATCAGGGTCTGGGAACATCACCTTTTAACTGTCTCAAGTTTTAACAATGCATGTTCATGAACCCATTAGCCTCTGCAAATTTTTCATGGGTGGAGAGGTGGGGCTGGTTTTAATAAGTTTTCATAAAAAAAGAACCATACCCACAAATCACCCAGACTAAGAGGTAGCAAGGAACACTCAAAGTACACAACCCAGATTAAAGAGGAATTTAATTACATCTGGGAATTTCACCCTTTCCCCTAAAATAAGGGATCCCAAGTAAGGACCTGCTCAAAGCCCAGTCCTGCATTACCCTGGTAGAAAGCCAGAAGGAATAGTGGCATTAAAAGCTGATAAGCATTCCATGTCTCAAATAAATTCCAGGTGGGTTAAAGATGTAAATTAAGAAAGAAAGAAAGAAAGAAAGAAAGAAAGAAAGAAAGAAAGAAAGAAAGAAAGAAGAAAAAAAGACCAGAGGAAAACATAGGAAAATTAAAAAAAAAAAATGTTGAAGTAGAAAAGGTAAAATACTCAAAGTCCATTTTAAACAGATTAATATATTTACTTTAAAAAAACCAAACATTTATTCAGGGGGAAAAAAACATCACCACAAATAAATCCAAATGGGAAGCAATAAATAGAAAATATTTTCAGTCTATAACACATGAAATGATTTGATACTTAATTAATAAAGAGTTCCTACAAATAAATAAGAAAAAAGACCAACAACCCAATAGAAAAATGAGTGAAGCTTTGACTGAATCCAGGAGAAAAAAAAAAAGAAAAATGAGTGAAGAGTATTAATAGACTGTTCACATGTATACAAAACAAATACTAATGGCTATTAAATATATGAAAAATGCGTAACCTCTCTTATAATAAGAAAAATGCAAATTAATCCCAAAATAAAGTACCACTTCTTACCTATTAGATTAAAAAAGATCAAAAAGTTTGATGACTCTCTGTGGAGAAAGCTTTACTTTCATATTCTGCTTGGTGGGAATATAAATTAGAACCACCTTTATGGAGGGAATTTTATATCTGGTAAAATGACAATCAACATATCCTTTGACTCTGCAATTTCCCTTCTAGGAATTTATGCTACAGATATGCTCAGATATATGTGAAATGATGTGTGTGTATGCACATGCATACATGTGTGTGTATAGATACTATATATAAATATACTGAGGATTTTCTTTTTGGAGATGAGCTCTCACTCTGTCACCTTGGCTAGAGTGCAGTGGCATCATCATAGCTCACTGCAACCTCAAACTCCTGGGCTCAAGTGATCTTCCTGTCTCAGCCTCTTGAGTAGCCGAAATACAGGCACACGACCACCATTGCCTGGCAAATTTTTTTATTTTTGTAGAGATAGAGTTTCACTCTTGCTCAGGCTGGTCTTGAACTCCTGACCTCAAGCAATCCTCCCACTTCAGTTCCCAAAGTGCTAGGATTACAGGTGCGAGGCACCTTGCCTGGCTGTGCAGATTTTTAATAATAGCAAAATACTAGAAAAACCTAAATATCATTTGGAAATTGATCAAATCAATAATAGCATATCTATATGCTAAGGTGCTATATGGCCATTAAAAGATGAAGCAATTTTAAATATATTGATATGAACAATCTCAAGATGTGCTATGTAAAAAAGCAAAAGGCAGTATTTGCAGAGGTGCTATTGAAGTATGTAGGATAGACTCATATAAGGTCTAGGATTTGCTTTCTAATACATTAGCAAAAAAGAGAAGAAGGAGAAAGGAGGAGAGAAGAACAGAAGGAAGAGGAAGAAGAAAACAGAGATAGATTAAGCTGTGTTGTGAAGTCTTGATACTTGTCGAGTCTGGGTTGATGGATATATGGAGGTTCTTTATACTGTTCTCTCTCCTTTATGTATGTTTACCAATTTTCATAATAAAAAGTTGATAAAACAACTTTTTGATGTAGAACAGTATGCAGGATGAATTGTATAGGTAAGTCATTATATCTCAATAAAGCTGTTATTTAAAAAAGAATATTATATAGAGTTTGCTACCCTTGGAAGGATATATATACCCTATAACATATACAATATAGAACAAAAAAACTAAGAACAATGGCTGCATCTAGTGAGAGACAGGGGTGGAAAGGGAGACTTGCTTCCTTGTATACCTTCTGATGTCTTTAGAACTCTGTATCCTGTGTTTGTATTATCTATTCAAAAACATGAATAAGAAAATTAAAAGTTGATGGGGAAGCACTTCATAGCATTCCAAGAATCACAGAAAAAATGTTTTAGCTTCAGTAAATCTGTTGGCCCTCTATGCAATGACTGAAATCAAAGATTCTCAAATCAGTGACTCCAGAGAGCAAAGCAATGACTGAAGAACTTGGTGACTGCTCCCACAGGGAGACGTGTTGCTGCCAGTCGTTGGTGTGCCCACCGGGAGCCTGCACTGCCTGGACACCCTCTAATGGAGCCTTGGCCCCAACATGACCAGTGATTCCCTTCATTCATTCAGCTCCATAGAATCATCTAAAATATTAATAGTTATTCAAACCAGAGCATAACATGGATACATTTTCAAACAGGCACTTTTGTTACACTTCAACAATAAATGGCTTTAAAACTGAAATCAAGGGCTGGGTGCAGTGGCTCATGCTTGTAATCCTAACACACTTTGGGAGGACAAGGCAGGAGGATCCCTTAAGGCCAGGAGTTCAAGAACAACATGGTGAAACCCCGATCTCTACAAAACATTTAAAAATTAGCTGGGTGTGGTGTTGCATGCTTGTAATCCTAGCTACTCTGGAGGTTGTGACAAGAGGATCACTTGAGCCCAGGAGTTCAAGGTTACAGTGAGCTATGATCATGCCACTGAACTCCAGCCTGGGCAACAGAGCAGGATTCTGTCTCTTTAAAAAAAAAAAAAAAGAAAGAAAGAAAGTGAAAAGTAAGTCACTTGCTCTTCCCCAAAGGGATTATGATAACCTGTGAAAAGACCTGCTGGCTCACTTGATCCAGAAGTGCAAGAAGCCAGCTGTGTGAAAAGTAAGGGGAAAGGGCATCTATTGCTCTATAGGGCAAGGGATGTTACTATCTGACTGACCTTTGAGAGCCCATGTGTATAACGAGCTGCACACACATTAGTCTTAGGACTTATTTGGCACCTTGGAAAAACTCCCTTTAAAAGGTCAATGTTAAAAAATAAACTCTCTGTTACAATAAGTCCCATGACCAAAGTGGACTTTGAAAAGGCACATCTCTGGAATACTCTTTTATCTGAATATCAGCCTCTGAATATTTAAACTCCATCTGAACTAGGTGCTTCCAAAAAGTTATGTTCCTGACCTACAGGCTAGTAACATACTCTAGTCAATGTTGTGAAAGAAGAGTGTCTCTTCTGTTACCCCAGAGCTCAAAGGCAGGGCTAACACCCACCTGTCATAATCACTGCCTCATACCGTAACACTCCACTACTCAATGGGAGGGAGTCCAAGGGGGGGGGTCTGAGTACCTGTAATGTTCTATTTCTTGATCTGAGCAGTGGCCACGTAGGTGTGTGCATTTGAGTGTGAATATTAACCAAGCTGTATGCTTATGATCGGAGCCTTCTTCTATATGTATATTTCTACTAAAAATTATGTTTTTTTAAAAACTTCATTACTAATCTACTATGGTTCTTTAATACTCTTCTATTACCTGTTCCATGCCCCAACTTCTCTTTCTTGTCTTCCTAACACACCTCAGTGAGAAGAGAGTTGTTCTACCTTACACATCTGGTATTTCAAAAAAGGGTTCCATATTTTCCAAGGGAATTTTGCAATGTTTCAAAACATGTTAACAAAGCTTTGTCTGTCACCAGCTTTACCCCATCTTGTGCCTGGGGCTCTGGCTGGCCTTGACTGTAGCAAGCTCTCTGTGCTTTGATAGCCCTGTACAATGCTGCTTGAACTCCATGCCACAAGGCAACACTGTAAAGAAGCTGAAAGCAGAGAGAAGATCAAATATTGTAAGTGGAATATTTTACCTGCAATTATTAGCAAGGATGCTCAGAGCTTTTCCTCACATTGCAGTGAGCATATGGCAATAATGATGGTTAGACGCTATGACATGGGTTGTAATTTTACCATATTTCCATGGTTGGATAGTTTATCAGTTGTTATCATTCAGTGCTTTCTTAAAAATAAAACACATACTTCTCTCCTCCCCCAATACATACCCCTCCTGTTCTACAAGGTGTGACTACAGTAAAGGTCAGGTTTCCCAAGGATATGTAGTTTTGCAAGAGTCACTAGGCATTGCACTGCCAACGACGATGTGTATGAATGACACACAGCTTTCCCTGGCCTTACCTCATTCAACGCACACATCCGAGCAATGGAGCCGATGTTGTTGGTGATGGTGACCAATGTGGCCCGGGCAAGGTCTTCCTTGCTGATGGAATCTCGCTTTTCTTTACTCATCATGTTGCCAAAGCTATGTTGGAAATATTAGCAAGAGTGTTCAAAATCATCCTCAGGCAGGGCCCATGCTTCAACCAAGGTACTATGGAAAGCTTTATGAATAACTCTGTTCAAACTCAAATGACCTGATTTTGCTACCATGGTTTATAAGCAGACAGGATTACGGTATGAATGGCTGGCTGCCCTTTTCTTAATAGGGACAAAGTCGCATGGCTATTAATGGGGGGAAAATTTTAATGCCTCTAGCTAGCTGGAAAAGAATGAAACAGGGGAAACTGTTGCAGTTTTCCAGGACCTTCTTTCAAAGTTGCCTTATTTTAAGCATAAGCACCAAGAGCTAAACATTTCAGTGCTTCATTAAGGGAAGGAGATCAAGTCTGAGCTCCAATACCATAGATACTTGCACCAGGCCAGTGGGTTGACATTAAAAAAAATAAATAAATAACTCAGTGAATGGCCAGGGTGGAGAGGTTGCCTTGTGTTTAACCACTACTGCTGCTAGCTACTTAGTCTCTACCTTGATGCTACAGCAGATCCTTGAAGGCCAAATCGTTCATAGTCTCCTCCGTAAATGTCCTTCACCAGCTTATCAACATTGGTGCTGTCGCCTTTAGCTGCCATTTCCAGAGCTTCTTCAAAGGTCTCACAACCAGTCAGCAAGCAACATAGGCCTAGGAATGTTCCACCTCCAAGACTGAAGGAACAATAAGGTTTATTTTTAAATTTTACTTTAAGATATGCCCATCCAAGTCCCCAACTACATCAAGACCATTAATATAGGTTAATAAAAACAGAAGAAAAACAAAGGGGCACTTGTATTAAAGTGCTAGGGTACAACAGACCTTTAGGATAGATTGGATATGAAAAGAGGGCAGACTAAATAAACATTGAGGAAAATTTGCCCCAAATTTGAGAACCAACCTGAGAAAGATTCTCACTGATTTCCGTTGTGAGACCTTCAACTAGCCACTAACCTAAGGGCTTTGTTCAGCCTTCCCACCTATGAAATGGGGCCAAATCATGATCTCTTCTATTTAGAGGGTGGTCTGAAATCAGCAAATAACCAAGAAATGACTGCTATTAAAAACCACATGTAGCTAATACGAATACTTAGAAAAAGAACTCACATGTACATAAAGCATAATTTACAGCTATGCAGCTAAATTCTCCAGTGGAAAAATTGACCTAGGACTCCGCCAGGAGTAGGCAGCCCAAAAGCTGCCTTTCCCCTGATCTTGCTTCTGTAGCAGAGATAATCTCATTTGGTCTTCTTGAAGATTTCTAGAAGAAAACTACAAGTCTGTTCTGATACTGAATTTTTTCTAGTAGACTTTGGAAAAGGTTATTAACATTTTATGTATCACCCCAATAGTAAAAAATAGTAGCAAAGGTCAATAAATGGTTTCAACGCTTGAGTTATGTTTTAAAAGCTTTTAATTGTTTCAAGGAAAGTTCTTCTACAATAGTCTTTTCAGACAAAATTAGAAACTAATTTTAGCCAAGAATGAATGCAATTGTTTCAATATCAATAAATGCAATTGTGTAATAATATCAAAGTTACCTATTGAAAAGCAGATTCAGAGTAAAGCTATGAGCAGTGAACTCCTGACAGGAAAAGGAGCACTGATTCCTAAAGCCATGGACGTAAGTTTTCCTCTTTATTTACTACATAGAAGTGTAAATGTAGGAGGGATGCTCATATCAGTCTATTCTGAAGCCCAAAGAGCTACTAGTTCTGGGAATCCAATTGGTATTTGGGCACTGGCTTTTATTTTATTTTATTTTTTTTTTGAGACAGAGTCTCACTTTGTTGTCCAGGCTAGAGTGAGTGCCGTGGCGTCAGCCTAGCTCACAGCAACCTCAAACTCCTGGGCTCAAGCGATCCTATTGCCTCAGCCTCCCAAGTAGCTGGGACTACAGGCATGTGCCACCATGCCTGGCTATTTTTTACATATATATATCAGTTGGCCAATTAATTTCTTTCTATTTATAGTAGAGACGGGGTCTTGCTCTTGCTCAGGCTGGTTTTGAACTCCTGACCTCGAGCAATCCGCCCGCCTCGGCCTCCCAGAGAGCTAGGATTACAGGCGTGAGCCACCGCGCCCGGCCCTGGGCACTGGCTTTTAATTCTAAGAAAAAAAAAAATCAAGGAGGGATTAACTTAAATTGAAAAAAGATGCTTTGGGAGGCTGAGGTGGGAGGATTGCTTGAGCCTAGGAGTTTGAGGTTACAGTGAGCTATGATGATGACACTGCACCCTGGGCAACAGAGCGAGACCCTGTCTCCACACACAAAAAAGGAAACTTAGAGTAAATGATATTTACTGTCAAAAACTATTAATAAGGCAGGGTATGGTGGCTCACGCCTATAATCCTAGCACTCTGGGAGGCCAAGGCAGGAGGACTACTTGAGCTCAGGAGTTCAAGACCCCCCTGAGCAACAGTGAGACCCCATTTCTACTAAAAATATAAAAATCAGCCATGTGTTGTGGCACAGGCGTGTAGTTCCAGCTACTCAGGAGGCTGAGGCAGGAAGATTGCTTGATCACTTGAGCCCAGGAGTATGAGATTGCAGTGAGTTACAATGACACTACTGCAATCTATGGAGGGTGACAGAGTGAGACTCTGTCTCAAAACAAAACAAAACAACAAAACCAAGTAAAAAACTCCCCAAAATCTGTTAATAAGAAGTTTCCAGATTGTAGATAGGCACACAGTTCTTTAAGTTACATCTAAAGTGAAACTGCATGTAATAGTCTTAAATTGTGATTCTTACAAAACTACAGACATGATTGAAATTATGGGTTCTCAAGGAAAATTATGTAGCTAGGCACCACCAATAGCAGCTACTCAAACTGTAGGTGCAGTGCCATGAGGAAACAAATTGCTCCATACCCATTATTACCTTGACAACTCAGTCTCAGGAGAAATTGCAGATTTTCTCTAAGAAAGTTTACCTTTATTTACATTTAACGTGGGGTGTCATGGTACATTGTCAGTTTCAGCCTACCCTACACAAAGCTAGTGTGGAAACACTTTTCGGTTTGTCTGCAATATGGATTTGTTTTGTTTTCTCCCTGTGTCTTTTTTTTTAAAGACATCTTTGCTCCCATTTTCTAGTTCCTAAATATCTTTCACCCCTATTAATAATCTTTCTTTGAACATTAGGTATTTATATTAATCAAGGCATTCAACAACCCACTCCAAAGGTAGGCAACTGAAGACACTGGCAGACTTAGAAAGAAGGTAACTCATCAACTGATGTGTTGGTATAAGTGAAAAAGGGCAAGTGCCTTATATGACTGGAAAATGACAGGTGACTCCAGATAAAGAATTGGAGCTGAATGGGGAAAGCGAGCATGCGTTTGCACAGTGGGTACACTGCAGATAGGAGGAAAGAATGCAGTCGCAGAAGAGCCACAGTCTCCCAGCACTTTATTAGCATCCTTGACCTGCTAACCATTCTTTAATCAAGTGAGTTCCTTGCTCACAATCAAATACATCTGTTTCGGCAGGCGCACAGTAAAACCCTCAGTAGTATATCAGTGACAAAACTATTGCTAGAAAAAGCCATTGAATATTATTATCATTTAAAAACAAAACAAAACAAAACAAAGAAACAGCATTGTAGTGAGGGATGTAGAAGAAGTAGAAGGCTTCCATTACTGAGTTCTTGTGTCCTTAAAATAGATTCCAAAGTGGTAAGATGAGATGTACTGCTACTTTCACCAAAGATTCAAAATTCTTTACATCCCTCTTTTAACAGACTATACATTCTAACAATGTCAGCTATAAAGTACTATTTTCCCCCTAGACTTCTATAATAAAAATTGGAGTTATGTCACTAGAAAAAAATGCTGCTATGCAATCTGGGATGCAAAAAAATCACATATAACACTGAAATGAACCACTTAAAACTATGTTTAAAAAGAAATTGATATCCTGTAATGATGTGGCTTCTTAAAAATAAAAATGCCTAATGAGAAAGTCAGGTATAATATAGTAAAAGAAAACCTGGAATTATAGCTATGGGTTCACAATAAGAGTAGTAAAACTTAAAGCTTAAGCCATTTGCTTAGATCAGTGATTCTCCAAGTTTGTTCTGTAAGCTGATGTTCACTGCTAACCGTAATGGTTTATGCCAAAGGTTTTCTAACTTTAATCAAAAGAAACATCTGGCAAAACAACACTGAATGCATAAGGATCAGGGCCCCACAGGCTTAATGTTTCATTGCCCTCCCCTGCCTGTGGCAGGCCCTGAAAGGGCTTCCTGTTAACCTTCAGGCCCCTATAGCAACCTTCCAAAACTACTGATTGAACAGAGAGTTTATTAGACATCCAGACAGAATTTCTTGATGATTGCATAACACTGGTCATTAATGGACATTTCCCAATAATTGAAATTTATAGACATTATTATCCATGTAATAGAAGCCAGATACCATAATTAACTCCTTAGCAGCTATTCAAGAAGATAACCCAGATCCCTGGGGCCTCCAAGTTTGAGAAAATATGCCTGTGATGTAATTCATGAAATTGTTAAGTGTTAACCAATAAAACTGTAATATCTCTAATTGTGAAACATGTTTAGCTTATTGTTACCTTGGGACTAGTGTTACCCATTCAATTATTCTTTCTGGGAGGAAGTCTGTAGTTTCTTAAAAATTGTACATTTATCAGGAGATCCCTCTCTAAGGTAAAACCAAGTCAGTTAAAATATTCAAGTCTCCGATACGCCGGACAATCCTAATGAGGCCATGGGGTCAGTTCTGATTCTTGTATGAGCAAGTAAGCTTAGCAGTATTCTTAGATTCTTGTGTGAATAAGCAAGCTTCTGCGTTCTCAATTAGAAAATCTGTCTAGTAGCAATTGACTTACACAGCAAAGCATATACTCAGGACACGGGCAGGCTTTAGTCAGAATGTGTGTGTGCGTGTGTGTGTCTATGCGTGCATATGCTAGGGTTTCTCAACAGCAGCACTATTGACATTTGAAACTTGATAATTTGTTGTTGGTGGGGGTGGCAGCTGCCTTATGTACCGTAGGATTTTAGCAGTATCCCCGACCTCTACCCACTAGATGCCAGTAGCACCCTACCTTCAATTATAACAACCAAAAAGTGTCTCTAGACGTTGTGAAATTGCCCCCCACCCCCAGAGGTGAGTGGTGTTAGATCTTCAAAATACACTGGAAGAGCAATGCTCTCCTCCTAATGGGTAAGTAGTCCTGTAGAATTTCAGTACTGGGAAATCTTATAAAAACCTTATAGAAACAACCCACTTCATGGCAGAAATGAGGATATTGAGACCCAGAGAAGTTATACGATGTCTTCATCTATCAAAAACAAAAATTTCAACATCACATACCAAAGCACATTGTATTAATACATAGCACTAATTCCTTAAGTTGTTTGTCCAATAAGTTGGAGAAATACTTTATACCAAATCCCTCCTCTTAGAAGTAAGGACAATCTGTTTAATTTTGTTTACACTGGGATGTCTCAAAAGGTATCTGACTCCTCATCCTGTTGTCACATTGAATCCCCACTAACAAGAAGCTGGGCCCATTTGTTCTATATGGGCCTTGGGGCAGGTGCATGGAAAAGCAAGGCCCCCCTGCCCGACTTCTTGTCCACTGCACTCCAAAAGTCCCTAGGAGGTGTGTTGACTCTCCCTTTTCAGCTGGAGCATTTAATTGAGGATAAAAAAAATTTTTTTTTTTGTTTGCTGGTTGGAGTGATGTATTATTTCAAACCTAGTTTGGTTTGCTGGTTGGAGTGATATATTATTTCAAGCAATCTGTCCTGTGCTAGGCATGAGGACATTTCCAAAATAAGGTTTCTTCTGAAGCCCTCTCTGACCATCAGCATCTTTCCATCTGAATTCTCCTGTGCCATTTGTCCCTGCCATTCATTTGACACTTAATATATGCCATCTTGTTGGGAGAACTCAGATGTGTGCAATTCTTTTGCCCCCAACCCGATCACAATCTCCGTCAGAGCAAGAACTATGTTTTATTAACCTTTATATAAATTACCCTCTTACTACTTGAACATATCATTAAACAAATCCTTTTTGGTTGGCTGAGAAGGCCAAGATATTTCTTTCAAAAATGAATTCAATAAAAACAAGCTTTTACTATAAACTGGTCATAAGGGAAGAGGCTTAGTTTTAAACATAAAAAAAGTTCTCCTAGTGTAAAACATGTTTACCTGGTCCCTGTAACTCTTTTATAGTTGTCCTTGGAGTACACTGCTAGAATGCTGACACCTGAGCCCATGTTAACCAGCAACATAGGGTATGGGTTATCAAGGCAGTACGGCTTTTTTTGACACAATTCAGGATTTGTGGGATTTTCAAAATAGTAACATTCCGGCTTGCCGTTGAAGCCAACAGAGTCAACATAAAGCAGGCCCTGAATCAGACAGTCCAGTTCATCCAGTTTATGGAGCTGCAGGTCAGCAATCTGAAAGAAAACAAAACCTTGTGAGATAGTGTGATCATCTAGAAGCCCCAGAGGGTCTAGCTGGATTTAATATTGGATCATTCACATTAAAAGCATGGAAACACCCTAAAACAGTAAGTGGTGAAATCTTGCTGATAATCAGTCACTTCACTGGAAAGGTAGCCTTCACTCGATAGCACATCTGCCCACAGTACATGCTAAAGGACAGGGACTTGGCTAGTTGCTTGGGAAGCATCCATCAGCATATGTAGTGGTTGAATGGTTGCTACTGAAAGATACGATCATGTTCTAATTCTCAGGACCTGTGAATGTGTCCTTATTTGGAAAAGGGTCTTTGCAGGTGTACTGAAGTTAAGAATCTTAAAATGAAGCCATCATCCAGGATTATCAGGGTAAGCCCTAAATCCAATGACAAGCACACAGACACACAGGACAGATTTGAAAGACACAAAGGAGAAAGCCACGTGAAGATGAAGGCAGAGACTGGAGGGCTGTACCACAGGCCAATGAATGCCAACAGCCATCAGAAGCTGGAAGCAATAAGAAATGGAATCTCCTCAAGAGCCTCTGAAAGAAGTACAACCTTGACAATGTTTTCATTTCATACTTCTGGCCTCAATAACTATAAGCAAATACATTTTTGTTGTTTTAATCACCAAGTTTGTTTAGTAAACATTTATTAAATGGAACAGGGAAATTTATTACCTCCTGGATCACCCCAAACTGAAAAGTAGCAATTTTATCAGTCATTCCTGGAACCATAGGTCAACCTGCTTAAAAATTAATCAGAGGTTCATCAACAATATTGACAGCAAGGCCCAGAGCCAACATCACAAACACGGACAAAGTCTGTGCAGCTGGACATTCTGAAACTACACTAGGGAAAAAGAAAAACCTGTCAAGGCAAATAAACTAAGCACGTACAACTTTGATTTGAAAGGAAATATTGTTATCTCACCTTTCCTCTCAAAATCATTTTTAAACAAAGTGCTAGTAGCAAACAATCGTCTCTTCTGCACATTTTACAGAGGGATGGACATTTATGAAACCTGAGGTCATGCAAACCCAGACTGGGAAACAAAGGTATTAGTCACTTTTATTGAAATCTAAAGACCTCCCTCAAAAGTCCTCACCATCCAGGAGAAAGGACAGGCTCTCAAGTACAGGCAATGAGTCATTGTTATTTGGATTTTCAAACAGGACATATAAAATTCAGGACAAGTTGGGAATCAATCCTCAGACTCTGTAGTTCATTGGTACAACTGAATTAACTTTGTGGGAAGCTTAAAAGCAGCATGTTAATATTTCAGCAACTGAGAAATACTCTTTCCCTGGGTTTAGTTTTCTTTACATCAGGGGTCACAAACTCAAATGCCTAAAGGAGACAGAAAGAAAAGAAAGGCGTGAAGCCCTTGACTAGACGTAAAATCACAGAATGATGGGTACTGCAGCCAAGATAATCCACAGCAAAGACAACCTGCATGCATTTAAAATTCACCTCCTACCATTGTTGCCATGTGGTAATGGGGGCCCAGTATTGCCAAAGGATCCTATTTTTGAAGAGCCAGAAATCCAGATGTTTTAATGTTATATCTTCTAATTTTTAAATGCTGAGAGCTAATTTAACATTTAAAAAAAATACATTGCAGGCCAACGACACATGTCTGTGGGCCGAATCTGACTTCCATTCTGCCAATTATATATATTCTAATGCTGATCTCTATAATAGGCCTTTAATGATGATGAATGTGAGCTATCAGATCCAGCAAACATGCTGATGAAGCTTCATCTAATTTGAACATAACCTTGTAACTAAGGTATGCTGAGAAGTGTTTAACAACCAGCTCTCTGGGAACAAAAGCCCTGGTTTCTAGTATTTATTAATTTCTGTGGTGTAATCACTACCACATGACCAATTTCAAGCTATTGGCATGTCACTAAACAAAAAATTGGGAAAAGATGCATACCTGGACTCTGTTAAGCCAGTAGGAGCTGGCTCTAGCACCCCACCACTTGTTTTTTAGCACTTTTGGAGATTTTGAGTTCTGCCCATTCCTAAATCATAAAGTTAAATTTAAGCCATTCCCCAAACTTAAAAACAACAAACCTAGGTTTGCCCTAAGACTTAAACTCTGTAAATGGAAGCTAACTGATAACTATATACATCCCATCTGTAGGATTTGGGGCATGGAAGCTACTGTCATTACCCATTTTGCAGAAATAATACATCAGTGATTAGGTTAAGTGACCTACTTGAGATCCTAAGGCTAGCAAGTAGGGGAAGAGGTAAAGTACAGAAAACTTTAAAACTACAACTCTGAAAAACTACCATGTTTTGCCTAGTGCCAAAGTTACCCAAGCGAGTATGGGTATAGTGGGGTTTTCAGATTCAGAACCACCTGGAGAGTTTGTTAAGCACAGATTGCTGGGCCCCACCCCCAGTTTTTAATTGCATTTCTAGCAATATCCCACGTGATGCTGATGCAGCTGGTGCTGGGGCCACACTTTGAGAACCATTGATATTGAAGGAGGAGCACAGTGTTTAGAGATGACGAGCTGGGAACGAGTCCATTTCCATAGCCCAGTACAGGTATTTGATAAAGTCACGTACTTCCTACGAGCACACACTCTAGCTAACTCACAAGGCTATTTTCAAGAATCACATGAAACAGCTGTGTAAAAATGTTTTGCAAGCTATAAAGTACTATACATGAGTTATAATTACCACACACATGAGAAGTAAAATAATTCAAATCTTTTTATCTCAAGTTGAAATACATTTTGAAATATTACTTCAAAACTGAAGACTCTAATTTTTAGAGTAATTCCCTATGTACTAATATTAGAAAAAATATGGGTCCTAAATACAGCATGCTCAGGATACAGTTAAAAGAGGGGGGGTCTCTCTATGTATTTTAGCTCATTTTGTCAAAAATAACTTACTGAACAGCTTACTAACTAAATAAAAGAATCTGTTACAGGCCGTATGTGGTGGCTTACACCTGTAATGCTAGCATTCTGGGAAGCCGAGGTGAGAGGATTGCTTGAGCTTAGGAGTTTGAGACCAGCCTGAGCAAGAGCGAGACCCCATCTCTACTAAAAGTAGAAAAATTTAGCCGGGCATGGTGGTGCGTGCCTGTAGTCCCAGCTACCTGTGAGGCTGAGGCAGGAGGATCAGACCGTTTGAGCCCAGGAGTTTGAGGTTGCTATGAGCTAGGCTGATGCCATGGTACTCTAGCCTGGGCAAGAGAGTGAGACTCTGTCTCAAAAAAAGAAAGAAAAAAAGAAGAAAAATCTGGTAAAAACCAACCCAAGAGGTTCCATATCTACTCCCTGGGAAGATTCTATGGACCTATCCCAAAACAGTGATATCTCTCACCTATGGTTGAAAAATGAAAAATGAGTCACCAAATTGTGTTTTGGAAATGAGTAAAATACACATTTGTATGACACCTTATATTTCCAAGGCACTTTTGCTGATACTGGCTCCCTAAATCAAATTGGAATTGACAGAAAATATTCTACTAAATCAAGAATAATTTGCATATAAAATGGTTGATTCTGAATTACAAAATTACACTCAAGTTTCTTTTCCTTTCATAAAGGTTACCTAACAGAGACATTAAAGAGAGATGAATTTCAGACAGTTTCAGTGAGTGAGAAATATAACAAAACCTCAAAGATGGCTTTTCCCCCCTCTACCCAGTGATGAAAGGGGCCATCAAAAGTGTCAAGTCAGAACGAATGGAATATGACAGTATCTATCAAACATTATGCTCCTGCAATATCACAAATCAGTCCCTAGACTAATAATAGGAACCAAGCTAATAAGTGTTCTTGAATGGTCCCCTTACATTTAGAGATTCCACATATCCACAATTATCCTACCCTTCCTGATGATTTTTCCACCATTACACTTTTTTAGGCTGTTCCCTTGCAGATTTCTGGAAGAAGGAAAGGCAATTCTTAAGCTCTCACGCATCAAAAAATGTGATGAAATCAACCAGAAAATTGGCCAGGCATGGTGGTTCACATCTATAATCCCAGCATTTGGGGAGGCAGAGGCAGGAGGTTCATTTGAGGCCAGGAGTTTGAGACCAGCCTGGTTAACCTAGTGAGACTTTGTCTCCATAAAAAGTTTAAAAATTAGCTGGGCATGGTGGCACACACTTGTGGTTCCAGCTCCTCTGGAGGTAGGCTAAGCCAGCAAGAGCTCTTGAACCTAGGAGATAAGGCTGCAGTGAGCTATGATCACACCACCACACTCCAGTGTAGTGAGACCCATCTCAAAAAAAAAAAAAAAAAACAAAAAAACACAAAAAAACACCTCCCCCCTAAAAAACAAGCAACCAGAAAATCCTTTATGTTGCCCTAAATCTTATGTCAACCAAAGAAGAGTGTTTTGTATCCTATTTGTTCAAAGGTAGAGATTTTGTGGTTTAAGTAATTAAAAGAGTCCCTTATAAACTTCTAATTAATATTAGCCTTGGACCGAACAAAACTTACAAGTATCTACAGGCATACTTCAGAGATATTGGGGTTCAATTCCAGACCGCTGCAATAAAATGAATATGGCAATAAAGTAAGTCTCAGGAATGTTTTGGTTTCCCAGTGCATATAAAGGTTATACATACTTTATATTGTAGCCTATTAAGTGTGCAATGGCATTATGTCTAAAAAAAATGTACCTATCTTAATTTTAAAATATTTTATTGCTAAAAAATGTTAATGATCATCTGAGCCTTTGTGAGCTGTAATCTTTCTGAAGAAGGAGCGTCTTGCCTCAATGTTGATGGCTGCTGGCTAATCAGGGTAGTGTTTGTTGAAGAATGGGGCAGCTGTGGCAATTTCTTAAAATAAGACCACAATGAGGTTTGCCACATCCAGTGACACTTCCTTTCACAAAAGATTTCTGGTAGCTTATAATGCTGTTTGATAGCAATTTACTCACAGTAGAATTGCTCTCAATATTGGAGTCCATCCTCTCCAACCCTGTGCCAACTGTTTTATCAAATACGTTTATGTATTAATAATATTCTGAATCTTCTGTTGTCATTTCAACAATGTTCACAGCATTTTTATCAGGGGTAGATTCCATCTCAAGAAACGCTTTCTTTGCTCATCCATAGGAAGCAACTCCTCATCAGTTCAAGTCTTATCAAGAGATTGCAGCAATTCAATCACATCTTAAGGCTCCACTTCTAGCTCTAGTTCTCTTGCTAATTCCAACAAATCTGTGGTTACTTCCTCCATTGAAGTCTTGAACCCCTCAAAGTCATCTATGAGGGTTGGAATCAATTTCTTCTAAATTCCTGTTAATGCTGATTTTGAACCCCTCTCATGAATCACCAATGTTCTTAATAGCATTGAGAATAGTGAATCTTTCCAGAAGGGTTTCAATTTACTTTGACCAGATTCATCAGAGGAGTTGTTATCTATGACAGCTACGAGGGCTGTCCGGAAAGTATTCAGCCAACCTTCTCCTTACTGTAACGAAAATGGTTACATGGCTGGATACTTTCCGGACAGCCCTCCTACAGCCTTACGAAATGTATTTCTTAGCTGGGCACAGTGGCACACACCTGTAATCTCAGCACGTTCGGAGGCCAATGTGGGAGAATCACTTGAGGCCAGGAGTTAGAGACCAGCCTGAGCAACATGGCAAGACCTCATCTCTACAAAAAATAGAAAAATCAGTCAGGCATGGTGGTGCATGCCTGTAGTCTCAGCTACTCCAGAGGCTGAGGCAGGAGGATCACTTCAGCCTATGAGTCTGAGGTTGTAAATGGCTACATTGATGCCACTGCACTCTAGCCCAGGCAACAGAGTGAGACCCTGTCTCCAAAAAAAAAAAAAAAAAATGTGTTTCTTAAATAAAAAGACTTGAACATCAAAATTACTCCTTGATCCATGAGCTGCAGAATGGGTGTTGTGTTAGCAGACATATGAAAACAACATTAATCTCCTTGTACATTTCCATCAGAGCTCTTGAGTAACTAGGTACATGGTCAATGAGCAGTAATATTTTGAAAAGAGCCTTTTTTTCTGAGCAGTAGGTCTCAATAGTGGGCTTAAAATATTCAGTAAACCATTTTATAAAGAGATGTGCTGTTCTCCAGGCTTTGTTGTTCTATTTATAGAACACAGGCAGAGTAGATTTAGCATAATTCTTAAAGGCCCTTGGATTTTCAGAATGGTCAATGAGCAATGGCTTTAACTTAAAGTCACTAGCTGCATTAGCCCCTAACAAGAGAGTCAGCCTGTCCTTTGAAGCTATGAAACCAAGCATTGACTTTTCCTCTTTAGCTATGAGAGTCCCAGATGGCATCTTCTTCTAATATAAGGCTGTTTTGTCTACATCAAAAATCCGTTGTTTCATTTCAATTATCTTAGCTAGATCTTCTGGATAATTTGCTGCTTCACCTTGTACTTTTATGTTATGAAGATGGCTTCTTTCCTCAAAGCTCATGAACCAACCTCTGCTAGCTTCAGACTTTTCTTCTGCAGCTTCCTCACCTCTCCCAGGTTTCATAGAATTGAAGAGAGTTAGGGCTTTGCTCTGGACTAAGCTTTGGCTTAGGGGAATGTTGTGGCTGTTTTGATCTATCTAGACCACTAAACCTTTCTCCATATCAACAATAAGGCTATTTTGCTTTCTCATCATTCTTGTGTTCACTGGAGTAGCACTTTTAATTTCCTTCAAAAATCTTTCCTTTGCATTCACAAGTTGGCTAACCAGTGCAAGAGGTCTGGATTTTGGCTTGTCTCAGCTTTCCTCACTAAGCTAAATCATTTCTAGTTTTTGATTTAAAATGAGAGCCATGTAACTCTTCCATTCACTTGGACTCTTACAGGTGATTGTAGGGTTATTAATTGGCCTAATTTCAATATTTTTGTGTCTCAGGGAGTAGGGAGGCTCGAGGAGAGAACAACAAATGGAGAAACAGCCAGACGGTGGAGCAGTCAGAGCACATACAACATTTATCGATTAGGTTCATTATCTTATATGGGCATGATTCACGGTGTCCCAAAACAATTATATTAGTAACATCAAAGATCACAGATCACAGTAACAGATATAATAATAATGAAAAAGTTTGAAATATTACAACAATTACCAAAATGTGACACAGACACAAAGTAAACACATGCTGTTGGAAAAATGGCACCAATAGACTTGCTCCACAGGGTTGCCACAAACCTTCAATTTGTAAAAAATGCAATATCTGTGAAGCGCAATAAAGCGAAGCATAATAAAGCAAATGGCCATAAAACAAGGTATGTTCATATTGTAATAAAGAGCTATGATAGCAAAAAGAATGACTTTTTTCCTATAAATTTTCTGTTGCTAAATACTTTGCATTCTTAAGAATACTTTTGTTGAATTAGGAAGTGTGGCTATGGATAAAATACTAGAATTGGTACATAAAATATTCTGCTAGGTTCTTTAAAACAACCCCTTAGAATATTGACACTGGGAATAAACACAAAAGTAACTGAAACCTACAGGTAATGGCCCTGGTGCATAGTCATGCAGGATTCCCCACCTTGAAGACCACTTTTTAAATGGTGGGATTTCTCATTGGCTTATCAACGTCTTAGACTATTTGAAGTTACATGAAGTTTTTGTTTTGTGTTCCATTTTGGTAAATTATTAATTTTGAGGGCTAATTTTAGCCAGTCAGAAATTTGGTTGTGACAGTGATCCTAAAATTTTTACAAAGAAAGGAAGGAAGGAAAGAAGAAAAATAAAGAAGGAAGGGAAGAAGGGGAAAAGGAGGAAGGAAAGAAAAAAGAAGAAAAGAAAAAGGAAGAACAAAATGCAGGTTTGTTCAATTGAAAGTATTCTACACAGGAGTCTAATTTAATGCTTGCCTCATGGTTTTATAGCTCTTTCTTGTATATTCTAAATTGAGTGAAGAATAATTAACATTATCTAAGGATTTAAGTATATATACTATATATAAAAAGGATATAGTCATCAAACATAACAATTGCTTCTTATTCAGGGTCTGCTAAACATCTTTTACTTAGCCCTAATCACTCAGATGGATTTTTAAAACTCCTATCTGCAAAGTTGTATTGTACCAAAAACAGCAATTTTGTACAATAACAGGACTCTATAGGTATGTGTATGTAGTACTTTATTATTTGTCAAATTGTTTAATTTCTACAGTAGTATATATTTTTCTATTCTGGAAAGGGAGAGAGCTTGCACTTAGGACACCCAAGAGCCTTAGCATTTCGTGCTATTCCATCTGCCTAAATTACTCTTCCGTAGATACCTGCATGATTTGCTCCCCTATTTGGGTTTCTGCTCCAGTGTTTCCTGGTCACACAAAGACTCCTTACCCCTATCTTCCTTGCTCTGCCTCTTTTTTTTTTTTTTTTTTTTTTTGAGACAAGGTCTTGCTCAGTTACCAGGGCTAGACTGCAGTGGTGTCAATCACAGCTCACTGTCACCTCAAACTTCTGGGTTCAAGTGATCCTTCATAGCACTTATCACCATTTGATACATTCTATATTCACTTATTTATTTGATTATTGAATGTCTTTCCCCCACTAGAATATAAGCTCAAGGGGGGCAGGGGCTTTGTTTTGTTTATAATAGTACTTGGCACGTTGAAAGAGCACCGTAAAATATTCGTTGAGTGAGTCAGTGAGTGCTTAGGAAAGAAGATGATAAAACCTATTCATTCTCACAAACTTTAAAAGGATACTAGCACATCATTTAGTGCGCTGACAAGCAGGCTACAAGATCTGTCTTTGTCAATTCTGTCTTCTCTTTGGCCAAGACTGAGCATGGAAACAGAAGGCAGCACATGGACTTTTCTTTCATAGATGGATGCCCAGCCGGGCCAGGGTGTTTTGCAAATACTCCAGACTTGCTCCCCGCTCCACTCTATTCATTAGGTTCCAATAGCGTATCTGAAGGAGGAGAGGTTTCTTAACCTTGGTTGTAATGGAGCATGACCTTTCTCATTTCAGAACCTTGAGAAATGCACTTGCTCGTGGCCAACACATCTTGAGTCACTTTCTCCCTGGGCATACATTAACCCAGGGGAAGGGAGGGAGGCATTGATAAGAGGTTGCATGAATCCTCTGGGTCACTTGGATCACTTCAGATTCTCTAGTGGAAATGGACAGATAGAATGTCCTTGAGGGACCTGAGGAACTCAGAGCACTGGGGGTGAGCAGGCATTTTCTTCTAAATCAGAACTGAGCCAAAGCCCCAGCTCTTACCTAGGAGGTACTACTAGAACCTCCTGATCTCTCTTTCAGCTTTAGTTTCCTCATCCACGTTGCACAAGAATGCTATCTATCCTTCCTCATCTCCAGTGCTTACTTTCAGTTCTGACATCCTAGAATTGCTCCCTCTTCTCTCCAGCTTACTGCCATCTTTTTGCAGAGGCTCACAGGAGGGGCATGTCTTCTCCAAAGTCACCCACTGATGAAATGCAGAAACAGGACTAGAATTCAGGCTCAACACTTTTTCCATTATGAATTCAAATTTAGTTCTCATGCCCGTGGATCTCAAATGTCTTGGTTTTAAAATTTTTTGGTCATTGAGCCCTTTTGGTGGGAAAAAGATCCCAGGGGTCATTTAAGTAAGTGGTGATGTCAAACTTTACTCCTGGGTAGGGAAGGAGGACACAAAAGAAAAAAACCAAAACCCAATCGCTCTTGCTTAAAACTTAAAACACTGCTCTACAACTCTGTTGCCAGCTCTTCTGGAAACTACTAACTATAATCAATGAGGTAAAAATGGTGTTACTTTTGATAACACAAATAAAATGTGCATTTATAGTTTTATTAAATATCATGAGCCAGGCATGGTGGCTCATGCCTGTAATTCTAGCATTTTGGGAGGCCAAGGCAGGAGAATGGCTTGAGACCAGAAGTTTGAGACTAGACTGGGCAACATAATGAGATCCTGTCCCTATAAAAAATAAAAAAAATTAGCCAGGCACAGTGACATGTGCTTGTAGTTCCAGCTAATTGGGAGGCTAAGGTGAAAAGATTTCTTGAGCCCAGGAGTTTGGGCCTGCAATGGGCTAGGATCATGCCACTGCACACCAGCCTGGGTAACAAAGCAAGAACTTGTCTCTTTATAAAACCCCCCAAAACATGAATATGCATTGATTCAATAATTTGTTAATTAACGACAGACTTTATAGCATGATTGATTTCTGTTAGTTCCATGACAAAATGCCAGTAATTTGTACTACAGGCTTTGAAAAAAATGTATTTTACAACTTAACCTCACTATATTTTCAACTTTATTGTATGACTAATCCTAAAATCTTCCAACCCTTCCTTCTCCTATGTTCAATAACTTTTGTTTATCTAGCTTCCTATATTTTCCAAGATGTATCTACATCTATTATTTTACTTTCTTCTCACTTTATTCTGTGAAATGAGGCTTGACAATACAGAGATTATCTTGACCATAGAAATCAAGAATTTGGAACACACGGATGTTAAGGGATTGCTAAACAGAGAAACTTTGGATTCCATGTTACTTATCCATATTTTCCATTTAGCTGCATGTGTCAAATCTACATGAGCAATGCAGAGTTGGTATGTACTGCCAATCAGGATACGGCATTATTCTTATTATGTAGAACCATGCTCCCTAAATGGTATTCATTAATAAAGGAATTTACCTATAGATAATATCAAAGACTTCATTTTTGTTTGTGAGCAAAACTTCTGAATGACATTAATATGATGAAAGAAGACACTAAGAAGAGCATATGGGTAGACAGAAGTAATCATTTTTAGTAGGATTTATAGAAAGTCTTTCTGTGGGCCTCAGCAGTCTATCTATGCATAAAACTGGCATCATGATTATGTTGTAAGAGTCTGTGGAAAATTCTAACCACAATACTTCAGAATTGTCTTTAGTGTATTACACAGCAGTAATTATCACAAATGATGATGATGACAACTAGTATCTATTGAGCATTTACTAAGTGCTAGGTACACATTATCTCATTTAATCTTTCATGTAACAACCCTATGAAGTAGGAGCTATTTTTATTCTCATATAGGTGAGGAAACTGAGGCACAGAGAGGTGAAGTAAACTTGTCCAAAGGCCCAAAGTTAGTGGTCAAATTCTTAGGTATGAACTGCCATGACTGTGGACCTGTGGGAGGATCTGTTGTTTTAACAAAGACAAACCCAACCTACCATTCTGAAGTCCTCTTCGAACTTGAAAGCCCCACCTCCCGTGGCACAGAGGGTGGTGTGAAGGCTGGAGAAGTTCTTCTCACTGCCCATCTGAATGAACTTGTGCATGGCACAGCTTGGGAAGCGGATGAAGTGCAGGTTCCCTTTGCGCCCACACATTGTCAGGTTTTTTAGTTCCAGGTGGACGTCTCGGATCCCGGTTTTCCCATAAGCAGTATTAGAAGTCAAATACTTCCGGATGCTCTTCAGGTTCTCCACTTCCTCTTGTTCCTCTTCGGCTGTAATATCCTTCGGCTCAAAGTAGACCAACTTAACCAGTGTTCCACCAATATCCATGCCGAACCACGGGAATGCTAGAGGACAGAAAGAGTGCCGCTGAATTCTACACATGCAAGGAAATGATCCGTTTTTTCAATATTAAATAAGGAAATGCAGTGTTGTCATTTGTACATGTGCATTTAATATTCAATTTACTTGAACTCAACTATATATGCCTAAAAGGAGGCACAGGCAGAGAGAGTTTTACAATTTAAAGTGCCCATGACTCTGCTCAAACTCCACTCAATGAGTCTGCCTCAGAATGGAGTGAGATGACAAAATGGATTCTGCAGTTCCTGAAGCCAGTCTCAATTCCATGTGCTTCTTGGGGCTCAAGTACCTCATCAAGCTGAGTGCTATCCTAATATTTAAAGACATATATATATATTGCATACATCATGGCTCTCAAATGCTAACCATTTTATCAGAATCTTAGTCAAAGAAACTTATCTGTTCCAATCTCAGAGGAAAAACTATGCCGTGTACCAAGAGACAATGTGTTGGTCTCTAACTCACAAGGCACCTTCCTAGTGTGCTTTTTAACGATTCAGTTTTTGCCTTATGAGCTGGCTTTATAAGACATGACATTACTGTTTTAATCTACACAATATATACAAAGGAGAAAGGGTGAGAAAGGGGACTATGAGAGATGATGAACAGATATGATGATCTATGGTGGCAGAATTCTAAAAAGAACTCATGTTACATCTGATTTTTTCCGCATCAAGCAGAGACACTCTCTCCATCCCAAATGGCCTGCCCAGAACTTCTTAACCTGGCTGCATGTTAGAATCACCTGGGAAGCTTTTAAGATTCCATTTCTGGTCTCTTTTCCCATACATTCTGATTTAATTCAGGTGTGGAACCCAGGTATGAACATTTTTTAAAAAGTTTGCACTGGTTCCAACCTGCAGGTTTGGGAACTGCTAAGCCAGAAGAACTGTGGCCACTGATCTCTGCAGCACCTGCCCAGGTCTGATATACCAAGGCATGCCACTAGGTGTTCATGTACTGAATCTGCTTGAGATATTTATCTAAGACAAAATGAATCTCTTTCATGGTAATTTTTATTGCTAAGAGAACAGCCTGAGCTAACTGAACAGGCTGACTTTATTTAGAGGTAGCCTGGAAAGTTAATGCTGTGCTGTCAAACACTCTGCGGTGCATAAGAGAAAACCCAAATGGGAAGCCAAATATTGGAGTCTTCCTTTTCATTTTCCTGAGGAAAATCCACTCATTAAACCTGAAACTATAATATTAAAACTCAGTTTAAAGACTCAGGAAGAAAAAAATGACCTCTTTCAACAAATGTCTTTCTTTCTTTTTTGTTTTTTTGGAGACAGGGTCCTGTACTGTCACCTAAGCTGGAGTGCAGTGGCACAATTACAGATCACAGCAATCTCAAACTCCTGGGGCTTAAGCAATCCTCTTGCCTCAGCCTCCCAAGTAGCTGGAACCATAGGCATGCACCTCCACATCTGGCTAATTTTTGTTTTTTGTATAGACAGGGTCTGGATATGTTGCCCAGGCTAGTCTCGAACTCCTGGCCTCAAGCAATCTTCCCACCTTGGTGAGCCACTGTGTTTGGCCTACAAATGTTTCTTTTATTTCAGCCCTAAAGAACATCCATGTAAGTGCTTATCAAATTGTGCATATTGCTAGAAACATAAGTGGGCCCTACAGAAGGTCTTTTTTTCTAGGCACCTCTACTGCTACTTAGCTTTTAATTCAGGAGGGTTGAGGAAGGGGTGGATACCAGGAAACTACCCCTGTAAACAAAATCCTTTCTCCTATACCTCACTGTTATTATTTTAATTATGAGCCAAGCCAACTGCTCCATACTTGGTAAGCAGTAACTCTAACATTATAGAAAAATAAAATTCTAAGCCCCCAAAAGATTAAGAGCAAGAAATTTCACTGACAAAAATCAAGTTAACAAATGTCCTATTATCTTTGCAGAAGTTTACAAAACAAATCTTACACAACCCAGTGTAGGTTGGGAAACTTACTTGTCCTAGCAGGAAATAACAGAAAACTGGAAACAATTCATCCCTACTAGTCAGTTCAGCTCAGAGGTGAAGTTTGCTGGTCCTGTCTCTAAAACTCACTGTCAGCATGGCCTACAGTGTAGGAGCAGCACGGTGTAAAAGGCAAAGCCCCAAATTAGGATTCAGAACAACTACTTCCCTGGAGCAGCCGCCAGTAACCAGCTCACAATAACTCCCTCCACCTCTTTGAATCCTAATTTCCTTATTTATGAAAGAAATGAGTTGCATTAAAATGGTCTCAAGTTTCCTCCCTGCTATTAACTTTCCATTAACTCTTTAAGAAATACAAAAGAAAAATCACAAGTGCTCCCAATCGTAAAGGCTGACCAGAATCTTTTTGAGTGGAATTTTAAACTCCACTAAAACATGCTATGGCATGTTAACAAGTGCCTGGGCTACGCAACCACTTTTAAAGTTTTAACCCATTTTTATCAGAGTAGAAAAAGACACCTCCTACTGGACAGGGTGGGGGAAAAGTATTCTGGAACATTGCTAGGATAACCATTTTGGAAAGATTTTGGTAACACCTATTAAATTGAAAAGTACACATGCAATTTTAACCCAGCTAACCCCTCTCCTGGGCCCTAAAAAAACAGCACAAGTTTTCAAGGGTAGGTACATAAGAATGTTCGTTGCAGCACCTTTTACAGTGGCCAAATGAAAACAAAAACAAAACAAACCAGGAACAAAGCACATGCCCTTTAACAGGGAAACTGTTCAATAAAATGTATGACTTCCAAGCTGTGGAATATTAGGCGGCCATTAAAAACAAATGAGTGGAATCTATGCAGGCTGATTGAAAAGATTTCCTCAGTGTTCTGTTAATGAGAAAAGCTAGAGCTACCTAGAAGTGTAGATAATTTTTTTTTTACCCCATTTGGTTTGAACCAAAAAAAAAAGAAAAGGAGGAGGAAGGGAGGAAGGTAGGTAAAAGGGATGATCTCTATATGTTTATGATCATATGAGCCTGCAGAAAGGTATAGAAGACCCCCAGGTTGTTATATTGATAGGGGTGACAGGATGAACACGTTGTATAAGTGGAAGCTAGAGATCCCGGGGAGGGGATGGAGAAAATTCTATGCTTAGAACTTTCAATACATGCAGAAATAAAAAAATAAGAATTCAGCAATAATGGAAAATAGGAGATACCTCAGCACAGCATGCTATTTGTATAAATCCCAGAAAATAATCTAGTGCTGTACCAGAAATACAGGATTCACCCAGCCACTGCTATTACCAGACCTCTGAGAGTAAAAGCCCCCCATAACCTTTTATGTGGTTGGATACTGGTAAATATAGTCAACTGAAAAGAGGTCTCATTTTTAAAAGTAAAGCAGAGGATACCTAAATATTTTATGCTATTTAGAACTCTGTTTTCTTCTTCCTGCTTCTACCTCCTGCTCATTTTGGAGCCATTTCAAAGCTTTTGTTGGCAACTCAACAAAACAGTGGAAAAAAGTGTAGAGTTTTGAAAATTCAGTTAAATGTTATATGAGCAGTTAGGGTTAAGGTAAAAGAGATAAGATTTGGAACTACTATATCAGTTGAAGTGGCAATAAAAATTGCTTTTCTTTACCTATCTTCATTTCTTAGCTTCATGAAAAATTTAGTGTTCTTCTAGTCACATTTTGATGGTTTTCCAGGACACTGTCTTATTTTAAATATATAGTTTTATTCACCTTCCTAATGTCAAGATCTGCCTAAGCCTAAGCTTCCCATACACAAGCTGTGGATCTAGATAGAAGAGAAGGGGAAGGAAGACACCCCAGTACAGCCAGCATCCATGACTCATATTTTCTTTAATTCAGGATATCTAAATTTGATCAATTCAGCTGAATTACTGATACGAGCCTATTGTGTTTGTCAAGAGAAGTGATGATCTATATACAGGATGTTTACATTTACCCTTTATTCCTCCTTCTTAAGCCACATCATTTAAAAAACATTTCTAGAGTATTCATCAACAT